>NC_044036.1:191220365-191539198 GCF_901765095.1 Microcaecilia unicolor
AGGGGAAGGAAGATCCTGTGAGCTACACAGGCATTGCTGTCTGGAGAGGAGGGAGTGGCAGAAACCACGGAGGAAAAAAAAATGAGGCAACTGACATAAAAACATAAGTTATCAAGATGTGGTAAAAGGCACTTTGATATACCACTGTTTGTGAGCCATATGAAAAAAATGGATAAACATATTTTGCTTGCTGCCACTGTTGAGACATTTGAGGTCTTTTTCCTCCTCATTATTTTTATTGACTTTTAATGATTTATTCTGCTGTATATGGGAGTTAGTGGAACATATGTTTTTTCAACTTTGAGTTGAGACATGGAAGTGTGAAATTTTGAGATTCCACCATATATGATAGTAAATGGTGGAATCTCTATATACATTTACAAATGCTGATAGAAAAAAAGTGAGCTCTGGTTTGTGAAACTTGGCTGTTTTGTGAGCTTCAGGGTGTGGGCTTGGATTGACTACCTACCATGTTTCCATGATTCCATTTCCTTCTCATGTAGCTAAGGTGCCCTTTCCCCTGACTCTGCGCTTCAAGCCTATGCTCCAGCAGGGAATCGAGCTCTTGTCTCTGGATGCATCTTGGTAAGTTGAGGAATATGCAGTGGTGTGCTGGTAAATTTTTAACAGGCTCTCTCCCCAGTCCACCTCTGCACCCCCCCCCCCACCCCCCCCAAAATTGCAGAGCTGGCTATGGGGGGGAGGGGGCAATGCATTACTCTCTCCAGGAAAAAAAAAATTAAATGATCCCAGGTTCCAATCTAATTCATGTTTAATATGGGATAAAATGCCATAAGTAAATAAATATAAACTTTTAACGTTCAGCACCTGATTCTCAAAGTGAACATATTCCAAACACTATAATGAAAATAACATTATTTTTTTCTACCTTTGTTGTCTGACTTTGTTTCTCTGATCATGCTGGCCCAGTATCTGATTCTGCTGCTCTCTATCTGTTCCCTTGACTCCGTTTCCAGGGCTTCCTTTCCATTTACAGTGGGGGAAATAAGTATTTGATCCCTTGCTGATTTTGTAAGTTTGCCCACTGACAAAGACATGAGCAGCCCATAATTGAAGGGTAGGTTATTGGTAACAGTGAGAGATAGCACATCACAAATTAAATCCGGAAAATCACATTGTGGAAAGTATATGAATTTATTTGCATTCTGCAGAGGGAAATAAGTATTTGATCCCTCTGGCAAACAAGACCTAATACTTGGTGGCAAAACCCTTGTTGGCAAGCACAGCGGTCAGACGTCTTCTGTAGTTGATGATGAGGTTTGCACACATGTCAGGAGGAATTTTGGTCCACTCCTCTTTGCAGATCATCTCTAAATCATTAAGAGTTCTGGGCTGTCGCTTGGCAACTCGCAGCTTCAGCTCCCTCCATAAGTTTTCAATGGATTAAGGTCTGGTGACTGGCTAGGCCACTCCATGACCCTAATGTGCTTCTTCCTGAGCCACTCCTTTGTTGCCTTGGCTGTATGTTTTGGGTCATTGTCGTGCTGGAAGACCCAGCCACGACCCATTTTTAAGGCCCTGGCGGAGGGAAGGAGGTTGTCACTCAGAATTGTACGGTACATGGCCCCATCCATTCTCCCATTGATGCGGTGAAGTAGTCCTGTGCCCTTAGCAGAGAAACACCCCCAAAACATAACATTTCCACCTCCATGCTTGACAGTGGGGACGGTGTTCTTTGGGTCATAGGCAGCATTTCTCTTCCTCCAAACACAGCGAGTTGAGTTCATGCCAAAGAGCTCAATTTTTGTCTCATCTGACCACAGCACCTTCTCCCAATCACTCTCGGCATCATCCAGGTGTTCACTGGCAAACTTCAGACGGGCCGTCACATGTGCCTTCCGGAGCAGGGGGACCTTGCGGGCACTGCAGGATTGCAATCCGTTATGTCGTAATGTGTTACCAATGGTTTTCGTGGTGACAGTGGTCCCAGCTGCCTTGAGATCATTGACAAGTTCCCCCCTTGTAGATGTAGGCTGATTTCTAACCTTCCTCATGATCAAGGATACCCCACGAGGTGAGATTTTGCGTGGAGCCCCAGATCTTTGTCGATTGACAGTCATTTTGTACTTCTTCCATTTTCTTACTATGGCACCAACAGTTGTCTCCTTCTCGCCCAGCGTCTTACTGATGGTTTTGTAGCCCATTCCAGCCTTGTGCAGGTGTATGATCTTGTCCCTGACATCCTTAGACAGCTCCTTGCTCTTGGCCATTTTGTAGAGGTTAGAGTCTGACTGATTCACTGAGTCTGTGGACAGGTGTCTTTCATACAGGTGACCATTGCCGACAGCTGTCTGTCATGCAGGTAACGAGTTGATTTGGAGCATCTACCTGGTCTGTAGGGGCCAGATCTCTTACTGGTTGGTGGGGGATCAAATACTTATTTCCCTCTGCAGAATGCAAATAAATTCATATACTTTCCACAATGTGATTTTCCGGATTTAATTTGTGATGTGCTATCTCTCACTGTTACCAATAACCTACCCTTCAATTATGGGCTGCTCATGTCTTTGTCAGTGGGCAAACTTACAAAATCAGCAAGGGATCAAATACTTATTTCCCCCACTGTATTTATTTTCTTTCCTCCTTCATTTCTGGTCCTCCGTAGACTTGACTGTACAGTGGATCCAGCTTCTGCCTATTTTCTCCATCCATGTGCAATTTCTCTCCTCATTTCCTTTTCCCTCATCTAATCTCCTTCCTCTATCTTCCCTCCCTGTCCAGCATTTCTTCTCTCTCCCTTCCCTCCATCCATGTCTAGAATTTCTCTTGCCCTCCCCTCCATCCATGTCCTGAAACTCTCCTCTCTCCCCTGCCCCTCTCTACCCATCCATACCCAGCAATTCTCTTCTCTCCCCTGCCCCCCTCTACCCATCCATGCCCAGCAATTCTCTCCCCTGCCCTCCCGCTCCCATCCATGTCCAGTGATTCTCCATCGCCCCCACCCTCCCCTCCCATCCATCTTTTTGTATTACCTCCGTCGAAGCGCCACGTTATTTAAAACCCTGCTGCCCGTCTCCAGCCTTCCCCTGCTTGCTTCTTGATGATGTTCGTTCCCTCAGTCCCGCCTTCGTGGAAAAAGGAAATGACGTCAGAAGGCGCTTCGAGGGAGGTAATAGAAACTGATGGATGGGATGGGAGGGTGGGGGCGAAGGACATCGTTGGACATGTTTGGGAGGGGAGGTAAGCATGGCCTGTGATGGCGCCCTCCTGCCATGCTTACCTCCCGTAATGGAGCCGGCTCACCCCTAAGAACAACCAGCTCGCAAGAGCTGCTTGTTAAATTTTGACAGCTCTTGCGAGCCGGAACGAGCCGGCTCCAGCGCACTACTGGGAATATGATGGTGGTTTTATGTTGAGGTAAAAAAAATTTTCCACTTAAAAACATGACGGCAGATAAGAGATGAATGGCCCATCCAGTCTACCCATCCACAGCAGCCACTAACTCCTCCTTTCCCTAAGAGACCCCACATACCTGTCCCATGCTTTCTTGAATTCAGGCAATTCCACTCATCCACCCTTTCCATGAAAACGTTTTCTCTTAGATTACTCCTGAGCCTACCCATCTACCCATCCACAGCAGCCACTAACTCCTCCTTTCCCTAAGAGACCCCACATACCTGTCCCATGCTTTCTTGAATTCAGGCAATTCCACTCATCCACCCTTTCCATGAAAACGTTTTCTCTTAGATTACTCCTGAGCCTAACACCTCTTAACTTCATTCTATGCTCTCTCGTTCCAAAGTTTTCCCTCATTTGAAAGAGGTACAGTATTAGTGCCACAGAAGTATTTGAACATCTATCATATCCCCTCTCTCCCGCCTTTCTTCCAAAGTATGCATATTGAGAGCTTTGTCTGTTCCCATATGCTTTATGATGGAAACTATTGACCAATCTTTTTGTAGGTGCGGTCTCCAGAACTGCACACAGTATTCTAGATGGGAGCCTCACCGGAGATTTATAAAAGGGCACTACCACCTCCTTTTTTCCCTGCTGGCCATTCCCCTCCCTATGCACCTGAGCATCCGTCTGGCTCGGGTATGGCCAGTATGATCATAAGACACAATCACCCCCAAGTCCTGCTCTTTAGTACGCAAGTACTTCATCCCCTATAACTATACTGTTCCCTTAGATTTTTGCAACCTCTGTGTAGGACCTAACATTTTTGGCACTAAATCTAAGTTGCGAACTGGACCGTTCTTCAAGCTTTTCCAGATCCCTCTGCATGCTATCCACACCCTCCAGGGTGTCTACCCTATTATAGAGTTTGGTATCATCCGCAAAGACAAACTTTACCAGACAGTCCTTTCACAATATCACAAAGATGCTAAAAAGAGCAGACAGGTCAGACTAACAAGTCAGTAATTCCCAAACTTCTCCTTGCTTCCACTCTTGTGCAGAGGGACCACATCCAGACTCTAAGGAAGCATTGAAGAGGTCAGGCAGCAAAGTCTTTACTTTACCCTTGGATGTATCCCATCAGGCTCTGTCGCTTTGTCTATTTTAAGTTATCTAGCTCCTCACAAACAATGTTCTGAGAATTAGTCCTGGTCTACCAAACATCTATTCCCATTAGCATTTGTTTTCTGCGGTCCTACCCCTGGCCTTTCGTCCATGAACACAGAATAGAAATAATTGTTAAACAATGTAGCTTTATCCTAATAATATTCCTCCCCTTCACCATTTTGGCCCTTACTCCTATCACTTACATAGATTTAAAAAAATGTCCCCCAATTTTGCCGCACTATCTTTTCTTTCATTTGTATCTTTGATTTCCTGATGTCTTGTCCAGCTTTTCTAGATATTATTGCCCGACTTCCTCTTTCTACATCGTCTTCATAACTTGTGAAGGCTAATCTTTTTATTTTTTTTTTTCTCTTTTTGCAGCTTTTGAAAACCAAAGTGGCTGTCTAATTTTTTTTTCCTGTCTTACATACTTTTCTAACATGAAGGTTAAAAGAGCTCCTTTCAATTGCTTTTCTACTTCCTTCAGCTGTTCCCATCCAACTAACTTCCTTGAGATATTCCCCCATCTTGGCAAAGTGACTTCTTTTGAAATCTAGAACCTTCAATCTTGAATAAGCTGTCTCCTCATGTGTCTTAATATTGAACTACACCATCCGGTGATCACTAGATGCCAAATGATCACCCACCATGACATCAGAAACACTCTCCCCGTTTTGTAAGCACCAAGTCCAGAATAGCTTTGTTCTGCGTGGGTTCCTTTACCAACTACTTTGAATCTTTTCTAATTCTGCTATATCTTTTTTTTTTTTTTTTTTTTTTTTTTTTTTTTTTTTATAGATACAGTGACCAGAATTGAACGCAGTACTCGGGGTGAGGTTGCACCATGGAATGATACAGAGGCAATGATACAGAGGCATTATAATATTCTTGGTCTTATTTTGCATCCCTTTTCTAATATCAACACGAACATATCTAAATCTGCAGTACCCAAGCTGCAAAGGACTCAAATACAAATATGCATCCAGTTTTTCCTACATAAGCACACAACTGTGGAACGCATTACCAAAAGCCTTGAAAACTACGAACGACCACCTAAACTTCTGGAAAACACTTAAAACTAACCTGTTTAAAAAGGCATACCCTACCAATCCAACATAAATGCCTGATCTCTGCAACACAACAAAACTAAAAAACGTAATGGACATAACACAGTTCTTCCGTTGTACGATTCCCTAGTGTGGCTATGCCAAATGAACTTTATCTTACCACAACATCACTTTGTATTTGGTTACACCGAAGTCTGTAATGCCTCTCCAGTACTATGTAAGCCACATTGAGCCTACAAATAGGTGGGAAAATGTGGGATATAAATGTAACAAATAAATAAATTACTGGAGAATCCAATATCCCCTTGATTCTAGATGACCCCACAGCAGGTACGCCCCAATCAACATCCGGCATATTAAGTCACCTATCAGAAGTGGAGTAGTAGCCTAGTGGTTAGTGCAGTGGACTTTGATCCTGGAGAACTGAGTTCGATTCCCACTGCAGCTCCTTGTGACTGTGGGCAAGTCACTTAACCCTCCATTGCCCCAGGTACAAAATAAGTATCTGTATATATGTAAACCGCTTTGAATGTAGTTGCAAAATACCACAGAAAGGCGGTACTTCAAGTCCTATTTCCTTTTCCCTTTCATAGCTATCTTTTGAATATCTTAAATTAAATCTGTCCATTTCTTCTGATTTATGAGGGAGGCCTGTTTATTGCACCAATGTAAATACTTTTTCCGTTCCCTCTTTCCAGATTAACCCACAGTTCTTCCTTACCTCCTATGTCCTGCAATTCTGACACTTTTAATATTATTCCTAATGACACTCCTTCACCCTTTTTTCCTGAATATATTATAGCCAGGTATAACTATATCCTAGTCATGGTTCTCTGTGAACCACGTCTCTGTGTCCGCTACTGAATCCAAGTCTGCTTCTACAATTATTGCCTCTAGATCTAGAAATTTGTTTCCCTTGCCACATGCATTAAAGTTCTCCAGATATTGGTCTTTTTCCCATTTATATCTTATATTCCTGAGAGTTGTTAATGACTCCACTGCTAACTCCAGGCTCCGCCCTTTCTGCCTTGCCTCACCCCATGCTTGGAATAAACTCCCTGAGCCCATATGCCAGGCCCCCTCCCTGCCCATCTTCAAATCCTTGATCAAAGCCCACCTCTTCAATGTCGCCTTCGGCACCTAACCACTACACCTCTATTCAGGAAATCTTGACTGCCCCAACTTGACATTTCGTCCTTTAGATTGTAAGCTCCTTCGAGCAGGGACCGTCCTTCTTTGTTAAACTGTACAGCGCTGCGTAACCCTAGTAGCGCTCTAGAAATGTTAAGTAGTAGTAGTAGTTTTCTGACCCATCCCCACCAAATCTAGTTTAAAGCCCTCTGCAGTACATTAGCCAGGCTGTTACGGAATATACTTTTTATATATAGTTATTTGGATTTTGCTCATTTCTTTTTAGTAGTCGTTCAAGATGAGACCCTGGAGGATTCACAATCTAAGTTGGTACCTGAGGCAATGAAGGGTTAAGTGACTTGCCCAAGATCATAAGTAGCAGCAGTGAGATTTGAACCAGCCACCTCTGGATGCCAAATCTGATGCTCTAACCAGTAGGCCACCTCCACTTTTTTCCCTTTGATAGATGGATGCCATCTGTGCTCAGAAGGTCTTGGAAAAGCATCCCATGGTCAAGGAAACCAAAGCATTCACTCTGGCATCATCCACACAGCCACAGATTCAGCTCCAGGATACGAGCTTCCCTCATTTGGCCTGTACCTTCTCAATGAGAACACCACCTGTGCAGTTGCCACCTGTGCACTTAACTGCTTCACCCTCTGTCCCAAAGCCATGAAGTCACATTTCCTTATTGTCTTCTCCAGACCGTTTCCTACGAGTGGGTAATATGCACTCCTACCAGCAGAGGGAGACTGAGAATTATTGAACAGTGCTCATGTATAATGGACTTTGCAGCCCTGTCCTGCTCAGTATTTCTCAGTCTCCCAGCAGAGGTAGGTGCTATGCAACCCTGCTCCATGTTTTTGGTGGTGCGTTGGTTCACTGCGGCATCGAAACTGTGAACGGGAATCAGATCCGCGGAGATCAAACGGAACGTTTACTCCACTACCTAACAGATTACCCTGCCGAAAGTGACCACAAGGCGACTACGACCCTGATTCTTCACCTACCTCGTGGCCACAACGGTCACCTATACCCGGACTGAGATCGCAACCGCAGACGTGCTCAATCGGAGCAACAAAGCCCCCGAGGAACTTGGCCGGCGAACGCTGTGACCGGAGTACTCACCTAGGTCCAATGTACCGAACAACCAGGGGTCCTATATAGGTCTTTAGAACCGGACCAGAACATGAAGGAGCCCGGAAAGGGCACGAATTCACCAATGGAACAACTCCCGCAGAAACCTCAATAAGAGGCTAATAACCGATCAAATCGAAGGGGAGATCGGGTGGAGATGACTACTTAAAACGCCGCTCCCTATTCCATGAACAGCTCCCGATCTGGCCCTGAGAAGCCTTCACATAACGCAGGGTGAGACAGAAAGCTCCAGAATGGACACTGTCGCCCAAGACGTGGCTAACCTGATCTGAACCTGGTCAGTAAAACTGCTGCTTAAACAGTCCCCAGCTTGTCTTGGCTAATTGACTGGTGGGATCTTGGCCTACTTTGGTGGGCTCCAAACAGCTCATGAGATCCTGCTTGTTCCAGCTGCTTAAACAGTCCCCAGCTTGTCTTGGCTAATTGACTGGCGGGATCTTGGCCTACTTTGGTGAGCTCCAAACAGCTCATGAGATCCTGCTTGTTCCAGCCCCGATACTCCAGCCTATTCCGGCCCATCTGCTCCTGATTGTTCCAATCCGCCTGATCCAGTTACTACTTAGGCACCCGTAAACACCTCAGTCAACACTCATGGCCCCGATACACATTCTTCTCCTTGCCCTGTCCCTTCCTAATCTTTTCCCCCTCCCCCTACCGCTGCCTACAGCATCCATGTCTTCTCCCGTCCTGCTCACTATTACAATACTCTACCCACCCCCACTCTTCACCACCTCACCATCTCTCCTATCCCCCTCCTCCTTCCTAGCTCTCAACCTTCAACACTTCCTTCCTGCCATTAACCCATCCCCATTCCTCCTAAGCGCATCCCGGCTTCGTCGCCTTCGTCACCCTACCTCCCGCACCCTCCTCCGCACTCTCTTGCTCCTTCTCCTGTTATCCGTGGGAGACATCAATCCCAATCCAAGTACCCCACACCTGTCCTCGTCCTATCCATGCAAACGATTCCGGGATGTCTCAAATCTCATCTCTATTCCCCTCTTCCCTCCCTCTTCCCTCCCCTTCTCGTGTGCCATGTGGAATGCGTGCTCGGTCTGCAACAAACATTTACCACCCCCCTGACAAGTCCCTCCCGTCCTTCCTTACTGACTTCGATGCCTGGCTCTCAGTTTTTCTTGAACCCTCATCTCCATCCCTCATTCTTGGAGACTTTAACATACACGCCAACGACTCATCCGACTCTTACGCTTCCTAGTTCCTCACTCTGACATTCTCCTTCAACCTCCAGCTGAGCTTCACCACCCCTACTCACCAGTCTGGCCATTGTCTTGACCTCGTCCTCTCCTCTGCCTGCTCACCCTCCAATTTCTGCGCTTCTGCTCTCCCTCTCTCAGATCATCACCTGATCACCTTCACACTTCATCAGCCTCCCCCTCAGTCCCGCCCAACACTAACCACTACTTCTAGGAATCTCCAGGCTGTCGACCCTCCCACCTTATCCTTTCAAATCTCTAATCTCCTCCCGTCCATCATGTCCTCTGAGTCTGTCGACAAGGCTGTCTCTACTGTAATGATTAGATCTGCCTCACCCGTTTGAGCAGCGGAAGCCAGGGGCTCTCTCTACTATCCTGGATAGAACTGCATATCCCCTCTAGATATTTAATCACCCCAACCTTGTATCTGCACATGACAGGCTTACACCGTCAGGCAGTAGCAACCTCCCCAATTAGAAAGGAGCCCAGTATTCAGTAGATAGAGTAATATAGTTTATTAGCATTGTCATCTCACCCAAAGATGGTACAGGCAAGCAGGTATTCATATGATGGTACAGCAGTACACGGCACGTTTCTCTCTCTAGCCTTCTGAAGACTTCTCTTGTAGCCTTCCTTCTCCCTTCTCCTTCACTCATTGATCTAATACCCCTCAGACTGCTGCTTATATACAATTTTAACCCCGTTCATTCCAATGGACCCTAGCTTGCTCACCAGAGATCTTGGTTCTTATCAGTTGATCAGGATGACTTCACATGTTCCCAAACCATCCTCTAGCCCCCCCTTACGATGTTCTCACCCGGGGTGCAGCTGACCCAGTACTATCTCTACATAACCATAGTAACTCTTGCTCATGACGTCTTACAGGTGCCAGTCCCAGAGCAAATGCCCCCTCCCTTGCCAGTTCAGCACTTGCTACAGTGAAATATAACTGTGTCAAAGGGGATCTCTGATTTTTACAGGCCTATCTCTCTGGGAACTCATTTCAGCTTGAGCTGCAGAAAAATGTACTTTGTATCAGAGATGGTGTTTGATTTCTAAGAGAGGCCTAGCTCTTTAGCCTGAGCCGTTGGCCTGTATTTTACTGAGAGCAAGGGCTAGCATAACTCTTCACTACTCACAATGCCACTCTCTCCTCTGCTCTGGACACCCTTGCACCATCCATCTCCCGTCCCACAAGACGTACTAATCCCCAGCCCTGGCTGACCCCTTGCATCCAATACTTTCGCTCCTGCGCCCGATCTGCTGAACGCCTCTGGAGGAAATCTCGCACCCATAGTGACTTCATTCATTACAAATTCATGCTATCCTCTTTCCAGTCCTCCCTATTCCTTGCCAAACAGGACTATTACACCCAATTGACTAATTCTCTCGGCTCCAACCCTCGTCGTATCTTCAACACCCTTAACTCCCTCCTCAAAGTGCCCTCGGGTCCCACCCCCCCTCACTCTCTCCTCAATCACTGGCTGACTACCTCCGCAACAAGGTGCAAAAGATCAACCTCGAATTCACTACCAAGCCACCTCCTCCTCTTCACCCATTAACCCACTCCCTCAACCAACCAACCCAGGCTGCCTCCTCCTCTTTTCCTGACATCACCGAGGAGGAAACCGCCCACCTTCGCTCCTCCTCAAAATGCACCACCTGTTCCTCTGATCCCATCCCCACCAACTTACTAAACACCATCTCTCCTACTGTCACCCCCCCCATCTGTCATATCCTCAACCTCTCTCTCTCCACTGCAACTGTCCCTGACACCTTCAAGCATGCTGTAGTCACACCACTCCTCAAAAAACCTTCACTAGACCCTACCTGCCCTTCCAACTACCGCCCCATCTCCCTCCTACCCTTCCTCTCCAAGATACTTGAACGCGCCGTTCACAGCCGCTGCCTTGATTTTCTCTCCTTTCATGCCATCCTCAATCCGCTTCAATCCGGTTTTCGCCCTCTACCCTCGACAGAAACGGCACTCACTAAAGTCTGTAATGACCCGTTCCTTGCCAAATCCAAAGGTCACTACTCCATCCTCATCCTCCTTGACCTATCCGCCACTTTTGACACTGTCAATCATAAACTACTTCTTGCTGCACTATCCTCATTTGGGTTCCAGGGCTCTGTCCTCTCCTGGTTCTCCTCCTATCTCTCCCACCGTACCTTCAGAGTACACTCCCATGGATCTTCCTCCACCCCCATCCCGCTCTCTGTTGGGGTTCCTCAGGGATCAGTCCTTGGATCCCTTCTTTTTTCAATCTATACCGCTTTCCTGGGCTCACTGATCTCATCTCATAGCTACCAATATCATCTTTATGGTGACGACACCCAGCTTTATCTCTCCACACCAAACATCACTGCGGAAACCCAGGCCAAAGTATCAGCCTGCTTATCCGACATTGCTGCCTGGATGTCCAACCGCCACCTGAAACTGAACATGGCCAAGACCGAGCTCATTGTCTTTCCACCCAAACCCACTTCTCCTCTCCCTCCATTCTCTATCTCAGTCGATAACACCCTCATCCTCCCCGTACCATCTGCCCGCAACCTCGGAGTCATCTTCAACTCCTCCCTCTCCTTCTCTGCCCATATCCAGCAGACAGCCAAGACCTGTCGCTTCTTTCTGTATAACATCAGCAAAATTCACCCTTTCCTCTCTGAGCACACCACCCGTACTCATCCACTCTCTCATTACCTCTTGCCTTGACTACTGCAACCTACTCCTCACTGGCCTCCCACTTAATCATCTATCCCCCCTTCAATCTGTTCAGAACTCTGCTGCGCGTCTTATCTTCCGCCAAGACCGTAATGCTCATATCACCCCTCTCCTCGAGTCACTTCACTGGCTTCCGATCAGGTACCGCATACAATTCAAGCTTCTCCTACTAACCTACAAATGCACTCAATCTCCAGCCCCTCACTACCTCTCTACCCTCATCTCCCCATACACTCCTACCCATAACCTCTGATCACAGGACAAATTCCTTCTCTCAGTACCCTTCTCCACCACCGCCAACTCCAGGCTCTGCCCCTTCTGCCTCGCCTCACCCTATGCCTGGAATAAACTCCAAGGCCATACGCCAAGCCCCCTCCCTATCCATATTCAAATCCTTGCTCAAAGCCCACCTCTTCAATGTCGCTTTTGGCACCTAACCATTGTACCTCTACCCAAGTAACCTAGACTGCTCCGATTTCTGATTGACTACACTTTTTGTTCTTTTGACCTTTAGATTGTAAGCTCCTTTGAGCAGGGACTGGCCTTTTTTGTTATTTGTACAGCGCTGCATTAGTCTCGGTCTCTTGGCCCCTGCACCTCTTTTTTTTGGGGGGGGGTTCTTCCCCCTTCTCTGGGAGAAGTTCCTTCAAGCAAGCCCCCTAGTGGGAACAGAGCACTGTTCTTTAAAAAAATATATATATATATATGTCTATGTCTTTAACATAGGAAACGCCCGGGGGCAGTGGGCATTTTGGTTTCTTTGCGCCAGTTTTTGGTGCCTTCGCCTATGCAGCTGCAATCTTGAACGGAGGGGGAAGGAAGCCAGAACCAAGGCAACTTAGGAGGATTGCAGGGAGTTTGGCAGTGGAATGCTATTCCTGGTCCCTACGAAGGCGGCTTTTCTTCCTGGCCTTCCTCCTCCGATGGTGGCGCAGTCTGAGAAGTCGCGCCGTTGCATGGCCTGTTCATCATGCCGTGTGCTCTCCCATAGCACCAGCTTGTGAAGGGTTTGCAAGAAGGTGAGGTCTGGTTCTGGGGAAGAGCCAGATTTGGGTATTCCGGCGGCGATAGGGGCAGCTACGATTCCTGGGCCAACTGCTGAAGGGTTGGAGGAGCAGAGTACTTCTTCCCATGACGCGACTGACGCGGTTTTGGCGGGAATGTCCGCCATGTTGCTTCCTCTGCTTCGGTCCCTTCTTTTTCTGAGAAGACGCTGGTGATGTCGCAGCAGGACTCCATTTTCACCAGAATTTGTGCTGCTACTCCATCAGGCTCATTGCCTGAAGACAGGAATTTCTCCTGATGTTGCAGCAGGTTCTCTGGCCACTCCTCCACGGGATGGGCCCTTGGGGTCTGCAGTTGAGGCACCCGGGTCCAAGAGGCCATGTCTGGCTGGTGTGGAGGATCTGGGGGAGGCTCTCTCCCTTGGTTCAGACCCTCCAGTAGACGCAGATGGGGGAGAGTTTTGGGACGCAGGACCCCTGGATGAACCCTTAGAGGCTCCCTTAGGTGAGGATCCTTCGGTAGTATGCATTTTTTGAAGGCAAGAGCTGCCCTCCCTGTTGGCGGAGGTACTTCAGATGCTTAAATTGTCAGAAGAGCCCCCTCAGGTGTCCCAGAAAGGGGACCTGCTTCTTAAGGGGGTTCGTAGACCTCCACAAACCTTTCCTTATCATGAGGATTTGAAGGAACTGGTGGAGGCGGAATGGCTTGTTCCCAATTCACTACTACTACTACTACTATTTAGCATTTCTATAGCGCTACAAGGCATACGCAGCACTGCACAAACATAGAAGAAAGACAGTCCCTGCTCAAAGAGCTTACAATCTAATAGACAAAAAATAAATAAAGTAATCAAATCAATTAATGTGAACGGGAAGGAAGAGAGGAGGGTAGGTGGAGGCGAGTGGTTACAAGTGGTTACGAGTCAAAAGCAATGTTAAAGAGGTGGGCTTTCAGTCTAGATTTAAAGGTGGCCAAGGATGGGGCAAGACGTAGGGGCTCAGGAAGTTTATTCCAGGCGTAGGGTGCAGCGAGACAGAAGGCGCGAAGTCTGGAGTTGGCAGTAGTGGAGAAGGGAACAGATAAGAAGGATTTATCCATGGAGCGGAGTGCACGGGAAGGGGTGTAGGGAAGGACAAGTGTGGAGAGATACTGGGGAGCAGCAGAGTGAGTACATTTATAGGTTAGTAGAAGAAGTTTGAACAGGATGCGAAAACGGATAGGGAGCCAGTGAAGGGTCTTGAGGAGAGGGGTAGTATGAGTAAAGCGACCCTGGCGGAAGACGAGACGGGCAGCAGAGTTTTGAACCGACTGGAGAGGGGAGAGGTGATTAAGTGGGAGGCCAGCAAGAAGCAGATTGCAGTAGTCTAGACGAGAGGTGACAAGGGTGTGGATGAGGGTTTTGGTAGAGTGCTTGGAAAGAAAGGGGCGGATTTTACGGATGTTGTAAAGAAAGAAACGACAGGTCTTGGCGGTCTGCTGGATATGAGCAGAGAAGGAGAGAGAAGAGTCAAAGATGACCCCAAGGTTTCGAGCTGAGGAGACAGGGAGAATGAGAGAGCCATCAACAGAAGTAGAAAACGGGGGGAGCGGGGAGGTGGGTTTGGGGGGGAAAATGAGAAGCTCGGTTTTGGTCATATTTAATTTCAGGTGGCGTTGAGACATCCAGGCAGCAGTGTCAGACAAGCACGCTGAAACTTTGGTTTGGATGCAAGGTGAGATATCAGGGGTAGAAAGGTAGATTTGGGAATCATCAGCATAGAGATGGTAGGAAAACCCATTTACGAATCGGTTGTGCCATGGCTCGCCTTTATCAGCTCCCTCAGGCAGATCTGGAAACCTTTTGGGTCCCCAAGGTGGACGCACTGGTTACAGCAGTACCAAGAAGTCTGCTATCCCTCTTGAGGGTGGAGCGTCTCAAGGACCCGCAGGTTTGGAGGCTTTGTTGAAGCGCTCATTCGAGGTTTCTGCCTTGGGCTTGTAGGCCGCCATCTGTGGGGGTTTATGTGGCTCGGACCTGTTTTCGTTGGGCTGAGCGTCTCCCCGATGTTCCTGCAGACTCCTCGTTCGGCAGCCAATATCCTTAATCTGGAGATGGGCACTGCTTTTCTTACGGATGCAATGTATGACTTGGTTCGGGCCTCTGCGAGGAATCTGACACTGGGCGACAGATGTAGCATCCAAAGTACGTCTGAGTCGGCTTCCTTTCGGCAGTGAGTTGGAGAAACTTGTGAGTCTAGGCAAGTCCAAAGGGGCTCTGCTTCCGGAGGATAGGTCCTGCTTGGCTTCCCGGTCTGTGGCCCGAGGGCGCCTCAGGGAGGCTCGCAGATACAGGCCAGGTAGCGATGCTGGTTCTCAACGTGCTCGGTTCTGGAATAGAGGTCAATCCTTTTAGCCCTTTCGGAGTAACCGTAGAGGTTGTGACAGAGGCGCCGGGGGATCCAGCAGTGTCAGAACCTCCCAATGAAGGTGCGGGGGCCCAGTCTCCGGTTCTGGCCGTAGGAGGCAGGCTTCAGCTGTTCTATTGGAACTGTCTGGGTAACTTCAGACCAGTGGGTTTTAGATATAGTCAGGTACAGGTATGCACTGGAGTTTTGCCATCTGCTTCCAGATGCCTTTCTCATTTCTCCTTGCAAGTCACTGTTCAAGGCCAGGGCCATGCATCAGACCCTGGCTCTGCGGGCCGTAGTTCCCGTTTTCCCAGGTGAGAGAGGTTCTGGCAGATATTCCATTTACTTTGTCTTGCCCATGAAGGGAGGGCTCCTGGCGTCCAATTCTGGACCTAAAAAGGGTGAATCGGGCTTTGTGGGTGTTGCCCTTCCACATGGAGACTCAAGTCGGTTATCGTGGCAGTTCAGCCGGGGGAGTTTCTCACATCCTTGGATCTTACGGAGGCGTACCTTCACCATGGTTTTCTTCTGGCAGGAGTATAACTAACTGGATGTGAAGTTGCTTCTTCAACTCAAAAACATTAGAAGTACTGTACTTCAAACTCTGCAGTGTCTTGTTCCAGGCTACAACCCAAAGTCCAGGGCAAAAAGTTGGATGTTTTGGTCTGGACCTGTTTCAATCATGACTAAGTCAGGAAAAGGTGCCTGAGAACCCTTATTTTATCATCCTCACTTTAATATTCCCTTATCTCTTGTTTGTCCTGTTTGTCTGTCCTAATTAGATTGTAAGCTCTGTCGAGCAAGGACTGTCTCTTCATGTTCAAGTGTACAGCGCTGCGTACGTCTAGTAGCGCTATAGAAATAAGTAGTAGTAGTTTCAAGCAATGCCCTTCAGGCTTGCTACAGCACCACAGATCTTCTCCAAGGTGGTGGTAGCAGCTTGGTGCATCCCTACCTGGACGATTGGTTAATCAGGCAAAGTCAGCAGAGGAAAGCCAGAGAGCCTCGGGTCCAGTGGTTCTCCTTCTCCAGCAGTTGGGATGGATTGTCAATGCATCCAAGAGGTCACTGGTTCCCTCCCAGTCCTTGGAATTCCTGGGAGTGCATTTCATTACACGCAAAAGTGTATTGCATATCCTGAAGATCCAGTCCCAGGTGCGTCGGTTGCTGGCAATCCAGGCTGTGTCAGCGTGGGATATTTTGTAGGTGCTGGGGTCTATGGCGGCGTCCATCAAGGTGGTGCCATGGGCATGGGCACATATGAGGCCTCTTCAGGCAGCCCTCCCGGCTCGCTGGTCCCCTCGGGTGGACTCTCTCTCATGCAGAGTTTCTCTCCGTCGTCCAGTGCGGCTCAGCCTTCAGTGGTGACTGGATTGTCATCTGAGCCCTGGGGCATGTCCCTCGACACTCCGGACTGGGTGTTAGTAACAATGGATGCCAACCTGACTGGGTGGGGAGCCCATTGTCAGGGACAAGTTGCTCAGGGCTCCTGGTCAGCGGCGGAGTCTCGCTGGTCCATCAATCGTCTGGAAACCAGGGCAATTCATCTTGCTCTGTTGCATTTTCAGCCGATGCTCCTATTTTGCGATGTCCAGGTTTCTCTCCGACAATGTGATAGCAGTCGCTTACGTCAGTCGTCGGTGGGGGAGGGACCAAAAGCTTTCTTTTAGCACAGGAGGTGGCGTTGATCATGGCCTAGGCGGAACAGAACATCCGGCTTCTCTCGGCAGCACATGTTGCGGGAGCATCCAACCTACAGGTGCATTATCTAAGTCAGCATCATATGGATCCAGGGAAGTGGGCATTAGCCCCGTTTGCCTTTCAGCTCATTGTCAATCGGTGGGGCACCCCAGTAATGGATCTGATGGCTTCGGCAGAGAATGCCAAGGCTCCGTGGTTTTACCAAGCTTGGCAGGCAGCATCAGCATCCCTGAGCCACTGATGCCAGCACCCTACACATGCTTAGCTGTTGATGACTCAAGGATGCTGTTGCCAACTGCAGAGCTTCATAGAAGGAAGTTCTGGCCGTCTTTGGAGGAGGTCCTTCACCAGGAAGGCTATACAGCAAGGGTAAGAACTGGTGTTAGACTTTCTAGGGCCCTCCTCCCTGCCTTCCCTCCGATTTCCCCCACCTGCCATTACTGTCATACCAACAGACCCACATCAAATACTGAACAAGGGATCACAAATCAGAAATGAAAATATTTAGACAATAATTGAACTGGGAACCCCAAAGAGTTAAAACTTAGCATGTACCGCAGCACTGGAGAAATAAAAACAGAAATGCATTTCCTTTCTACTGAACACAATACAAACAAATTTGCTATTCAGATTTCCCAACGCCAATATATTTCATTTAAAATGTTCAAAATGGAGGAAGTGACGTCACGCTACTGAATGGAGCAGTGAGAACGAAGCTCCCGCAGAACAGCACTAAAAGAAGCATTTAAGTAGCGATCCTTACCCCGCAAATCGGCTGAAAAGCATAGCGACTGACTGGTGAAGAAGAACGAAATCAAAGGATGTCGCAAGCGAAGGCAAAACTCCCGGACCTAGCAGTGTTCTCATATCAGCAACAGAAAGGGAGAACGGAACAAAATGGCGCCCGCAGCACGAGGGAAGAACAGGAAAACACAGAGCGAGCACGCGATGAACCTTCAAATGAAAGAATGGAGGTAGAACCAGAAATATGGGCGAAGCTCTGCTCATGGTTTCAAGAGATCAAAACGGATCTCAAAGAAGTGCGAAGGGATTTTGCCCAGCTGAGCGCGGAGCTGCGAGGGGAAATCACTGAGCTAGGAAATCGAGTCCTGGAGGTAGAAAACGAGCAAGAGGAGCAGGGAGAAGCGTTAAAAGCTATGGAGCAACAATTGGAAGAGAGGAAAAATGAAGCCAGATACCTCATAGACAAAGTTGAGGACCTAGAGAATAGGAGCAGACGCTCCAATATAAGAATCCGGGGGATACCTGAGGTGCCTGAATTTAACAATTGTGAAGAGGTGGTGAGATCCATTGCAGCGCAATTATTATCTACTGAATCTGAATGCTATGATAAAACAACAATAAGCATTGAACGCGCCCATAGGGCACTGGGTGTGCGAAAACAAAACCAGCCGAAAGATATAGTGGCATGTTTTACAAAATTCACAGTGAAAGAAGCAGTGATGAAGAAGGCAAGAGGGGCGGCCCCTATAACTTGGGAGAGCTACCCGATTGAATTATACCAGGACATATCAGCATTGACCCTTAAACGAAGGGGAGAACTCCGCCCGTTGACTGCACAGTTGAGAGACGAAGGAATATCATATAAATGGCAGTACCCATTTGCCTTAACCTTTTTTCAAGAGGGAAAGCAAAGGAGAGTGGCGTCAATTGAAGAAGCGCAGGAGTATCTGAAACGAAGGGAGACTACAGAGGATCCTCCACAAGATGGGCAAGGAGCGGTAGTCTGCCCTCCAAAACCTAAATGGCAAAGGGTATCACAAGGCCGAGGACGCCTCCGACGACAAATATCGGGCAAGCAAGTGCATTCACGAACGGGAAAATGATATGGACAACAGACTGACTGGATGATCGATCACTGGAACAGGTTGGCAAAGAACTATATCAATAGGAGGGGAAGGAGAAGTCTCTAGAGCGAGCTGTGAGACGGGAGATGACGTCACGCCTCTCAGCTAGAGGCATGTACCCAAAGGAGAATGGGACATGTCTTTTGTGTGAAAGGGGGGGAAGGGGGGGAGGGAAGGGGGGGGGTCAAGAGGGGAGTATCTGGTGGTTGCTGACTAGGCTAGCTTATAGGGGAAAGAAATGTATAACATGTTTCAATGTGTGACCTGGAATGTTAAGGGCCTCAACTCACCCATTAAGCGTAAGCGCATATATACAGAACTGTTAAAAATGAACGGTGATATAATTATGTTGCAAGAAACGCATGTAAAAAAATGTCATGAGAAAATGTTAGCCCACAAAAGATATCCAGTAATGTACCACGCTGCGAACAGGCAGCATCATAAAAAGGGAGGAGTGTTGGTGGCCTTCTCAGATAAACTGCCATGGCGCATTATTAAAACAGTAGAAGATAAGGGAGGCAGATATCTTATGGTGATAGCCTCACTGTATAATACTCAATATACATTTATGACAGTGTATGCACCCAATGAAGGGCAAGGTAAATTTATAGAAGAACTTGAAACAGTGATACAAGAAAACATGCAAGGCCAATTATTAATGGGTGGGGATTTCAACCTGACCCTGAACCCGATAATGGATAATTCAAAAGGGCAGGTGGGATATGCTAGAAAAGATAGAGAAAAGATCTCTAGTTTTATGCATAGATGGGGTCTAATAGACTTATGGAGGGTGTCACACATGCAAGAAAAAGACTACACATACTATTCAGCACCGCATAATTCATACTCACGGATTGATCTCTGGCTTGGGGATGGGCTGGTGGCCAGAACTGCTCAAAAAATAACAATAGGCATTCGCATATGGTCTGACCATGCTCCAGTCCGGTTGACTATTGAGAGTGGACATACAGAGGGAGGCAGAAAGTATTGGAGGTTGGACGAAGCTCTACTTCATGACCCGGAGAATGTGGGAAAGGTAGAACAATACATAAAAGATTACATTGAGTTTAATGATGTGGCAGAAGTCCGCCCAGAGAGCCTATGGGAGGGGTTAAAGGTGGTATTGAGAGGGCAGCTGATCTCCCTCAGGGCCCACTTAAATAAACAAAAAGCAGCCAAAGAGAGAGAACTTAGAAAGGGGATAGCACAGCTAGAACAGCAACATAAGGCGAACCCTGAAGGTATAAATCTCCAGAATGAACTTCATAAATATAAAATGCAGCTTAATGAACTGCAGTTGGCAGAAATGGCGAGTCAATTGCAACAAGTTCAACAGGAGCAATATGAGCTGGGGGATAAAGCAAGTAGATTGTTAGCAAACAAGCTGAAAAAGCAGATGACACGAAACCATATTCATAGTATCAAAACACAACAAGGCCAGGCAGTCACGGAAACAGGGGATATACAAGAGACATTCCATAATTTTTACACAAGTCTCTATAAATCAGAGGTGGACGCTACAGCTGGGGAGATAACTACATATCTACAGGGGGTAGAGCTACCACAATTGACACAGGGAGAAAGAGAGCGCTTGTCGGAGCCAATAGGAATAGACGAGATAAAGGAAGCAATTAAGAATTTGCCACATGCCAAGGCTCCAGGGCCTGATGGGTATCCCGCAAGATTTTATAAGCTATATGCATCGCTGCTGGCCCCACTTTTGCGGAGACTGTTTTTGGCATATGATCAGGCACAAGAGTTGCCCTATACGTGGCGGCTGGCGGCAATCACCCTTCTGCTTAAACCGGGGAAGGACCCGCAAGAATGTGGGTCATATAGACCTATCTCCCTACTAAATGTAGATTATAAAATATTTACAAAAATATTAGCCAGCAGACTACAGGTGATGATGCCCAGACTGGTACATGAGGATCAAGTGGGATTTATTACAGGGCGCCAGGCATTTGACAATACTAGGTGCCTACAACATCTCATTCAGCAGGTCGGGGATGAACAGGTACCGGCAGTGGTTCTCTCGGTTGACGCTGAAAAGGCGTTCGACCGAGTAGAATGGCCTTTTCTTTTTGCGACACTTGAGAAGATCGGAGTGGGGGGGAGGTATCTAAAATGGCTGCAGCTCTTATATCAGGCTCCCCTGGCGATCCTGAAAGTAAATGGGTCTTATTCTGAGCCAATACATCTTAAGAGAGGTACTAGACAAGGATGTGCAGTGTCACCATTGCTGTTCGCACTAACAATGGAGCCATTAGCATGCACTATCAGAAGGAAGGAAGGAGTTAAGGGGATAGTGCGTGGGAAAAGGGAACATAAACTGATGTTATTTGCAGACGACATCCTTTTGACGCTGACAAGCCCAGAAACTTCCATAAAACAGGCCATAGAGATAATGAAACAATATGGGGCGCAATCGGGCTTCAAGGTAAATATTAATAAAACAGAGATTCTAAATCTCACAGTCCCGAATCAGGAGGTAGTACGGCTCAAAGCTGATCTCCCCTTTATATGGGCCACTAAGTCTATAAGGTATCTCGGGATACAGGTTACTCCTAAGTTGGAGGAATTATATGAGGCCAATTATCCTCAAAAAGTGAAAGAACTATTTGGTGAACTGGATAGATGGGAAGGTTTAAATATATCCTGGACGGGGCGCATTAATGCGATAAAAATGATTATTCTACCAAAGATACTATATCTTTTTATGGCACTACCCATCCCTATCCCTCGAAGCTTTTTTAAGCATTTAAACAGAAAAATGTTCGCTTTTATATGGCGAAAGAGACCACCGAGGGTGAAACGCAATATTATGTACCAACCAAAAGAGAGAGGAGGGATGGGAGTGCCCAATTTCCTATTATACTATCAGGCTGCCCAACTAAGAATTCTAGCCGATTGGCACCCGGCGGTTACCAAGAAATGGCTGCATTGGGAGAGAGCATGGTTGGGAATGAGAGAAATAGGAGACATTCTATGGTCATTGGACAAGGAGCTTGGGAGTTTAGGTAGAAGGGCGCCCATAGGAATTAGGCACATTTTAACCACATGGCATCAAATTAGGAGGAAATGGTTTCCTGAAAGAAAATACTTTCACAAGACAGGAATAGGTAGGGCTCCTGGGTTTCCGCTTGGAGGGTCAGAAATTAGCTACAAACAATGGGCACGCGCAGGGCTCTACAATTTAGGTCAATTATGGGATGAGGACAAAGTGGTAGACTTTCCAATATTGCAGGAGGAATACGGGCTGCAAGCCAGAGATCAAGTATATTACTGTTGTATCCGTAATTATATCCTTAGCAAGGCACGAGAAGAGTTGGAACTGGGGAAAACATCTCTAGAAAATGCATTAGAGAAGGGCGGGGGTAGAGGGAGCATATCGCGTCTATATCTAGCTCTGTTAAGTCATACTGACCCCCAAACAATGTATGTGAATAGATGGGAAACAGCATTGCAAACCACAATAACTAAAGACTGTTGGAAGAGAGGATATAGGTATCTCTTTAAACCATCTTTGGCTCAGAGTGCAATCGAGAATGGATATAAGATATATTACTGGTGGTATTATACGCCAGAGAGATTGCATCGTATATATCCAGAGGTATCAGCAGACTGTTGGCGAAACTGTGGAGAGAAGGGAACATTTATGCACATCTGGTGGGAATGCCCCAGAATACTGGATTATTGGAAGGCAATTATCACAATAATTTCTAAAGTGATCCAGCAACCCTACCCATGCAAGCCCGAAAATTGTTTGCTCCATATCAAGCCGAGCTCAACGACGGGGGTGCAGCATAGACTGGCGACACAATATCTGGTCGCGGCAAAAATTGCTATAGCAAGAAATTGGAAAAAACAACAGTCGCCGGATATGCAAAAAGTGTTGCAGAGAGTGGACTTTCTGTATCAAATGGCTAAACTGACAGCTATCAGAAGAGGAAGAATGGGACCCTTTGGCAAATTATGGCAGTCCTATGAACAATTTAAGGAACAGCAAGCAGCACCACCATGATACGGGAGGGGGGGGGGGGGGGAGGGGGAGGGTGGGACGGGAAGGTATAGGGATAGTTTCAGATGTTAGACAAGTAAACCAGACATGATGTGTAATGTTGTTTTATTATCTAGCTTTGCGTAATGTAAGATAAATCTATACCAATAAAAAAAGAATTGGAAAAAAAAAAAATAAAATGTTCAAAATAAATTGGGTTTTTCTTTCTATCTTTATGGTCTGGGCATTGTATTTTTCCATCATGCATTCCTGTCTGTCGTCTTCTAATTCTCATTCAAGTGGCTGCTGTCCCTCACTACTCCTGCTTCTGACATATTGATTGATCTTTTTTTTTTTAAACCCTTTCCTCTCTCTTTTTTTTTTTTTTTTTCTTTCTGCATCACTGTCAACTCAAATTTCATCCTCACTGTTCTCCTTTTTTAGTTTACAGCTACCTGTCAGATTTCCATCTTCTCTCACCCAATAACTTTTCCATTTCCCTATCTCACTCCTTCCCCAGTCCTTCATTTCCTTTCATTACCATATTTCATCCTCTGTAATCACTATCCTTTCATTCATTTCCTTGCCACCAACTTCCTCCCCCTCCTGGCCTCTCCTACATGGTTCCACCATTCCCAGCATCTTCTTACCTCCGCCCTTCTAGCCCAGCATCTGCTCCCTCTTAGTCCCTTCCCCACTTTTGTAGTCTTAAAGTAGCCTAGTGGTTAGTGCAGTGAACTTTGATCCTGAGGAACTGAGTTCGATTCCCACTGCAGCTCCTTGTGACTCTGGGCAAGTCACTTAACCCTCCATTTGCTCTGGTACAAAGTAAGTACCTGAATATATGTAAACTGCTTTGAATGTAGTTGCAAAAACCTCAGAAAGGTGGTATGTCAAGTCCCGTTTCCCTTTCCCTTCTCTCTTCCCTCCTGCCCTCTCCCCCCATATTCCAACATTTCTCCCTCTCTTCCCTCACTCCCACTGTCCAACATCTCTCCGTCACTCCCTTCTGCTCCAACATCTCCTTTCTCCCCTCTCCACCTCCTGTGTGTATTGCTCTAGCTCTCCCCAGTACCTCTATGTCCAACATTTACCATTTTCTTCTGCCCCTCCCCCCCCCTTACTTCAATGGGGCAGCACCCTTAACAGTGCCGGTACTGGAGGAAGCAAGCTGAGCTCCCATGATCCTACATCTGCCTCCCTCTCTCTGTGGCAGCGGTAGCAATTCCCACACACTGCCTACTGCCGCTAATTTGGAAGTGTCTCAGCCATGTCCCGCCCCCTTTGTCGCAATTTCCTGTTTCTGCTGGGGCAGGACACGGCAGAGGAGACACTTCTGGGTTAGTGGTGGGAATCCCTGCCGCTGAGAGGAAGGCAGATGCAGGATCGTGGGAGCTCAGCCTACTCCCTCTGCTGTCGTGCTGACAAAGGTGCTCCACTGTAGGGGCCCACCCGTGGATACGCCCCTGGCTGCAAGGCACAACTCATAGCCCCCAAAAGAGAAAGAGTCTGCTTTCTATTGGAATGTTTGCAGGGACATCAGTAGCAGTCGGGGGCTGTTGCCTGAGATAAGGCTGATGTATATTTATATTTGATTACTGGTCCTTTATCCACAGCATGTAATGTACAGGGAAAAAAATCTTAGGACTCGTACTGAACTAGTACAATATTAGCCTTCTCCCAGCCCACAGCAGGGGGAAGCCCTGAAGCTGCTCTAGAGGTATGCAGAGCTGGGCTTCATTGACCTGGCTGGGATTTCTGGGAATCAGTGGGTGCTTTAAAATCCCTATCAAGGTGTTGTTGACAGACTGTGTTTGTTTTTTGTAGACTTCAGCTGAGAAGTAGGGGAAGGTTTCACTTTAATCCTGGGTGCAAAATAACTTAAAAATATTAAAAGCTAATTGATACAATACAGATGGCTTCCAGTATAATGTTATCATTTTTTCCTATCTTGATTTAACATTGTGACCTTGTTTGGTAGGGTGAGCTCTGCATCGTGGTACTTCCTGAATGTGTTTGGCCTAAGAAGCATTTACTCCCTCATCCTGGGACAGGATAATGGTAATGAGGTGCTTAGTTTCTGTAGTGCAATTCTTGATCCCTGTAATGACCACACCTGACCCTACTTAGATCGTGAAATCTCAAACCATAAGAGCATGGCTCTAGGCTATGCTCATTGAGATCTATGGCACCAGAACCTGGCTGTAAACTTTCATAGGGTGCCTCGAGGGTGCTTCTACCCCAGCCTACTAAGTTTCAGCAGCAGTACCATGAGAAGCTATAGGCATTGAACAGAGCTAATTGTCTGCAGTGTAGCTTTCTATAGAAGGGTCTGCCAAAAGCACCCTGTGTAAGGAAAGCAAAAGACCTGTGGGCTGAAGTTAAGATAGAGCCTGAGCTGCAGACGGAGTGGCCCTATAGTTGGCACAAGCAGCCCTTGTCTTGTTTTCTGTTAAGAGTAGTGGTATATCTCCAACTGTAAAAAAACCTGTTTTGTAACTTTAAAAAACTCTGACAGAACTATGTGAAATAATTTCCTCAGAAATTAGTTATAAAAGGCTCCCACTAATGTCCTTGCTAGAACATCTTCTGCGGGCTAACCCTGCAGCAGTATGTACTTATAAATGTATAATCTAATGTAGCTAATCCATGGAATTTGCTTCTGCCTTTGCATAGACATTCATGCATGGAAGAGGTTTTCTCAGCTGACTTTCATTTGTTGTTTTCCAGCTGCTGATCAGTCTCGGGTAATGCAGGAACAAATGACAGGAGCAGCAATGGCCATGCCTGCAGACACCAATAAAGCATTTAAGGTAAAATGCTGAGGAGGTGGGACTTTAAGGACTATATATGCCTCTATAGAGTTTGTCTAGACAGTTTTTCTCTCTCCTCCCCAGTAGAAGTTTGGTATTGGATCATACCAGGTCCTCAGTAAGTATGTAGATGGTGGGAGGGTTTTAAAGAGAAGCATCTTCTGAACCAGTGCATTAACAGCACAGCAGGTCATGATTCCATCGGACATGATACTATAAAGTTAGCATTGTTCTACATTCCCTACCAGGAGTCCAAAATTCTGCTGTTATCTGTATGTTGGATTTAACCACTTGCCTTCTTCTCAAGACTAGTTAACAGTTCAGGTACAATATGTAGATCCTTCACTTAAAGGGTTTGATTTAAGTTGTGCCTGAGGCAATGGAGAGTTTAGCCTCTTGCCCAAGGTCAAAAGTAGCATCTATTGAGACGCAAGATATGAGCCCTGACTTTACTGGTTCTTGTCCTGCTATTCTAACCACTAGGCCACTCCTTCACTGTTCATAAAATCCACCAAAATGACAAAAATGATATGCCAAATGATGTACCAAAAGACATATGAGAAGAGACTTGAAGACCTGAATATGTATACCCTAGAGGAATGGAGAGAGAGAGAGGGTGTTATGATACAGATGTTTAAATATTTAAAAGATATTAATATGCAAACTAATCTTTTTCAGAGCTGGGAAGGTGGTAGAATTACCCACTTTTCCCCAACCCTCTCTCTAGCACATAAACCCTCTCCCCCTATATCCCCATCCCAAGCATGCACTCCTACTTCTCTCCCCTGACTTCCCAGTGTGGTCCATCTGTATCGTATCACCCCTGTTTCTCCTTTCCTCCAGGGGTATACATGTTCAGGTCGGCAAGTTTCTCCTCGTACATCTTGTTGTGCAAACCCCATACCATTTTCGTCGCTTTTCTTTGAACCACTTCATTTTTTTATTTTTTACTTGCATCCTTAGCAAGATTATGGCCTCCAAAAGTGAACACGATACTCCAAGTGGCCCCTCACCAATGATTTGTACAAGAGCATCACCCACCTTTCCCCATCCCTCCCTCTACCACATAAAGCCCCATCCCCCTGTATCCCCATCCCAAGCATGCACTCCTAGTCCTCTCCTCTGACTTACCAGTGTGGTCCATCCAGTCTACCTGACAAGATAAACTCATTACACATGGTATAAATGAAGAGATATGTCATATGTATACCTGCTCTTGATTTATCTTTGCCATTTTAGAGCATAGACCATAGAAGTCTGGCCAGCACTGACCTTGTTCTAAAATTTGTGAAGTTATTGTCAGAGCCCCTGAAAACTCCACTCCAGCCCATCCAAATCTATTCAGTCTTGATCAGGGCACAGACCGTTGAAGTGTCCCCAGCACTGGCTTTCCTACCTAAACTTTTTTTGTTCTAATCCTTCTAAAGAGGATCACAACACTTTTCTAAATTCTGTTACCGTTTTCATCTGTACTACCTCCTGCGGGAAGGCATTCCAGGCATCTACTAAAAAATACTTCCTCACATTCCTCAGTCGGCCCCCTTTCAACCTCAATTCATGCCCTCCAGTTCTACCACCTTCCCATATCTGCAAAAGGCTTGCTTTCAGATTAATACCTTTCAAATATTTGAACATCTGTATCATCACCCTTGTTTCTTTTTTCCTCTAGGGTATACTTGTTTAGGTCAGTAAGTCTCTCCATGTATGTTTTGCTACATAAACCCCGAACCATTTTCGTCGCTTTTCTCTGAACCACTTCGTCTTTTTACATCCTTAGTAACATAAGGCCTCCAAAACTGAATGCAATACTCAAGTGGGGCCTCGCATGTACAGGGTTCTGCTGGTTATACCTCTCTCTATGCAGCCTAGTATCCTTCTGGCCTTGGTCACCACCTTATTGCACTGTTTAGACATCTTGAGATCTTCTGACACTATCACCCCCAGGTCCTTTTCCTGAGCCAAGCTTACCAATCTTTCCCCTGCTATCCAGTACATCTCTTTTGTATTTCTGCACCCCAAGTGCATCACTCTGCACTTTTTGGCGTTAAATTTTAATTCTGAACTACACTCAAGCTCTCAGATAGATAATTAGAAAATCGAAAACACAGCTTCACACCTGCTGTGTATCCCAGTGGATGTAGGAAAAAACCATCACCCTACTGACTTTATCAGTGTTAATATATGTGGAGAAAAAAGCTTCAGTAACGCCATCCAGCCAGACCAAAATCATCAGACTATAAGGCATGGGCCCAGCGCAACATCATCTAGCTCAAAAAAAAACTCCACAGTGTTTAAGCTAAACAGGTGATCAAATAATAGGTTAATTCCTAATTCCAAAGATCACAGAATCTCTAACATGTACACTTCTTTGCAGTCTTATAATATAGTTATACTGCCGACTACTTATCTTGACTCCAATGTCTGTGGTGTTGCGCTCTCATACAGTAGCACCAACCATAACCCAACAGGGAGTCCCCGTTTCGCTGTCGCTGCTTCAGGGGTTCGGCACACTTATACATTTTTAAATTTCAATTTTTCATCTGCTGCTTTTCATGGACACGTATATCATCCTGTGTCTCCTTGGCTGCAACCCGAAAGCAGAATTAGGAATTAACCTATTATTTGATCACCTGTTTAGCTTAATTTAAACACCGTGGAGTTTTTTTTAACTAGATGATGTTGCCCGGGCCCACACCTTATAGTCTGATGGTTTCAGTCTGGCTGGGTGGCATTACTGAAGCTTTTTTCACCACATATATTAACACTTATTAAATTTTAACTGCCAGACCCTTGACCAGTAATGTTTGGAGATCCCGTCTCATGGTTTCTACTCCCTCCAGGGTATCCACTGTATTGGCTATCTTCATGTCATGTGCAAAAAGGTAAATGTTTCCTTCTAACCCTTCAACAATGTCTTGCACAAATATGTTAACCAGAATCGGCCCCAGCACTGACCCCTGAGTCACTCCTTATTTATTTATTTATTTATTTTGCATTTGTATCCCACATTTTCCCACCTCATTGCAGGCTCAATGTGGCTTACAATACATCATCGATAGTGGAAGTGATAAATCTTTAGTTTTGGCCCAAGGGCTCTGATCTCTGTCCACCTTGAAGAGGCAAATTACCACCCTCCAAGGTTTCATCTGGAGCCACCAGACCTTGTACTGCCCCATGCAAATTGGTGGTCAGCTCCTCCTGTTCTCCAATTCTGCGTTCCACCTCATCCATTCTGTCAACCAGGTCCACTTTATCTTTTCGAATTTCTTTGTCTACTTCTTTAATGCAACCTCGAACCAGCTGAAACTCATTTTTAATATTAGCCATCCATTCACGCAGATCTCCTTTGGTAAGAACTGCCACTTCTCCTTTCAGGGAGCCTTGTGAGCGCTGCACCATATCTTCTTCTTCTTCTTCCTCGTCCTCCTCCAAAATATTCTCTCCCAACATCAGTGGCTCCGCCATTTTGGAAGGCTGTGTATGTTTCAAGCTTTCCTGATCCATCACCCGTCAGGACTCCTCCAACCTTTTATTCGCTGGCATCTCTGCACTTAATTGCTCATTAGCTGTGCAATGTGCTAAATCTGCAACACTTTGGTGAGATATAGACTTTGTAGGCAGTACTAGAGACAGGTAATCACTCAGGTAGCAATTACACTGGAAACGTTTGGCTAGGGAAACATTTGCCTAAAGTTTTGGCCTTGGTGTCTGCCTAGCTAGAACCTAATGAAGGAATAATGCGAAGGTGGAAGTATAATTATTATATAATAAAAATTTTGGCAAGCAAATACAAAAATATATTATGCAACAAATACTAAAGACTACACCAATAGATATATTCTAAGCACTTAAAAATTTTGCAAGTCTTAAACAGAGTTAAAGCATCTTTGGCATTCTTGCAGGAGACTCATTTGGATGCAGCTGAGCATGATAAACTCAAGAAATGGTAAGTGGAAGACTATCTTGAGGTCCCTGCAAATCTTCTGAAAGTGAATTCATTGCTCCATGGCAGATTCAGTCATGAGCTCCCCAAAACTGTAGCCTGTAGTACTTTGATAAAAACAAAGCACTATTTGAGTTATGATACAAATTAACTAGTTTATGGAAAGAAAACCCAGCTCAGTGATCTGTTACTAATTAAGTGTAGTGACACTTTTCCATCCAGTCAAGATAGTGAGGGGTTTTTTTTCCAGTGATCAAGAAATGGCCTACACTTGGGCACATCTTTGTTTTTAGAGGAACTAGTGGCATTTGATTAGCTTTATCAGCAAGCTCCTATCAAAAGCAGGGACCAATTTGCTGTGCTCAGTTGGTCCACTGTATAAAAACCTTGTGCCCATTGGCTCTTCACTCTGGCTTTCTTTGAAGCAGATGCTCAGGAGCTTACTTCTGTTTCAGCCTTGCGTTGTGCTTTGAATGATGTTCTCCCTAAAGTCACCTAAAGCTTTTAGAAATATAGGCACATGATTTTGGACCTGGAGAGGTGGAAGCTGATATTAATGTGCTGATACAGCAAACTCAGCTGGTTCATGATGCTAATTCTGAACTAGTACTGGAGCATACTTCTTGCAAACTCAGGCACATAAAGCAGGTTGCATTCCATCATTTTTTTTTTTAATGTGAAAAGGAGGACGGGACCCTATTTCATGCATTTTGGAGTTGTGTTTGGATTAAGGATTTTGGGGTGGCAATTGCTTGGTACATGGGACATATCCTGTGCTTGATTTGGCTCTCTTTGCTGGGCTTCTTATTGGGTAAACTGGAAATATGTGGACTTCATGGGAAACTGTATTTTCTCTGAGGACAAACAAACCTATGATTCTCATGTGGGTAATGCAATCCACATTGCCTGGTCCAGAGCTTGTGACATGCTTTTTACAGAGTCTCGTTCCAAAACGCATGCGCAAGTGCCTTTCCATCTGCCGCAAGAGCATGGGACCATCAGTTCATTTTTTCTGCAGTAAAGAGTGCATGCATTTTTCTCTTCTCTCCTCACAGCTGCTGGTTTGGTTTTTCTAACGGATCTTTTTGTGCTTTCACAGTTTCTTTTAGTTTTGCTTTATTCTGTACCTTGTTCGGGGTATTCTTCCTTACAATTAGTCTAGTTTCCTTTTTTTAGATTTCCTTTATTTTATTTATTTATTTATTTATTTATTTGTTACATTTGTATCCCACATTTTCCCACCTTTTTGCAGGCTCAATGTGGCTTACATATAACCGTTAACAGTGTTAGCCGATTACGGTTTGAATAAATACATAGTATGAATGAATACAAAGTGATATTGTGGTATAATGAGGTATATGTATGGTAGGAAACAGTTGGGGGAACTTAGAGAGGGAAAGGGGGAAGAAGAGTCAGGTAATTTCCGTTGCAGTCTTTGGTTATGTTGTGTCGCAAGTGATCAGTATTTTTATATCGAGTCATTGGGGTATGCTCTTCTGAACAGGTCTGTCTTTAGTGCTTTCTGAAAATCTAGGTGGTCGAGTGTAGTTTTTACTTCTTTTGGCAATGCGTTCCATAGTTGAGCTCTTAGGTAGGAAAAGCTGGTTACATAGGTGGCTTTGTATTTGAGTCCCTTGCTGCTTGGGTAGTGGAGGTTTAGATATGATCGTGCAGATTTTGTGGAGTTTCTGGTTGGCAGGTCAATGAGGTCTGTCATGTAGCCCGGTGCCTCGCCGTAAATAATTTTGTGAACAATCGTGCAGATTTTGAAAGTGATTCGTTCTTTGATTGGTAGCCAGTGCAATTTTTCTCTGAGTGGTCTGGCGCTGTCGAAACGTGTTTTTCCAAATATAAACCTGGCTGCTGTATTTTGGGCGGTCTGAAGTTTCTTTATGATTTGATCCTTGCATCCCGCATAGATTCCATTACAGTAATCTGCATGGCTTAATACCATGGACTGTACCAGGTTACGAAATATGTCCCTTGGGAAGAATGGTTTTACCCGTTTGAGTTTCCACATTGAGAAGAGCATTTTCTTTATGATGGACTTCACTTGGGTCTCTAGTGATAGGTTACGGTCGATTGTTACTCCGAGAATTTCCAGGCTGTCTGAGACAGGGAGGGTGTATCCTGGGGTGTTAATGTTTGAGGGTTTGTATGTATTGTATTGGGATGAGATGATGAGACAGTGTGTTTTTTCTGTATTGAGTTTTAGCTGGAATGTATTTGCCCATGAATTTATGATGTTTAGGCTTAGTTTGATTTCGTTGGTGATTTCCGCCAGATCATGTTTGAATGGAATATATAATGTAACATCATCAGCATAGATAAATGGGTTGAGGCCTTGGGTGGATAGGATCTTGACTAGTGGAGTCATCATGAGGTTGGAGTGGATCGGTGATAGTGGTGATCCTTGTGACAAGGTGTTGATTGCTGATCGGTTGGCTGTTTCTTTGTTCTCTCTGTAGATTAGCTTGTTTTTATAACCACATGTATACATAAAGGAATTATTCAAGCCAATCAGCTTCTTTTCAGAGAAAGCTGTTGTGACCCCTGAGGCAGACGCTTTGGCGCCGAAACACAGACCATGTCAGGGTCCTTGATATGAATATTTTGAATAAGCTGTTTCTTAATATTATCTCCCTATTGGTTTGCACATTTGTCAGTGGAGGAAGCTTTGCTAGAGTCCAAGCTGGAGCTGACACCTCAACACCCCTCTCAGGACATGGTTACTTTTCATCCAGGCAGGCTCGATCTCAGACCTCCTGTGAGTAGTTCCTGGCTGACACCAATGAAAAGCACTCATGGGAGTCTCTACCGTACTTCTCAGAGGAGGAGTCTTACAGCATCTTGTCTAATCCCTGCCAGGAGTCTCCACAGTACTTCTCTGAGGAGTCTTATAGCCCTGTGTGATCCCTGCCCTCCACAGAAAAAGAGAAAGTCTCCTTTCCTTCCCATCTTTTTTGATGTAGCGTCCAGGATCTCTGCTCAGAGTATAGCGATGCGCAGGCTCTCATGGCTGCATGTCTGACTTAGACCTGGCGGTCCAACAGAGCTTGGCAGATGCTATGTGCCGGGGGGGGGGGGGGGGGGGGATGATTTTTGGAGAGAAGGTGGAGGAGGTCGCTGACTTCATAAATAAGCACCTTGCATCCAAACCAAAGTTTCAGCGTGCTTGTCTGACATTGCTGTCTGGATGTCTCAACGCCACCTGAAATTAAATATGACCAAAACCGAACTTCTCATTTTCCCCCCCAAACCCACCTCCCCGCTCCCCCCGTTTTCTATTTCTGTTGATGGCTCTCTCATTCTCCCTGTCTCCTCAGCTCGAAACCTTGGGGTCATCTTTGACTCTTCTCTCTCCTTCTCTGCTCATATCCAGCAGACCGCCAAGACCTGTCGTTTCTTTCTTTACAACATCCGTAAAATCCGCCCCTTTCTCTACCCCCGAGCACTCTACCAACATCCGTAAAATCCGCCCCTTTCTCTACCGCCCGAGCACTCTACCAAAACCCTCATCCACACCCTTGTCACCTCTCATTTAGACTACTGCAATCTGCTTCTTGCTGGCCTCCCACTTAGTCACCTCTCCCCTCTCCAGTCGGTTCAAAACTCTGCTGCCCGTCTCATCTTCCGCCAGGGTCGCTTTACTCATACTACCCCTCTCCTCAAGACCCTTCACTGGCTCCCTATCCGTTTTCGCATCCTGTTCAAACTTCTTCTACTAACCTATAAATGTATTCACTCTGCTGCTCCCCAGTATCTCTCCACACTCGTCCTTCCCTACACCCCTTCCCGTGCACTCTGCTCCATGGATAAATCCTTCTTATCTGTTCCCTTCTCCACTACTGCCAACTCCAGACTTCGCGCCTTCTGTCTCGCTGCACCCTACGCCTGGAATAAACTTCCTGAGCCCCTACGTCTTGCCCCATCCTTGGCCACCTTTAAATCTAGACTGAAAGCCCACCTCTTTAACATTGCTTTTGACTCGTAACCACTTGTAACCACTCGTCTCCACCTACCCTCCTCTCTTCCTTCCCGTTCACATTAATTGATTTGATTTGCTTACTTTATTTATTTTTTGTCTATTAGATTGTAAGCTCTTTGAGCAGGGACTGTCTTTCTTCTATGTTTGTGCAGCGCTGCGTACGCCTTGTAGCGCTATAGAAATGCTAAATAGTAGTAGTAGTAGAGGAGGGGTGGGAAGAGATATCAGAACAAGTAAGGAGGTGTGGTGTAGGAGGAAGGAGTGGGGGTAGCTAGGGGGGTGTTAGACATGATCGTTCCAATAAGTGGAGCTGTAAGAAGGGGTTAGGGGGGTATGGGTATAGTAGGGGGAGGGTCGGGGGGGAGGGAAGAGGGACCGGAAGCTGTGGAAGAAAAGAAGAGGATGTTTGAGAGAGGGATGTGTGTGGGAGTGTGAGCAGGGGGGTGGAGGATGGAGGCTGTGACATCCTCCCCCAATATATAGAGGAAGTTATGTCAATTTATTGGATGGATACACATGTGAGCCATGGTGAAAATGGTGACTTGGAATGTGGGTGGGATTAACTCAACTATTAAAAGATCCAAAATTTTGCAACAATTACATAGACATAAGATAGACATTGCCCTCCTACAGGAGACTCACTTAAATTCAGTAGAACACGGGAAGTTGAAAACTTGGTGGGTTGGTGAGTGTTTGACAGCTGCATCCCAGGGAAAAAGAGGCGGGATAGCCATTTTGTTTAAAAAGGTAGAAACAGCCCAGATAATTGCAACAGATCCAGAGGGGAGGTATATATTGGTTCAAGTGGTTATTAATCACTGGAAGATATATATCTGTAATTTGTATGCATCAAATCAGTATGACAAGAAATTTTACCGTACTTTGCTTCACTTATTAGTGACAAAAGAGTACTCCCCTTTGGTGGTGGGTGGGGAGTTTAATGCAGCCTGGGATCCGGTATTAGACCGTTCGTCCAACACGCAAAAAACTGTATATTATGCGAACGCGGGCCTGCTACGTTTGAGTCACTTGTTGGGATTGGTAGATGTCTGGCGGGAACTGCACCCTCAGGATAAAGACTATACTCACCTGTCTAGGGCACATGCAACACAGGCGCGGATAGATTATTTGTTGATACCCAAAGAGGAGTTTGGGCAGGTAAGCAAAACAGAAATAGGCCCTTATGTTATCTCCGATCATGCCTGGGTCTGGATGGACTGGGCAATAGGGACTCTAAAGGAAGGTATCAACAGGTGGCGATTCCCGCTAGAGCTATATAAAGATCCTAATTTTAAGGAAAGGTTGTTGAGCACGTGGGAAAGTTTTAAGACAACAAATTTAGAGCATGAGCTCTATTGGGAAACAGCCAAAGCAGTACTCGGCGGAAATGTATAAGTTATTCACACCATGTGCGGAGGTCTCGGGACAAAGAAATATTTAGATTGGGGACATTGTTAAGGAAAGCCCGGCAACGATATGGGCAGTCTCATGCTAGGGTAGATAGACTAAGGTTGATAGAAATACAGACGGCATTGAATTCATTGCTACACCAGAGAGCAGTTAAATCACAAACATATTACCGATACCAACTGTATCAACATGGTAATAAGGCAGGCCGGCCATTGGCAAGATTGATAGGCCAGAGAAAGGGAGTGCAGCACATAACCACCATACGGAATAGCAAGGGTCAAATGGTCCACATGGACCAGGTTATCTGTGCGGCCTTTCACAAGTATTATGGTAACCTGTACGAGCACCCGGTGGATGAAGGGCTAGTGGGAGAGCAATACCTGGATAACATTAGCATGCCCAAAATTACTAGTAAAGCGGGAGGTAAGTTGAATGCCCTAATAACAGAGGATGAAGTAGTGGGGGCGATCAACCAGAGCCGTTTGATGAAAGCTCCTGTAGTAGATGGCTTCAGAGCAGAGTTTTATAAATTGATGGGCCTGGAGATTGCCCCTGCGCTCACCAAATTCTTTAATACATGTACAGATGAGGAGCTGGTGCCTCCATCCTTGGCTATGGCCCAGATAGCGGTATTACCTAAGCCGGGGAGAGACCCTACTAATCCAGACTCGTATAGGCCCATATCGCTATTGAATTTTGAGGTTAAACTGTTCGCCAAAATAATGGCAAACCGAATGGCCCGGGTGCTGCCACACCTGATTCATGAAGCACAAGTAGGCTTTGTGAAAGAACGTACGGTGGCTAAGAACTTGCGCACTATTTTGTCAACGTTGGAGTATAGGGGACGAGAAGATTTCCCATCCCTGATGGTTATCTTCGATGCGGAGAAGGCATTCGACCGGGTACATTGGGAGTTTTTGTTTGCCTGTTTGAAGGCTTATGGATTCGCAGGACGATTTGTATCAGTCATCAAGGCCTTATATGCTGACCCTCAGGTGATGGTATTGGTTAATGGGAGGGAGTCTGAGCCTTTTCAGGTACTTAGAGGCACGCGGCAAGGATGTTCTCTATCTCCACTCCTCTTTGTACTAACATTGGACCCTTTGATTAGGGATATAATGGGCAATCCATGTGTTCGGGGAGTGCAGATAGGTTCACATTGCTTTAAGGTGGCAGCATTCGCTGATGATTTGCTGGTTCATATAAGAGATCCGATGTGTTTGCTTCAGGCGCTTTTGGAATCTTTTAAGGAATATGGAGACTATGCGGGTTTTAGGCTAAATTTGAATAAATCGGAAGCTCTGCCGTCTTCGACACAGGTGAAGGCTTTATGGGGCTCAGAATTTCCGTTGAAGTGGGCCTCTGGTACTTTCAAATACTTGGGGATCCATATGTCTATGAAGAATGGGGATTTATATAACTTGAATATAATGACCCTAATGGAAGCTGCCAGGAAACAGCTCGACAGCAGGAGAGATCTTCCAGTATCTTTAATGGGAAGAGTGGGGTTGGTGCAAATGGTGATATTCCCTAGATGGTTATGTGCTCTTCAGAGCCTGCCACTGAGGCTAAAGCAAGCAGATCTGAAAAAAAGTATATGGATTATTTAGTAAATTCTGTTGGGCTGGAAAAAAGCTGAAAATTAGAGTGGAGAGGTTGAGTGGTTCATGGAGGCAAGGGGGAGGGGGGCTCCCAGATTTAAGACAGTATAACTGGGCCCGTCTGTTGGGGCACTTGGGGGATTGGTTTGGGCACACGCAGGTATATACTCCCATAGAAGTAGAAAGAGCATTGTTTGCCCCTTATGACTTTTACTCATTACTGCATTTGGGTAGGACAAGACTTTGAAGGATGGGATCCTGTTGCGTCCCCTGCAAGAGGTCTGGAGGGTGTTAGTTGGTAAACTAGGAGGCAATGCAGAGGTTTCGGATCAATTATCCTTGAGGAGTAATGTAGATTTCCCGCCAGGCATGGATAATCCCACCTTTCAAATATGGGAAAAGAAAGGCATAGTTCGGCTAGAAGACTTATTTTCCAAGGAAGGGCAAATGATAAGTTTCATGCAATTGCAGGAAAAAGTGGTGGAAACGTGGGGCAATCGATTTGCGTATGCGCAAACCAGACATTATATGAGGGTCCTGGATCAGTCGAGGTTAGGGAATTCCTTGGGTTCGAAAGTCTGAGATTATTTTCAATGGGATCATGGACCAAGGGCTCTGTGTCAAACTTACGCAAAGGTTTGATACAGGAGGGAGTAGGAAGGAACTTCACCTCTTTGAAAGACAAGTGGGCAGAAAAATTAGGGATATCCCTGAGATCTTGGGATGTGGCTGCCACCATTCGGGGCATTCCAGCGTTGACCAGAGATGCCAGACTCCGGGAATGTGGGCTTAGAGTAGTGCTCAGAGCATACATGGCTGGGGTGCAATTGGCACATGTGCGACTTGGGGAAGGATATAATTGTGCTAAATGTAGACAATCTGCTCACACTCTCAAGTAAAATATTTTTGGGAGCAAATTAAACGATTTTTGAATCAGTTGGTGGGCCGAGATATAGGAGGGTCGGTGGAACAGTTGCTTTTGGATGTTCCCCAAGCCTTTAAAACAATATTGCCTAGACCTGCTGTGTTGCTCTGTTGGAAATTTGCTTTGGTGGGGAAAAAGGTCATATTAAAATATTGGATAGCAGGGGCGTAGCCACGGGTGGGCCTGGATGGTCCTAGGCCCACCCAGTTTGGGTTCAGGCCCACCCAGCAGCGGAGCGGAGGGAGCAGGCAGCACTGATCCTGCAACTGCCTCCTCTCTGACGGCAGCGCTTTCCAGATGCTGCCTACCGCCGCCACGATCTACTTCCTCCCTCTGTCTCACTCTCAGTCTCAACAGCAGCGGTAGCATCGCGATTCAAACACGCTGCCTCCTGCTTCTAACCCGGAAGTGTCTCCTCTGCAGAGGAGACGCTTCCGGGTTAGAAGCAGGAGGCAGCGTGTTTGAATCGCTACCGCTGCTGTTGAGAGTGAGACAGAGGGAGGACTCGGAGGTAGATCGTGGCGGCGGTAGGCAGCATCTGGGAAGCGCTGCCGTCAGAGAGAGGGTGGGCAGGTGGAATGGGAGGGAAGGATGCATGGGGGTGAAGGAGAATCGCTGGACACATGGATGGGAGAGGAGAGTCACGGGATGGAGGTGGGGGTCAGGGGAGAGAGGAGAATTGCTGGGGATGATGGATGGAGGTGGGGGCAAGGGAGAGAGGAGAATTGCTGGGGATGATGGATGGAGGTGGGGGGCAAGGGAGAGAGGAGAATTTCTGAGGATGGATGGATGGATGGAGGTGGGGGTCAGGGGAGAGAGGAGAATTGCTGGCGATGGATGGAGGTGGGGGCAGGGGAGAGAGGAGAATTGCTGGGGATGGATGGATGGAGTGGGGGGCAGGGGAGAGAGGAGAATTGCTGGGGATGGATGGATGGAGTGGGGGGCAGGGGAGAGAGGAGAATTGCTGGGGATGATGGATGGATGGAGGTGGGGGGGTAGGGGAGAGAGGAGAATTGCTGGGGATGGATGGAGGTGGGGGCAGGGGAGAGGAGAATTTCTGGGGATGGATGGATGGAGGTGGGGGGCAGGGGAGAGGAGAATTGCTGGGAATGGATGGAGGGGACAGGGGCAAGAACAGAATTGCTGGGGATGGATGGATAGGGGCAGGGGAGAGAAGAGAATTGCTGGGGATGGATGGAGGGGAGAGGAGAGTTGCTGGACATGGGTGGATGGAGGGGGAGGGAAGAGGAGAGATGAAGGTTGCTGGACATGGGTGGATGGAGGGGAAGGCAGAGGAGGGTTGCTGGACATGGATGGATGGAGGGAAGGGCAGGAGAGAGGAGGCTGCTGGATATGGATGGAGGAGAGGGAAGGGAGAGAGAAGGAATGCTGGACATGGATGGAGGGGAGGGAAGAGTGAGGAAGGAGATGAGATGAGGGAAAAGGAAGAGAGGAGAAAATTGCACATGGATGAAGAAAATAGGCAGAAGCTGGATCCACTGGACAGTCAAGTCTGCGGAGGACCCAGAGCAAGAAATGAAGAAGAAAGGCGGAAAGTAAAGAAATAAATGGAAAGGAAGCCCTAGAAACGGAGTAAAGAGGACAGATAGCAGCAGAATCAGATACTGGGCCAGTATGATCAGAAAAACAAAGTCACCAGACAGCAAAGGTAGAAAAAAAATCATTTTATTTTCATTATAATGATTGGAACATGTCCACTTTGAGAATCAGGTGCTCAACATTAAAAGTTTATATTTATTTATTTACTTATTTATGGCATTTTATCCCACATTAAACATGAATGAGATTGGAACCTGGGATCATTTAATGTTTTTTTTCCTGGAGAGAGTAATGCATTGCCTCCCCCACCCCCCCAGGCTCTCTCCCCGGCTATAGCCAGCTCTGCAATTTTGAGGGGAGGTGGACGGGGGGGGGGGGGGGCGCAGAGGTGGGCTGGGGAGAGAGCCTGTTGTTAAACATTTACCAGCACACCACTGTCTAGTGCCCACCCATGCAACCTGTTGGCCCACCCAAAAATTGACTTCTGGCTACGCCACTGTTGGATAGTAGCAGATACGCCGGCCTACTGACACTGGAGAAATCGGATACATTTACTAGCAGCCTGGGAAGCGAAAGATGCTAGAGGGTCGCCCAAGAGAGGCAAGGCATACCTGACAATCTGGAACCCTTACCTCCAAATTTTAAGTCCCCGAGGCACAGCTTTATTCTAAACAGTCTGCGTTAAATTAATGTCATGCTCCTTACGCACTAGCTTAGAGATGTGCTAGGTCTCAGCAGCTTCTGAAAAAGGGGGGGAGAGGGGGGATTAGGGGTTGAAGACGATAGTAGGGTGGGGGATGGAGTGATAGGGGTTTGGGCAGGTAGGGGAGGGTGGGAGGGTTATGGATGATCGGAGACTTAAAGGTAACTCAGTGTTATAAGCTATGTAGAAGGGTTTTTGATAAGAATGTGGTATTGCCATAATCGGCAACATCATACACGAAGGAGCAAGCTGGACTTTGGTGGCGACACGAACTAAAAGAGTTGATCAGATGGCTCCATGGGAGGGGACTAATGAAGGTAAAATAGAGGATGCTGTAATCCTGAGAAGAGATAAGTTAGTGTCGTCTAGGAAAAGTGTACTGTCAATAGTCTGTATTCGGTAGGTGTTGCTGGAATTGTTTAAAGACACCTGTAATAAAAGGAAGGTGTAACACCATAAAGGAGGGGGATTGGGGAAAGAGGGGGAGGGGAAAAGATAAAAAATTTTGATGCTGAGAGAATATATTGTGTATGTTCTGATGTTCAGGTTGAACTTGCAAACTATTGCAAATGGAGCCTGTTGAGTGTTTACTCTGTGGTTGCATCAATAAAAATGTTGAAACATAAATCATCTAGCTCAATGCTTCTGAAACCTGGTCCTGGAGGCACCCCAGCCAGTCAAGTTTTCAGGATATCCACTTCATGCAAATCTATCTCATGAATATTCATTGTGGATATATGGAAGACTGGCTGGTGTGCCTCCAGGACCAGGTTTGGGAACCACTGATCTAGCTCCTTGAACTGAAAAGGCATACATTACTGACTCCAAATCATCATGATCTAAAAACAACTTTAGCCGACAAAACATTTACAAGGTGGCAAAAGAATGTTGAATCATTCTTGATATTTTGAAAGACCTAGTTCCCAAATATCTGTGGCCCAGTTGCTTAAACATTCCCTGAGTTCCAGCTACTCGTGTCAAGGCAGGTACTGGCTCTGGATTACTGAACTATAAAAATCCGGACCTCCTGATATTCAGTGTTTAAGTTGAGGAGTGTGGTAGCCGTGTTAAAGTTGTAAATCAGAAAACCAGCCCTGCACCAAAGACATCCTTGACCTAACTACCTCATGTACAACAGCACTTCCCTTAGCATCTAGAGCAAGTACCTGAATATTGTCATCATGCATATAAAAATGCATATGCATAGTGGAGCCAAATACAGTGGAGGAGTGGCCTAGTGGTTAGGGTGGTGGACTTTGGTCCTGGGGAACTGAGGAACAGAGTTCAATTCCCGGCACAGGCAGCTCCTTGTGACTCTGGGCAAGTCACTTAACCCTTCATTGCCCCATGTAAGCCGCATTGAGCCTGCCATGAGTGGGAAAGCGCGGGGTACAAATGTAACAAAAATAAAATAAATTAAACAAAGGGACAACATGAGCTTTGCATAACCCTACACAATAATGGCCATGCATGGGAGCAAGCCATACCCACTGCAACCTCCACATTAAAAACAGCAAAACTGACTCCATGCTGCTCTCCTTTTATGGACACACTTCATCTAGCACTTGCAACAGTATAGAATGGTTGATAGCCTTGATTTTGTATATAAATTTATTTAATAACACAAAATCCTCTGTCTAGCCAGCAATCATTTGTCATCAAAACCTGTATCAAAAAACTCCAATAATTGAGTAGCCACCACTTTCTTGATTATCTTCCCTATGAAAGGATGCTTAGAAATTGGCTGGTAATTGTCTGCCCTATGGAAGTTAAAAGTGGGTTTCTTAAGAATAGGACAAAGTGCTGCATATTTTAAATCTGAGGGAAAACTCTCCTTTAGTGTTAATAATTACAGCTGGCCCTGTAGTAAAGACTCAGCCATGCAGACCAAGGAAGCTGGACATGGATCGAAAATGTAGTTCATCTCACTCTCTTAAGAATACATGACACATCAGTAATTTAAGAAGCCCATTCAGATAGCAGTCCAGACTCTTGAACCTGTACTAGCTTCCCAGAACAGAACAGTACAGAAATCACTACATCACTTTCCCCCAACCAAGTTTCTATAACATAAACCCCATCAACAAAACTTCTCCACCAATAACTCTGCTTTATTCTGTGCCAAACTAGCATTGATCAAGACCAGCTTATGTTCAACATCGGCTCTTGTTCCACATTAGGTCATGTTCTTGACTCCTCCTGCTTCCTGCACATAAAGTATCTCATTAAGAGTCCTGTCAGACTTTTTAAACCTTCCTGCCTCCTCCGCCCTATCCAATTGAACAAAGTCCATTATGTTCCTCCTGCTGACTTACCACTGTAATCCTCCCTTTCTGTTTGCCACCCACAAAACCCAGCAGCAGAAAACAACAAAAAAAATGTACAGTTCCACCCCTTGCCCAAAACACAATCCTGTTCAACAGTCCAACCCCAGCAATTCTGATGCTGTGTCTGCAAGGTCTATGCAGGCTGCATGTGAACTGCGGTGGAGCTGCAGTTCATGAGTCCAAATGGTGTTTTTTGGCCTGAGGTAAGACTTTGCTAATATATTTGTGGTCTTTTGATGATTTGGGAGGGGTCAAGGAAGCCACTTTCCCTTCAGGTTTCAGCAAATGCTTTAACTTAACAGTGATGAGCTGTAGGCCTGGAAGTCTTTGAAAACAGCTATAAGCCTGGAAGTCTTTGAAGACAGCTGGTCTTCATAGAAGATTCTTGACTGATGCCCAGAACTTGCAGCTTTCTGGGCAGAGGAGACTTTGTTTTTTAACCTTTACCTTTTCATTATCTAAGTTCTGTATGACCACTTGAAGGCTCAATCTTTGTCCTCTCTGAAACATTTGAGCACAATGTTTGCAGTCCGGACTTATATAAAACACTGGGAGGAGTGTTGAAGTTCTGAATTTTTTTCCTGTCACACTTTGGGCAATGTCTAAACCTAGTCTTTAGCGACATTTTAGAATTAAAAAAAAAAAATTTTCTTACTTTAAAGAAATGAATTTGACATTGAGTAAATGGACAAATAATGTCAGAATACTTTCAACAACATTTCATAATTTACCAAGACAACTTCGTTACGCTCTGCTGAGCAGATAGTTGAAACTGCCGCTTGCATGAAGGACTGTGCATGCTTAGAATTTTGTACTAAAGGTCTGAGTTCTGGGAGAGCAGTTTGTCTCTGCACCATTGGATTGTCACTTACTTTGCATGTCTGACAATCCTGCTTTTGAACAGAAAATTTAATTAAAAAAAAAGTTTCCTCCACCAAAGATGCACAAAAGTGTTCAAAGCAGGTGCTAGTGTAGCTTCAGTGAATGTTGATTCATGTAAGTTCAAAGAAATTGTCGGACCGTTAACTTTTTAGAAAACCTAGGGCTCCTATTTACACTACCATACATTTCTTTTTAATTGCTGTCCTCCTTGTACTAGTTTTGATTGGTCATAAAGTTAGTAATTACATTTGAATTTAGGAGGATGAAAGGCGGACAGTTAACTTTATAGAAAACACAGGGCTCCTATTTACACTGCCATACATTTCTTTTTAATTGCTGTCCCTGTGGCAGTTTTGGTCATGAAGTTAGTAATTACATTTGAATTTAGGAGGATGAAAGAGTTAATGAAAGTAAAAACATTTGACTTTCTTGAGATGAGCAATGTTTTTCCTCTCCAACTGCAGGCAGAATGGGAGGCACTGGAACTAACAGACCACCAGTGGGCCTTAGATGATGTGGAAGATGAGCTCATGGCCAAAGATCTGAACTTTGAAGGAATGTTCAAGAAGGAGCTGCAGACATCCATCTTCTAAGGAAGGAACAGAGTGTGTGGCTAACAGTCTTAGTTTTAGTTTATTGAGGCTCACAGAAGTACCTAAACCTGTTTTTTGTGTCAGTAATGGTATGTATCAGTCAGATCTATATGTGTTCTGGACTACAATGAACTCTGTTATAGCAACACATTGTTAAAACAAGTTCTGTAATATCTTTTAAAGTAAAAGCTAGTTGGGTTTTCACTGGAACTGATTACATTTCCATAGCAGAAATTTCATCTACTTACAGTTTGTAATTTGAAAAAATACAGGTAGCAAACAATACTGTCAGTTTAATTTCACTTAAGTTATGAGCTTTTTTCTACCTGCCTGTACCCTGTGGTCTGTAGAGCTACAGAAAAAGAAATTTGACGTAACTATTCTGTGAAAGTGAACGTATTGAGGGCATAAGAGAAGTGAATATAGCTGAAGCTGTGGTGTTAACTGTGCAGAGAAAATTTGGCAGTTGCTTGGAAGCACTTGGTTCTTTGGTATGTAGTTATCCATCAATTGTGCTAGTGCTAGCATTGCAAGCAGAATAATTTCCTTCCTTAGGACTGCAAGTTCATGTTAGGAATATGACAAACGGAAAGTGATTAGATCTAATCTTGTGTTCACAGCAAGGACGGAGGTTTCTGGCTGTTCTTTGAATGTCAGCACAAGGCAAGGATGTAGGCTGCCACCTCGCACAAGTTTCTATATCGCATATACAAGAATTAAGTAACCATAAAGTTCACTGTAAGTTCCACTCTGAAGGAATTAATTTGATAGAGGAAATAGACCAAATGTGGCATGGAACAAAAAACTGGAGGAAATGGACCAAATGTGGCATGGAGTAAAAAAAACTGGTTCAAAGACGCAGTTCAAAAATGGGCCAGCTTGGATCAAGTGTTCAAGAGAAAAAAAAATCTTCCCCAAGCAGAGGGGAAAAGTTCTAGTTGCTGCAGCCTAGAAACAGTTTGAAAGCAGCCATTCCTAAGAGTTGTGTTTCAGTAAGTCTCCTTTCAGTACTCCCATGGCTACACACACAGGGATTGGAAATAATGCCCTAAGACATGGCTGTTTCCTCCATGCATCCCCTTCTTTCAACCCCACTGCCCTTGCTGGGCTTCCTCTTAGTGACTCAGATGTGTATTTTGTTTGTTGTAAATTCTAGTGTCTGCATTATTTAATTCATAGTGGTTATGAGTAGAGATGCATGTATGTAGAGAAGCATGGTAATACCATGCAATAGTGGCACTTGTCATTAAACTATAAATCTATCCTTTGAAGTCTGTGATGGTGACAGCTAGTTGTTTGATATATTATACTTGTTGTTCTTTCCAAAGTAACAGAAAGTTTGGGTATTGCTGCATCAAAACTATCCCTCCCCTTCACTTCAAGCAGATGTGATGAAAAGAATTCCATGCTTTCTCCAAAGCTTTTTTCATTTGCTTTTCATTCATATTACCTTTAAAATGTCAAGGTTGCCATGTTTCTTCATTCTCACTACCAAATAACACTCCTATTAGAGGCATGCTAGATATAAGTGGAGTCTCAAAAAAAGATTTTATTTTATGTAATTGACATTTTGTTTGTTTTTTAGTATCCAAAAACAAATTCAAATATAAGCGTTCACTAGTCAAAAATGCCACCTCAAAATGAATCTTTAAATTTGTATTCAGATTTGGAGAGACCAGAGAATGAAAGAAGGGTGTAAGGGCTCAGATTTGATCAGCTCTGAGTTACTTTGTGGTACTACCCTGCAGCAGAATATAGTACCTGAGCAGATTTGACCTATTATTTTAATAGGTCCAAGAGAGGACAGTATTTGCAGACAAGAAATGTCTGCTTGCTAGTATTTAGCACCATTGAATTGTAAAAATAGATGGTGAGCAAAAATGTGTGTATTTTCTCCCCATTTCTGCATCTTTCAGCCTCCTTGGAGTGTATAGTCAACATTAATGCTGGCTCATCCATTCATCTAGAACATGTGTAGTCAACATTCTCCGAGGACAAGCAGGCTGCATTATTCTCACAGCGATCTGCGTCGGCCCGGGAATTGGCATAATGCATAGCAAAGTGAAAAAGTTTTGCTAGAGCCTTTCGCATGCATGCAGCACCACACATGCACAAAGTGCTTTCCTGCCTGTCATACAACTGCGCTCCTCAGTTCTTCTTTTTCTGCGTCAGGAGTGGCAGGTTCCAATGTTGCTCCTCATACCTGTTTTCGGCTTTTTCACCTTCCTTTTACTTCTGTTTTTTGTTTAAAAAAAAAAAAAAAGATTTTCGCCTTTTTTTCTTAGTTTGTTTTTGGCCCGCGTTTAAGTTTTCTTTCTTTTAGCTGCAGCCGTCCTTAGGACTGCTCGGCCGGTTCTCCCTTCTTTTTTGCCCCTTTTTAGGCATCATCGCGTTTTTTTTTTTTTATGTAGCTAGAGCAGTCTTCCCTTCCATGTCCTCTAAGACTCCCATCGGCTTCAAACGCTGTACTCTGTGCAACCAGACTATCTCGGGCACAGATACCCATGCATGGTGTATCCAGTGCCTTGGGCCCGACCATAGCCCGGCTCGTTGTGCTCTTTGTCTTCGTATGAAGAAAAGGACTCAACTGGCTCAAGAAACCCATAGTGGAAAACTTTTTGCAGCTCGGTCCGGGTCGTCGACGTCTGGAGTGGATGTAGGCATGGCTGCTCAGAAGCCAAGACATGCTGGGAGTAGCGAAGCATCGAGTGGGTCTCCACCCACCTCAAGGTCTTCTACTATGTAGGCCCCCGGGGACCGTCCATCAGACCCTACCGTGAGGCGATGTGGGGATTCGACGTCGTCCTCGTCAGCACCAAGGAGTCTCAGTGAGGTGCATCGAGCGAAGGCTAAGAAGCACAGACACCGTTCTCCTTCAATGGATGGTGCCAGGAGCTCTGGCGTGCCAAGGGATTCGGCACTCAAGAAGCATCGACGCCGGGAGGACCGCTTCCCCTCCATACAGGAGGTGCCAACGCATCGGCCTCTTAGCAGTCCAGTTCCTGCACTCGAGACTCAAGTGCCTCTACCACCGCCTGCTCCACCAGCCCCGCAACCTTCTCTGATGGCGGCTCTCAATGAGCACATTCGGGCCTTACTTCCAGAGCTTCTGGAAGGACTGCTGCGTCAGTCTGCATCAGTATCATGCTGTCACCTGCAGCTCTGTGTGGCCTCCACCCGCGATGAGGTCTCCGAGCTCAGTGCCGCTTATGGCTCCGGTATCATCTGTCACCCAGGTCGACTCCCCAGCGATGTCGGTGGAGGAAGCTTCGCCGCAGTCCATGCGAGAGTCGGCCGCCCGACATTGCCACCAAGGCCATGGGTCTTCGTCATCGAGGCGGGTTCAGTCTTAGAAGTCACTGAAGGAAGTGCTCGCCGATACCGAGGAAGAGCGCTCGTGAGAGTCGGAGGAGGATCCTAGGTACTTCTCAGATGAGTCCTTTGGGATTCCTTCTGAACCTTCCCCTCTACCTGAAAAGAGACTGTCTCCTCCTGAGAGCCTCTCCTTTTTCATATTTTATATGGAAAATGGTTCAGGCCATTCCATTCCCCATAGACGTGCCCAGGGCTTAGATGCTCAAGGTCCTGGACTACACCTCTCCACCTAAAGAGATAGTGACTGTATAAGGTACTCAGGGAAGTCCTTATGTGAAATTGGGCACCCCCTCTGTGTGGCCCCGTGATCCCCAAGAAGACTGATTCCCAGTATCGGATCCACGATGAACCTGGGTTGATGAGGTCTCAGTTACCCTCTTAACTCCATGGTGGTGGACTCCGCCCTCAAAAGAGCCAAGAGTTCTAAGGACTATGCCCCCAGGCAGAGAAGCTAGGACCTTGGATTCTTCTCGGAGGAAGATGTATCAGGTAGCTTTGCTCACTGCCCGTATACAATTATACCAGCTGTTCATGAGTATCTACTTGCGGAACTCGGTGCGACAGCTGTCTAGTTTGGTCGATGCCCTTCCTCCACAGCAGGCCGAACCTTTTTGTCAGTTGATCAGGCACCAGAAGTCGTGTCGTAAATTCATGGCCAGGGGCACATACGACACTCTTGATGTAGCGTGCAGGATCTCTGCTTAAGGTATAGCGATGCGCGAACTCTCATGGCTGTGTGTCTCTGTCCTAGACCATTTGGTACAGTAGAGGATAACGGATGTTCCTTGTCTGTGGGATAATCTTTTCAGAGAGAAGGTAGAGGATCTGGTTGACCAGATCAAGAAGCACACGGATGCTATGGCTTCTGTCTCCTGCCGGGCACCTTCTGCTACCACCTCCTCATCTAGGAGGTATTTTGATGGGTCACGGAGTGCTCCCTATTACTCTTCTAGGTGTAGGTACACTACTGCATCTCGTCAGCCTAACCTGCTCAGCCCCAGCCCACTCATTCCCAGCAACAGCGTGCACCCAAGGCCCCTACTGCTCCCCAGCAAAAGCAAGGGACGGGCTTTTTACTGGCTCCAAGAAAGCATAATAAAAATGTCCATACCGAGCGACTTGCTGGTTGGGGGGAGGTTAATGGTTTTTTCACCAAAGGTGGCTTCTCATAATCTCTGACCAGTGGGGTCTTCAAATAGTACAGTTAGGATGTACCCTCAGTCTGGAATCTGAACCTCCAAATTGCGGACCAGGAGCTCATTCGTTCAGCTCCCAGCACAGGCACGTACTTGCAGAGGAACTCCACCCTTCTGACGGCCCATATGGTCGAACCCGTTCCACCAGGGGAAGAAGGGCTGGGATTCTATTCCAGGTACTTCCTTATGCGGAAGAAAACGGAGGATGTGTCCCATCCTAGACCTAAGGGACCTGAACAAATTCCTAGTACGGGAAAAGTTCAGGATGGTTTCCCTGGACACCCTTCTTCCCATGATTCAGAAGAACAATTGGCTATGCTTTCTGAACATAAAGGACGCTTACATACACATCCCAATACTTCCAGCTCACAGAAAGTATCTTCGATTTCAGCTGGGAATGCAGCATTCAGTACTGCATACTGCCATTTGGCTGTTATGACTGGGGATGCCCCGACTGAGCACGGCGAAGATGGAGGGACACCGCACTCGGTCAGGCAGCCAGACAACCCCTAGCTTCACCTGGGAAGCAACCGCCGTTCCCCGAGAGTTGAGCCCCCAGGTGCAGGCGGCCACCAGGACTTCTGGAACCGGTGGGGTTGTACAGCCACTGACCCGACAGGCGGGTGAGCAGACACAGTCCCGGAGCAAGGAGTCAGCGAAGCAGCAAAAACAGGAAACAGTCCGAGGTCTGGGCAGCAGCAACACAGCGAGTAGTCAGGAAGCAGAGCATTCCACAGTTGAGGCTATCATGATAAATGTATCTATTTGGGGGGGAAAGCTCAGTGGTAGCTTAAATGAGTAAGTTATCTGTTTAAGTTTAGCGCTATTATAATCAGCAGTTGACTGTCATAGACTGGTCTCTCTAGGTCAGCTCTCTAGACTAGGAATTTGGTCATTAACTTCTTTTTTCATAGACAAGGCAGGACACTGGTGAATTGTCCACATCTTTTATTTAAATTTTAAGTAGATACTTCACCATAGACTTCTCAATTGTAATAATATGATATCCCCCTTCTCACTCAGGGTGACCTGGTGCTCAATATGCAGAGCAGATGCAAATTAGTGTGCTGCCCCTTCTAGCTCAGGGTGACCTGGTTCCCACTAAGCAAATTAAACAGGTCTCACCAACTGCATATTTCTCAGGCAACTCTTTATTCCAGCCCCTGGGCACACTTCTTCTAGCTTAATACTTTATGCTTTCATAGATCTTCACAATGAGCCTCCCCACACAGATACATGGGCTCAGTACTACACCAATACTTTGGAGACTCTCAACCCCAGGCTTTGCAGCCTGCTTCTCTCAGTACTTTGGACACACAGTCCTCCCTTTGAACACACAGTTCTGGACACACAGTCTCCTCCTTGAACACACAGTTCTGGACACACAGTCCTTTCTTCTTTGGACACCCCAATCCTGGACACATAGTCCTTCCTTCTTTGGACACACAGTCCTTTCACTGAACACACAGTTCCTATAAGTACTAAGGACACACAGTCAAACACTAATGCTTTAGGGACTTCTTACCCCAGGATTTCCAGCCTGCTGATCTCCTTTGGACACCCAGTCCACCACAAGTCCATAAGGTTAGCCAGTATCTTTCAGGGGCTCTCTCTTCTTCTGCTGCTAGCTCACCTCTCTTCCTTTCACAATTCAGGTGGGGTATAAAGTGGTTAATAAGCTACATAGGACCCAGCCCATAACCTCCTCCACCTGTGGACATCCCAGGGCTCTCCCCAGTCCTAGCGACCTCCACCTATTCTCATACTAGCGCCCTCTAGTGGCCTAGCCCGGATAGGATAGCCTCATACTTATCACAATATACACAACAAATACAGCCCCCTTGTACTACTTAATTCAAAGAGCATTTAAAACAATATCCAGCTGTTCTGACCTTCCATGCTCCAAACTAAGCCTCTAGGTTTTAAACAGCAAATGTACAATCAATTTCTACAGCAAACTTACACCTGCCTTTTCTGCCTTTACATAGCACAAAGTTTAGACTTGACACTATTCTAATCATGAAGTTATTTTCTTCTAGGCCCCAGGGAGGGAATAATCCCAGCTTATACATAGCCCTTAGGCAATATTCTTACCCAGTAATCGGCCGCCCAGTAATCGGCACCCAGTAATCGGATGTGTAGTAATCGGCACCCAGTAATCGGACGTGCAGTAATCGGACGCCCAGTAATCGGATGCCCAGTAATCGGGCACCCAGTAATCGAGTGACCAGTTATTGTGTGCAGTAATCGGGCGCCCAGTAATTGGACGTGCAGTAATCGGACGTGCAGTAATCGGGCAGGCAGTAATCGAGCACACAGTAATCGGACGTGCAGTAATCAGGCGCCCAGTAATCGTGTACCCAGTAATCGGGCGTGCAGTAATTGGGTGCCCAGTATTCAGACGTGCAGTAATCGGGTACAGTAATCGGTTCAGTAACTGGGTGCCCAGTAATCGGGTGCAGTAATCGGGGACCCAGTAATCGGGCGCCCAGTAATCGGGTATAGTAAACAGGCGCCCAGTAATCAGGTGCAGTAATCGGGCACCTATTAATCGGGTATAGTAATCGGGCACACAGTAATCGGACGTGCAGTAATCAGCACCCAGTAATCGGACGTGCAGTAATCAGGCAGGCAGTAATCGGGCGCCCAGTAATCGGCCACCCAGTAATCAGATGCCCAGTAATCGGGCAGGCAGTAATCGGGCACACAGTAATCGGGCGCCCAGTTACTGTGTGCAGTAATCGGACGTGCAGTAATTGTACGTACAGTAATCAGCAGGCAGTAATCGGACGTGCAGTAATCGGACGTACAGTAATCGGCAGGCAGTAATCGGATGTGCAGTAATCGGGCAGGCAGTAATCGAGCACTCAGTAATCGGATGTGCAGTAATCAGGCGCCCAGTAATCGGGCGTGCAGTAATCGGGTGCCCAGTATTCGGACGTGCAGTAATCGGGTACAGTAATCGGTTCAGTAATCGGGCGCCCAGTAATCGGGTATAGTAAACAGGCGCCCAGTAATCGGACACTTAGTAATCGGGCACCTAGTAATCGGGTATATTAATCGGCTACCCAGTAATCGGGCATGCAGTAATCAGGCGCCCAGTAATCGGGCACCCAGTAATCTGGTACAGTAATCGGGTGCCCAGTAATCGGGCAGGCAGTAATCGGATGCCCAGTAATCGGGCAGGCAGTAATCGGACATGCAGTAATCGGCACCCAGTAATCAGAGTGCAGTAATCAGGCAGGCAGTAATCGGACGTACAGTAATCGGGCGCCCAAGATAAGGACAAGCAATTTGTTCATTTTTACACAAAACTATACTCTAAAGGGGAGGTGGTGACCCAAGGACAGATGCGAGAATATTTACAAGAGCTAGATATACCACAAATTACAGAACTGCAAAAGGCTGAGCTCGAGGCTGAAATTACAACACAAGAGGTTCTCAGGGTCATTAAAGGGTTAAAACCGGGAAAGGCCCCTGGCCTAGATGGATATACAGGACAATATTACAAGGTATTTGGGAAGGAACTGGCACCATTATTAGTTAGGGTGGGCAATGCAAATTTTGGGGGCCATGGAGTTCCTCCCAGTATGAGGGAAGCGGGGATATCAGTCCTTTTAAAACCAGGGAGAGACCCAGCAGTGTGTGGATCATATAGACCGATATCGCTGCTGAATATCGATGTAAAAATTTTAGCCAAAGTTATGGCAGATCATTTGGGGAGAGTGCTGCCTCACATAATTCACAAGGATCAATCAGGGTTCATAGCACACAGACTTGTGGCAGACAATATTCGCCACACTTTGAATATTACATGGGGGGGCACAGAGGAGGGGAGATTCACTGACACTGCTGGCGATGGATGCGGAGAAAGCATTTGACAGGGTGGAGTGGGAATATCTGTGGGAAGTGATGAGGGCTATGGGAATAGGGGGCGCATTTCTAGAATGGGTAAAAGGTATGTATACATTCCCAGTGGCCCGTATAAAAGTGAATAGAGGGTACTCAGAATATTTCCCAATAGCAAGAGGAACGAGACAAGGTTGCCCATTATCTCCCCTGTTATTTGCTATTTCCATTGACCCCTTGGCTTTGAGAATACGGACTCTCAGAGACATTAGAGGAGTTAAATTGGGGGGGGGGGGGGGGGGGGGGGTCATGAGCACAAAATTGCCCTGTTTGCAGACGACATTCTCTTTTATGTATCCCAACCATTACCGACACTGCCTATTATAATAAGGGAACTGGAACTATACAGTAAAGTGGCGGGGTTTTTAGTGAATTATGATAAATCTGAGATGATGGGAATTACTAGCACAGAGGTAGAGCTGGAGCAGCTGCAACAGGCATTCCCTTTTAAAATGACAGACTATGTTTTAGATATTTGGGAATTATACCAAAATATCTAGATAACCTCTTCTTGTTAAATTATACGCCTTTGCTCAGGGATGTGAGACGGGACTTGAATAAATGGAAGAATAATTGGTTGTCATGGTGGGGGAGAATAGCGGTAGTAAAAATGAACATTTTACCCAGACTGCTTTTTCTATTTCAGACACTGCCAATATTAGTACCCAGAAGGGAAATTTAAAACTACAATCAGATAGAGGGACCTTTGTGTGGGCGGGTAGGCCGGCTAGGCTGTCAAAAAAAATCTTGTGGGGGAAGGTGGAAGAGGGGGGGGAGAGGGATGCCAAATGTGCAGTGGTACTACTGGGCAGCCCAATTAAAACAGATAGGGGAGTGGAGTAAAGTAGATTTATCTCCAGTTACTAGGCTAGAGCAAATTTTTGTTAGGGAAGGAAAGCTAGATGGGCTGCTGTGGGCCTCAGTCCCGGAGCAGACATATAAGGGCCTTACGCTGAATCCTTTTGTATCTCATCTCTTCATGGTGTGGGGGAGGCTGAAAAGGAAGGTAAGAGGGACAGGGAATAGATCTACATATGCATGGCTCACACAGGAACCCGGGTTCCTGGGAAAATAAGGTATTTCAAAATTGGTTTCAAAAAGGGCTCATACGGGTTCATGAGTGCCTAGATGAGGGTCAAATACGCACATTTGAAGAACTACAGGAAATGTATGGGTTAGTAGAGTCCGATTTATATGCATACATGCAGGTCAAACACTTTATTAGTACAGAGAAATGGGCCAGGGAGGAATTCAAAGACCAAGAGGGATTTGAAAAAGTATGGGGGGATATGGATAAGTGGAGGAAAGGAATTTCACAGCTATATGGACACCTCAGGGGGCAGAGTTTTATGAAAATTACCTATATGGAGGCATGGGAAAAGGACTTGAATCAGGATGTATTGGAGGCAGAATGGAGGAGGGTATGCTTGGAAGTCAAGAAAGCCTCAGTGTGTGTGCTTATTAAAGAAAATGCATATAAAGTGCTGAGCAGATGGTATTATACACCTGAGAGAATTAAAAGAATGTTCCCTGAGGCTTCTGATAGCTGTTGGAGATGTGGAAGGGAGACGGGAACTTTTTTTCATATTTGGTGGGGGGTGCAGTTTGATTCAACCTTATTGGAAAGATATAACAGATAGGTTGTCTAAAGTTCTAGAAGGTACTTTTCCATACAATCCTAAATGGTGCCTCCCGGGGTGGGGGAACCAGAGGGAAAAGAGATGGCAACAGGGATTCAAGAGAATGGGGTTAGCCGCCACAAAAACCACTATTGCAATGCATTGGAAAAGGTCCGCTGGGCCAACTGTAGGTAATTGGGCTGAGAAATTTAAAACCATTATAGAGTTAGAAAAATTGACTGATAAGTGTAAGGGGAGATATAATCCAGAAGCACCTGAATGGATTCATCTAACAGAGTGGAGGAGTGGCCTAGTGGTTAGGGTGGTGGACTTTGGTCCTGAGGAACTGAGTTCGATTCCCAGCACAGGCACCTCCTTGTGACTCTGGGCAAGTCACTTAACCCTCCATTGCCCGCCGCATTGAGCCTGCCATGAGTGGGAAAGCGTGGGGTACAAATGTAACAAAAATAAATATATATTGAGGGGGTTTAGATGGGTTTGGGCTGTTGGGGGAATCAGGTGGTGAGGGGTTAGTGGGAGGGAGGGAGGGAAGGGTGGAGATAAAAGGGTTATAAGCATAATATTAAAATAAAAATTAAATTGTTGCATTGTCATGTGCTGGAGCCAATGGCTCGTTGTTATGTTTGAATTTTTATTGAAATAACATCTCAAAGTTAAAAAAAAAAAAAAAAAAAAATTTGCACAGGTACAAAATAACCCCCCCCCCCCCCCCCCCCCAAAAAAAAAAAAAAGTCTTGAAAATGGTGGGCATCAGCTGGAGTGAAACCTGCTATAGCTGTTGTATTCCCTCTGACATCTTTTCATTAGCAGTAGAACCACTATAGAAATATCCAAACCAGTTTAATACATTCTAATTATATACAGCCACACAAACCAGCACCCAGCCCTATCAGATTCAAGGCAACTCATTTTTCTATAATCCTTTTATTATGACAAGTGCAAAGTAGTTTACAGACTCTTCTCTGCTATACCTGCAGCAGTGTGCCATCTTCACATGGAACCTTTACATGTTACATCAAGTGCTCTTCTATATACATTTTAAAAGAACACCATCATGAATAAAACCACCATGAACAGCATTCTATTACAGGAAAGCACAGAAAAATGTGTTGGCAAAATGGCCATCCTAAAAATAAAGCCGACTCCCAGGATTTCAACACTAGAACCTTCAGAGCAGGCACTACAGACTTCAAGTTTGCCTTGGAAAGTACAGACTGATTAGAACCAGGTATATTGTTTAAACTACAGCATTACAAACCTACCCTGGGGACCTCACAGCAAGTCAGGTTTTACAATAAGCATATAATCAAGAAAAGCAGACTGGCAGTGGGGTCTTCTGAACAGTTACAGAACATCTTAAAGGCAACGTACATAAATGTACAAGATTTAAAAAAAATTATAATCTGGTTGTCAAGTCTTCCACTGCCTGTTAAGACAGCTAGAACAGCAGTACCTTTTACTAATGATTTCAGGAAATTGACTTGAAGTTAACCACATTTCAAATTTCATTCTTGAATCTATGGATCAAGTGTGAAAGAGACACTGCACAAAGGGGCCCTTTTTGTACTAGTGCATGCTACAAAAAATATATATGTTTGTTTTGTGGGGGTTGGGGCAGGTTTCCTGCACTACTCACTGTAGCTATATTACCACACACTAACTGGTTCGTACAGGCTTACCACATCAGTGCACACTTGCTTCTTTTTTTTTTAATGGCCAAACATTAGCAAATGGACATTAATACAAAAATTGGAAAGTTGGCCATTTACTGCTGCCTTAAAAATGAGCTTAGCATACAACACACAAGGCATACTTAAGCCATTTTTTTACTACAGATTAGTAAAAGGACATTTGAGTAAAATGCTTTTGACCTACCAACTGTAGTAGCAAGACCCCGAATACTTATTTTCCAAGGGCACTACTGTGCAGTTTAAAATATATGCCCATCCCTTGGAAAAAAAAAGTTACTAAAACAGCAGATTTAAAATGCTGAGAATGGCCGATTTTTTTATGTTATAGGCCCGAAAAAGAAAAAAAAAATTATGCTTGAACTTCTGAAACTTTCTTATATAACAAATTGTTTACATTAACAGAATTCTTATGGTTTTTTTTGTTTCTGGTGACTCCATTGCCAGAGATGGTCACTGGCCTTTCACAATTTACCTAATTACATTCTGAAGAGGTGTTCTCTAATGACATTAGCCCTGACAGGGAGCTTCTTTAAGGAGCATTTCAATGTCAGCTTTGATGTTGATAGTTTCGAATTTTCTGCCATAACGTTTGTAAGGCTTCCCATCTCGCCCAATAAGAAACTTCTCGAAGTTCCAGGAGATGTCATTCCTGCAGACAGGGGACCAGATGATGGACTTGGGATCGGTCATTAAAGACAGTGAATCATCACTCGGGTAAGGTAGATGCTCCTTCAGGAATGTGAAGAGAGGGTGCTCCTTCTCACCATTCACATCGCATTTTTCTAGTAGAGTGAAAACTGGCTCAAATCCATTCCCTGGGCGAACATATTTCAAGGAGTGTAGTATTTCCTGATTACTGCTGTTTTCCTAAAATAGGAGGGGGAGGGAGGAAGAAAGGAAAAATATTCATTCTTCAGGAAAAAAAAAAATTGGGCTACAACAGTATTGTGATAGCACTGGTATTTAAACATCAATGATGGACAACAAGAATGTAATAGCCACAAAGAAAGAACAGGAAGTTCCTCTACGGTAAACCAAAGCCAATAGAAAAAAAGTAGAGAATGACATGACTCAAGGCTGGGACTTGCGGAAAACACACTTTATTGTAGCATCAAAAGAAAAGACCCGATACAGGTCTGTTTCTGTGGACTGGCTGCCTGCTTCAGAGGTCAGGTAAAAATGCTGTATTTGAAACAAGCTTAAATATAAAAAGGGATGTTACCCCTTACAATACACATAATACATAAACTGACTTCTGAAATGCTTAAATCAAAAAGCTGTGGAGTGTAACAAAAACATGTAGTTTTAGTTTTAAAAAGAGATAAAAGAATGTGTGCATAGTGAAGAGATATATATAAATAGGCCATAATACTGATTAATAGAAGGACAGGAACACTGGACAGAACAATGTCTGTCAAATAAAAACATAAGTGTCTGAAATATGGAAAAATTATGTAAATTACCTGATAATTTTCTTTCCCTTAGTAGCAGCAGATGAATCCAGAAACCTATGGGTTGTGTCCATCTACTAGCAGGTGGAGATAGAGAGCAATGTTTTGCCCTGTGCCTTATAGGACTTGACACTCCCTGGCCAGTCAGTATTACTCGTACCAAAGCAGAAAGAGAAGACCAAACCCCTCCTCACAGAAATGCAAATGCCAAGAGCCTAAACATAGTAATATAGTAACATAGTAGATGACGGCAGAAAAAGACCTGCACGGTCCATCTAGTCTGCCCACGATAAACTCATATGTGTATACCTTACCTTGATTTGTACCTGTCTTTTTCAGGGCACAGACCGTATAAGTCTGTCCAGCAGTATTTCCCGCCTCCCATCACCGGCTCTGGCACAGTCCCCGTATAAGTCTGCCCTCCCCTATCCTAGCCTCTCAACCACCAACCCCCTCTTCCCCCCGCCACCCAATTTCAGCTAAGCTTCTGTGGATCCATTCCTTCTGCACAGGATTCCTTTATGCCTATCCCACGCATGTTTGAATTCCGTTACCGTTTTCATGTCCACCACCTCCCGTGGGAGGGCATTCCAAGCGTTCACCACCCTCTCCGTGAAGAAATACTTTCCGACATCTTTCCTGAGTCTGCCCCCCTTCAATCTCATTTCATGTCCTCTCGTTCTACCACCTTCCCATCTCCGGAAAAGATTTGTTTGCGGATTAATACCTTTCAAATATTTGAACGTCTGTATCATATCACCCCTGTTCCTCCTTTCCTCCAGAGTATACATGTTCAGGTCAGCAAGTCTCTCTTCATACGTCTTGGAACGCAACTCCCATACCATCCTCGTAGCTTTTCTTTGTACCGCTTCCATTTTTTTTAACATCCTTCGCAAGGTACAGCCTCCAAAACTGAACACAATACTCCAGGTGGGGTCTCACCAACGTCTTATACAGGGGCATTAAAACCTCCTTTCTTCTGCTGGTCACACCTCTCTCTATACAGCCTAGCAACCTTCTCGCTACGGCCACCGCCTTGTCGCACTGTTTCATCGCCTTCAGGTCCTCAGATACTATCACCCCAAGATCCCTCTCCCCGTCCGTGTCTATCAGGCTCTCCCCACCTAACACATACGCCTCCCTTGGATTTCTACTCCCTAAGTGCATCACTTTGCATTTCTTTGCATTGAATTTTAATTGCCAAACGTTAGACCATTCTTCCAGCTTCTTCAGATCTTTTTTCATGTTTTCCACTCCCTCCAGGGTGTCCACTCTGTTGCAAATCTTGGTGTCATCCGCAAAAAGGCAAACTTTACCTTGTAATCCTTCGGCAATGTCACTCACAAATATATTGAACAGAATGGGCCCCAGCACCGATCCCTGCGGCACTCCACTACTCACCTTTCCCTCCTCCGAGCGAACTCCATTTACCACCACCCTCTGGCGTCTGCCCGTCAACCAGTTCCTAATCCAGTTCACCACTTCGGGTCCTATCTTCAGCCCTTCTAGTTTATTCAAGAGCCTCCTGTGGGGAACCATGTCAAAAGCCTTGCTGAAATCTAAGTAGATGACGTCCATAGCACATCCTTGATTTCACCCAGTCAAAGAATTCAATGAGATTCGTTTGGCACGATTTCCCTTTGGTGAAACCATGTTGTCTCGGATCTTGCAACTTATTGGCTTCCAGGAAATTCACTATCCTTTCCTTCAGCATGGCTTCCATTACTTTTCCAATAACCGAAGTGAGATTTACCAGCCTGTAGTTTCTTCTTCCCTATCCCCACTTTTGTGAAGAGGGACCACCTTCGCCGTTCTCCAATCCCTCGGAACCTCTCCCGTCTCCAAGGATTTATTAAACAAATCTTTGAGAGGACCCGCCAGAACCTCTCTGAGCTCCCTCAGTATTCTGGGGTGGATCCCGTCCGGCCCCATGGCTTTGTCCACCTTTAGCTTTCCAAGTTGTTCATACACACTCTCTTCCGTGAACGGTGCTCTATCAACTTCATTCTCAGGTGTACTTTTGCCAGTCCCTCTCAGTCCTTCCCCAGGATTTTCTTCAGTGAAAACAGAACAAAAGTATCTATTTAGCAAATTGGCTTTTTCCTCATCATTTTCTACATAGCGTTTTGCTGTATCTTTTAGTCTCACAATCCCCTTTTTAGTCTTTCTCCTTTCACTAATATACCTGAAGAAGTTTTTGTCTCCCCTCCGTACATTTCTAGCCATTTGTTCTTCCGCTTGCGCCTTCGCCAGACGTACCTCTCTCTTGGCTTCTTTCAGTTTCATCCGGTATTCCTCCCCGTGTTCCTCTACTACAGTTTTTTTGTATTTCTGGAACGCTAACTCTTTAGCCTTTATTTTCTCAGCTACTTCCTTTGAAAACCATATCGGTTTCCTTTTTCTCTTGCTTTTATTTACTCTCCTTACATAAAGGTCTGTGGCCCTGTTTATTACTTCTTTCAGCTTGGACCACTGTCCTTCCACATGTTGTGCTTTCTCGCAGCCCATCAGCTCCTTCCTCAGGTATTCCCCCATTTTGTTAAAGTCAGTTCGCTTGAAGTCCAGGACTTTGAGTTTAGAGTGACCGCTAACCACATGAGCCGTTATATCAAAACAAACCGTTTGATGGTCACTGCTTCCCAGGTGCGCAGCCACTCGGACATTTGACACACTATCTCCATTCGTGAGCACCAGATCCAGCGTCGCTCCCTCCCCTTGTGGGTTCCGTCACCATTTGTCTGAGCAGAGCACTTTGGAAAGCATCCACAATCTCTCTACTTCTTTCCGATTTTGCAGAAGGAACCTTCCAATCTACATCCGGCAGATTAAAATCTCCCAACAACAGCACCTCTCTTTTCTTCCCCAACTTTTGAATATCAGCGATCAGATCTTTATCCAGTTCCTCCAATTGTGTCGGGGGTCTGTAGACAACACCCACGTGGACCAAGGTTCTATCCTCTCTTGTTAAGGTGATCCATATCGCTTCTTCCTTTCCCCACTTCCCTGTCATTTCAGTTGCTGCGATATCATCTGTCACATACAGAGCTACTCCTCCACCTTTACGTCCCTCTCTATCCTTCCTAAAAAGATTATAGCCTGGTATGTTTACATCCCATTCATGGGAACCATTGAGCCATGTCTCTGTGACTGCAACTATGTCCAAGTCAGTCTCCAACATCAGGGCTTGAAGGTCATGAATTTTATTGTTTAGACTGTGAGCATTTGTGGTCATTGCTTTCCAACTACATTTCCTAGTATGTGTTTTGGGTTTAGTGATTTGTGAGTGTCTTTTCTCTTTGGGTACCTTCTCCTCTTTTTGTTCCCTCTTCCTTGCTTTTTCTTCTGCTTCAATTTTAGTTTCAGGAACATCACAGTGCTGTAGTGGCGCAAAAGAATTTTGTAGTGGCAACACTTGTGTGGGCGGATGCTTCTGTGTCACATGACAAATTCTGCCTGAGCCTACTGTGAGCCATCTGTTCCTTTGTGGTTTTATTCTCTGAGGCAGTGGTGAGAAGTTATGATTCTGCACAGTCCTATAAGTTGCTTTAATTGCATCTAATTCTTGCATTACTTTATAGAGCTCTTGTTTTAAAGTAGATAGCTGAAGACAGATAGGACACGCGTTAAGTTTCCAGATGATTGGCCTTGAAACTAAAGCAGCACAATTATTGCAGAGAATAAAAGTCATCCTGATTGGTTGAAATGGGTATGAACAGGTGTACTATGTTGGAGTATCAGCCTGCAAGACTGCCTGTGTATGACTGTGGAGTAAAGTTAATGAGGTTTGGTTTGTCCATAAATGAGTGGACAACCCTGGGGTGGGTGGGATTATAAATCCCAATGGGTCAGCTAAGTGCTGCTATCAAGGGAATTCTTTAGCTGAATGGACCAAATGGTAGTGTCTGATCCAGGACTTTACACTTTATTTTACTTTTTAAAACTGCCCTAGATATTAATAACTTTCCTTTTAAATAAATCTAGATATTGCCAATAATTATAGCAGTGTAGCAGCTATGTAAAAATGCCCCTCCCCTCTATCAGAGTTTGGCAGGAACAGAAAGAAAGAGACAGAAAGAGAGGTTTCCCAGTGTTAATTAAATTGATTAAGCAACAAGCCTTAAAAATTTAAGACAATATCAGGTAGGTGTCTCACCTAACGCCAGTCAATTTGAGAAGTATGGGATTTAGGGGTCAGAATAAACCTGTCCTTTTTGTAGGAGCTTGGTTCAGTCCCAGCACCTGGAAGTTAGAAGTAAAAGTGGTATGTCCTTTAGTTTGAGTCCAGCCCTGCTTGCCCCCAGCTGTGGGGGTGCTTAAAACACACCAAGAGACCCTACATCCCAGAAAACCTTGCAGCAACTCTTGTCAAGAAAGAGAAATCAGTAGCAGAATCAGGAAAAATTAAAAGGATGGGATCCTGGATCCATCTGCTACTACTAAAGGAAAGAAAATTATCAGGTAAATCCAGAAACCTGTGGGATGTAGCAAAGCAGTATCTAAAGGGGGGGGGGGGGAGAAAGCAAGCAAGCAAGCCCAGGAAGCTGCCTGGATCAGCAAAGAACACCAAAAGATCAAATGGGCGGAAGTCAGTAGCAACTTCCAAGTACAGAACAAAAAACACAAGAGAACATCCAGACAGCGAAAGTGCTGAAGTCCTTGTGATACTGAGCCGCCAGAAAAGCTGGCAAAAATTAGCAACTGATTAAGATGGAAAGGCGAAACAACCTTAGGAACAAAGGAGAGAACAGACCGGACCATCACCCCAGCAGCTGAAAAGCAGAGAAAGGGGTCCTGCAAGAAGAGAAGGCATTAGAAAACCGACTTGAGGGTGAGGGCTGCACTGTGACCGAAAGCAAAGAGCCAAACAGAGGGGATAGAAGCACCCCCCAGCACCAGATTTAGACTGCAATTCGGACACAAAAGAAAGACAGGAAGCCTAAGCTGTGCAACTCCAAAGAGAAAGCATACCCCATCGGGAAGAGAAGCTAGAGAAACTCTAACTTTAAGACCCCGGTAACAGGCAAGGGTAGCCGCCTGAACCCCAAGGGAGTTGGCTGCCAAGCCATCCTGAATCCCAGAGGTCAAGAAAGCCAAAATGTATAGCAAGGAAGGGAATTTAGGACTTGATATACTGCCTTTCTGTGGTTTTTACAACTACAGTCAAAGCGGTTTACATATTCAGGTACTTATTTTTGGACCAGGGGCAATGGAGGGTTAAGTGACTTGCCCAGAGTCACAAGGAGCTGCAGTGGGAATTGAACTCTGTTCCCCTGGATCAAAGTCCACTGCACTAACCAAGGAACCCTGAAATGGCAAAAATCGCCAAGTCACAGCAGAAGAGCTGAAAGTTCCACCACGCTCTAGCAAACCCTGCCGGAGTAGAATGCTTCTTGGCCTGAAGCAAAGAAGGAATAATTGGGTCAGAATAACCTTCCTCCTCACAATCACCTGCTCAAGAGTCAGGCCGTAAGACCAAAGCAAGGGGAATTTTCCACGCGGACCGCATCCTGATTGAGAAGGTCGGGCATCTGTGGAAGGCGCAATGGGCCGACCACCAGGCGGATCAAGTCCTTCTAGATCAGTATGGGGCGACCAGCATGAGCTGGCCTTGATGCACCTGAACACGGCGGACAGCTCTGCCGAACAACGACCCCTGTAGCAGTAAAGCGACTAAGCTCTGGGTGTTGCACACCCTTCGTCCGCTGAATAATCGAGCGGCCTACATATGCACTGGCCGGCAAAAAAAGGCCAGCATCGGGTTCCCCAGCACAGGACGATCAACAAGGTGGCCACCTGAGAGAGGTCCCATCAGCTCGGAACCAAGTAGTTCCGGGAGAGAAAGACGGCCTGAACATTCTCTGCACCTGCAATGATTGCTGCCGAGAGCTGCAGCACATGAGCGCCCTTCCACTGGAGAAGCAGACTGGTTTCTTCCGCAAGAAGGGGACCACGAGAATTCCCCCCCCCCCCCCCCCCGGCAGTAGATATAAGCAACTGCTGCCAACCTGTCCAAGAGAACTCTCACTGAACTCCCCAGGGAAAGAAGCTCCAAGAGGTTGAAGTCCATAGAGCCTCCAGGGGAGACCAAAGGCCTTGTTGAAAGTGGGAGAGACAAAGTGCTCCACTCCCGGAAAGGCTGGCATTCGTGATCACCACCATCAAGACAGGAGCCTGAAGGGTAGAGCCCTGAATCAAACTTTGGTGATAAAAGCCACCAAAGCAAACTGTCAACTGCCATACGAGACGTCTCTCGTAGTCCTCCAAGACTGGGGAGTAGGGGCTCAACAGAGAACACTGGAGAGGGTGCATGTGGGCCAGAGCCCATGGAATGACCCCCAGAAAGTCTGCCAGCAGACTCAAAACTTAAGTCGGGGGGGGGGGGGGGGACGGTTCCTGAACAGTAGGCGCCCATGTCTAGCCAACCTGAGGTGCCTCTAGACTGGGAGAAGCACCCAGCCAAGCGTAGGGTAGAAAATAACACCCAGATATATCAAGGTCTGAGAAGGCACCCACAGACTGCTGGGGAACAGATTATCCCATCCCAAAGACTGGATAAGAGACACTACATGAGCCTTGGCCTGTAGGCTGTCCTGGACTGAGAAAACCCAGATGAACCAATCGTCCAGACAGGGAAGAATCTGAATCCTTTGCAGCGCAAAGCTGGTGCTACAATCATCATCACCTGGAAAAAAAAAAGGTCCGTAATGCCGCTGTCAGGCCAAAAGGTAGCGTTAGAAATTGGGCGTGCTGTCCCAAAAGGCAACACACAGAAGCTTCTGGTAAGGAGGCCCAAAATGGAAAATGCAAGTAAGCCTTTCTGAGATCTAGGGAAGTGAGGAACTCCCTGCACTGCACCGCAGCACAGAAAGCTCTCACGATTTCTATGTGAAAAAGATGTAAGAGCAGAGACTGATTCACCCTCCAGAGATCCAGCATGGGCCAGAAGGAACCAACTTTCCGAAGCACCACGAAATAAAAGGAGTAGCATTTTTTATTTTTATTACATTTGTACCCCGCGGTTTCCCACTCATGGCAGGCTCAATGCAGCTTACATGGGGCAATGGAGGTTTAAGTGACTTGCCTAGAGTCACAAGGAGCTGCCTGTGCCTGAAGTAGGAATCGAACTCAGTTCCCCAGGACCAAAGTCCACCACCCTAACCACTAGGCCACTCCTCCACAGCAGAGTATGTGCTCTGCAGAGAGTACTAGCACTACCGCCCTGAGGAAAAGAAGCCGAGAGAGGGAGGAATGAATCGCTGCCCGCTTTAAGTGGTGCACAGAGACTCCAAGAAAAATGTCCCACAGGAGAGGAGAAACCTGAGCTTGGAGCCATCCAGAATATGGTCCATGGTTAGCTTGGCCCAATCCTCAACATAGAAGAACCAACATAACCTCAGAGAGGGCCGGCGTCCCAGCTAAGCAAAGGGAGGAAAGGGGCAGAAGATCTGCCTGCGGCCCCAGAGGAGCATCTATCAGCCCAAAGGGACTGCCTCTGAGCAGGGCGAGCTTTTGCTGGAATAAAAGGGCGGCCCGGGTGATACCTACTGGTATCACAGAACCGTGGCATAATTGGCTACCCCGCAGAGAAGACCGAGGCCTGTCCTCCGGCAACAGCTGAGACTAAACGGCTAAATCAAATTACTTGATGGTGCCTGAAAAAAGGGGCAAGGCACACAGAAAAACCCAAAGAACTCAGCTGAAGTCAGGGCCTAAAACCGTCCCAGTGACAACGAAAAAATTAAGAAAACTTAAAATCAGAATGTACTAAGAAAATAAAGGAAAGGTAGAAAAACAATTCCTAAGAGCCAAAAACAAACAAAAAAAGACAAAAATAAAACTCAGACTAGACGTGTGAGAGGACAAAAACAGCACCTTCTCGCGCAAAAAAAAAAAAGAACAGAGACCACATTCATGTGACAGGAAGGTACTCGCGCATGCGCGGTGGAGCACGGCTCATGCTCCACAAAGCTCTTTTTTAGCTTTGGGAAAATGCTGGACCGTGCAACGTGGATCGGCATCACCCACTTGTGAGAATATAGAAGCCTGCTTGTCCTGAGAATAGGAAGAATTTGTGTCCCACAGCCAGTGACACATGGATAACCCCTGTTATTTTGCCCACAGCAAAGGCAGCGCTTATGGTGGATCCGACTGTCTATGTCAGTGCTAGAAAGAAATGATTGACCAACGGCATCAGCTGACTGCTGGACTCACGAGAGGCACACATGAGCCGCGTAAGAGCTGCAGGCCGCTGCTTGAAAAGCTAGAACCAAGACTTCAAAAGACAGCAGTCCTGAACCTCCTTAAGAGCTATGCCGCCTTCCACTGGTAATGTAGTCTTTTTCGTGAACGCTGCCACAAAAGCATCTACTCTTGGTAACACCAGTCTAGCTTAGAAACTTGAATGGGGACGGAAGACGTTCATGCGGGGTTCCCGTGGAAGTGTATGCTGCACTTGTGCCAGCTTCTCACCTACCCAGTACCAAGTTCTTTGAGTTCTGTCTCCTCCTCGCTTTAACAGCACAGATGCAGAACGTTTCCATTAAGGAGGTGGCAGAGATACAAATGGTGATGAAATTCAAAAAGGCAGGGGATAAACAGAGGACCTCTAATTAGAAAATGGAAGTTATAAAAAAAAAAAAAAATTTAAATGGCTGCATGTGTGTGGATGTCGAATGACAATTAGATGGCAACTCTGGCTGTGATGAACTAGGGCTGATACCGGGAGACCTGTATGGTTTGTGTCTCATATATGGCAATCTGGTTTAAGATGGGCTGGAAAGGGCTTAGGCCCAGATGCACTAAACGTTTTTCATCGTTAAATGAGCCCTTAAGGAAGAATTTCCTATCCTTTCCATGCACTAAAGCCTATTTTTCGACGGCAGTAGCAGCTAACGAAACTGGAATGCAAATGAGAAACTACCATTGAAATGTAGACAATTCGGAATGCACTAACCATACCGACGATAGCAACGATTCACTTACCGCCAGAAATTTAACATCAGCTCAGACCTGTCGTTAAAGCCTGAGCTGTCATCTCCCCACTGCCCCCTGCACGATGAAAAACCAAATTGCTGGCATGTTTTAAAAGAAAAGTGGCTCCCTGCTTCCCTGTGCCTAAAATAAAAAAGGAAACTAAATTAAAAAAGGATCGGGAGGGGGCAAAGGCGCTCATCAGCAGCGTCCTGTATGGACGGCCTTGCCTTGCCCCCCCCCCCCCCCCCCCGAAGTCCCCGCTGCTCCGTTTGTGAAATAAAAGCTTTTAAAAATTAAACCTTTGCAGTTGCTGGGCTCCCCCTCGCTTCCTGTGTCTCTCTTCTTTAGTCGGCAATGCTCCGCCTCCTGCCCTCCTCCACCTCCGTGCCCCGCCCCCCCCCCCCCGATTTCATCCCCACCGCTCCCCCCCCCCCCACCTGACTCCCCCTCCACCATAATGGCCGGTGCAGCGCCTCTCACCTATGTTTGAAGGCGCTGCACAGGATGGATCAGCTATTCTTGAGCTCTTCTGTCTCCTCCGATGTCTCCTTCTTCTTCCTGTGTCCGCCCTCCTCTGACGTCAGTTATGTAGATAGCTGACGTCAGAGGAGGGCGGACACAGGAAGAAAAAGGAGACATCGGAGGAGACAGAAGAGCTCAAGAATAGCTGATCCATCCTGTGCAGCGCCTTCAAACATAGGTGAGAGGCGCTGCACCGGCCATTATGGTGGAGGGGGGGTCCGGTGGGGGGGGAGCGGCGGGGACGAAATCGGGGGGGGCACGGAGGTGGAGGAGGGCAGGAGGCGGAGCATTGCTGACTAAAGAAGAGACACAGGAAGGGAGGGGGAGCCCAGCAACTGCAAAGGTTTCATTTTTAAAAGCTTTTATTTCACAAACGGAGCAGCGGGGAGCAGCGGGGACTTCGGGGGGGGGGGGGGGGGCAAGGCAAGGCCGTCCATACAGGACGCTGCTGAGGAGCGCCTTTGCCCCCTCCCGATCCTTTAATGTTTGTGGAGACATGCAGGGGAAAGTGGGGAGCCACGTGTTTGTGTTTTCTTTTTTTCCTTACATTTCTGGCATGCGCAGAGCAGCCAGCATAACGCTTGGCTGCTTTGCGCATGCTTTACGAGCCGATTACCGACGGGGATTAGTGCATCGTTCTTTACAATACCGCACCAAACTTTTTGGGGCTGTGTTTTTGGAGCATGCTTCGTTATTTCAGATTCGGTAAAGGTTTTTACGTTTCTGATTTTTTTACGTTTGCTTGAGATGCATCTACCCCTTAGTCATGAATTGATAATTATTATGTCTATTGGGCAGACTGGCTTGGATGGACCATTCCAGTTTTTATCTGTCATTTACTATGTTACTATTAATCCTCTCTGCTCCCAGGCTGATGCGCAGACCTCAGCTCCGACACAGGCACAAGCATCAGATGTCACCTGACCTACTGGCCTGTGCACTTGGCGATCCCTTAGCACAGAGTGCCAGTGAATCAGAGAAGTCTTACTTGTGCGCAACAGTGTTCCAACTTCTGTTCCTTCCTTTCCTGCAGTGCTGCAGCTCAAACCCAGAGAGCAGACAGAATTTTTTTTTTGTAATGTACCGTTAAATTCTTGCGGGGACGGGTTACATTCCCTATGGGGATAGATGGGGATGTGTTAGATTCCAGCGGGGACGGGTTGGATTTCTGTCCCTGTGCAACTCTCTAGTCCAGCTCCTCCTGGGCCACCGCATAAGGTGATATCACTTTGGCCAGCCTACTGTGAAGAGTTCCTGTATAGCCTCATGTACTGGGGAAGGCTTTGAAGGTCTGTGGGTACTGGCCACCTTGGCCGCCCAACCACTCCCAGAAGTTAGCAGTTTTAACCTCCTAACCCCGCTCCCCCCACAACACTGCACAATCCCTTCCCCCAATCCTTTCTAGCTCCAGTTGTTGCCCACTGCCTATGTGGTCTGCCTGCAAAACCTAGTTGCCATGCTTTAAGTATTTATAACCATCACACTTCACTCACCTTTATCTTCTACTAAAATAAATAAGACATACAATACCAAAGAGCCATCATCTGGATGTTAAGTCTAGATCACAAAATAGATTTATTTCTTGTTACTTCTGCAAGCAGTGGCTTCCGACCCGCAAGACTACCTCAAATCCAAATGGACTCTTTAGCCTAGTGGTTAGTGCAGCGGACTTTGATCCTGGGGAACTGGGTTTCATTCCCACTGCAGCTCCTTGTGACTGTGGGCAAGTCACTTAACCCTCCATTGCCCCAGGTACAAAATAAGTACCTGTATATATGTAAACCGCTTTGAATGTAGTTGCAAAATACCACAGAAAGTCGGTATATCAAGTCCCATTTCCCTTTAGAATGTGCCCAAACCAATGAACAAAACGATGCCAGTGTTAACAGTATGTTCAGCTATCTTCTCACCTACTTGTGCCACTGCTAGCTCGTTTGTCGGGGCACTGCCACTCCGCCCCAAGTCATAGTCATGGGTGGACCTAATTAACCAAGCTCACAGATAGCTAAATCCCTAGCATAAATGAACAATTGACTTTAAGATAGCTAGATCAGATACACTAGCTGAGCAAGGACCTTTTCAGCATACTAAATAAGGGATGAACTCCGCCTACAGCTGGTTCATCTGGATTCACTCTTGATTTTTAATAATTACTGTACTATTGTGTCCCTTGGGATTTTTACTAATTACTATTGTTCTCCTTGGGTTTGAAACGTGATGTTTCAAATTTTTTACTAGCAGTAGCTCTGATCGTTCCAGAATTTCCTTTTGCTTATTCTCAGGCCCAGAGGGAGTTTTGCAACTGAGAGTGGAAGACTCTACATTTTCACTTCCTCCTCGCCTAGCTCATCGTGACTTTGCAACATAGCACAGCACAAAACTGACCCACCCCCAGGCTTTCAACCCGTCTACAGAAAAGAGTGAGTGAGTCACAACAGGAAAACGTGCTCAAAGAGACCGATCGTGGGGATCTTAATCATTTCCGCCTTACTTCTGGCTTTGGTTTTAACTGTAGACACTAATTACTTGCTAAAGGCAGCAGGACATTTTTTGGTTGAGAGGACCAAACCAACGCCAGCACTGATCCAAACCTCCCTAGCTTCTAATGTGTTTTTATGTACCCCTCTCTAGATCTCCGTTGGACCCGTGCCCACAGAGGTGAAGAGAGGGTTTCAGAAGTCTGTTGAATAAGATCTCGGCTTTCTGACTCCTAGTATCTAAGTGCATCTTTGTGCATCTATTCTCCCTCATAATGCACTACTGAGTAGGAGTTTCCTTGCAATGCAGAACCTCCTGATCTTCATATCCAAATATAGAAATCCAATAAAACTGAGAGAAAAAATTATTAAATGTAATATTCAATTTACAAAAAGGTAGAACCTGCCACATCACTATCCAAATATAGAAACGCCTAATCTTCTCTTCATTCTTTTCTACTCGTTCATTATGGAGTTAAAACTCATTGCTTGAGATATTAAAATATCTAAACGGGCTACTCAAAGTATCCCGAGATTCCCCGTGCAAGCCAAGTCTCTCTGAAACATGTTGAGCGGGAATTGTTAAAACCATCTCCAGTGACTCACAGCGTCATCAAATAAATAAAATAAAAACCATGCTTCCGTCACCCCTTTATCGTGTGGTTTTTAACTTTTTTTTTCCCGTTAGTACAGGCTAATCAGAAACCCAGACTTACACCAACTCTCAGAAGACATCCTATAGTTTTCCAGGAGCTGAAAACCACCATCGGTCTCGTAACGTACGGACTCAATTTTCCAGAGGGGTAAGGAAAAGGGACAAAAGACTGCGTTTCCCCACCGAGACCTAGGCTCCCGTTTGCGGACAAAAGAAAGGACATAGAAAGACCAGCTTAACGGTGGATGGTGGTACCTGGTGTCCAAACTGGTTGCAGGGAAAGCCCAGAACCTCCAGCCCCTGGTCGCACAACTCGCCCTGGAGCTGGTTCATCTGGCTGTAGTCCCTGACCGTGGTACCTCAGAGCGAGGCTACGTTCTCGATAAGCACCACCTTATCACGGAACTTGGAGAAGCTAAGCAGCTCCCCAGAACTCAGCAGCCGCGCAGAGAACTCGTAGAAATGCTTCGCAGCCATCTTCACCTCCAAGCGTAACTAACTACCCTACCCTACTACCCTACCCAACTGACGAACAAGTAACAACGTAATCACGCACGCCCCCCCCCCCCAAGTAACAACGTAATCACGCACGCCCCCCCCCAGCCCCCACCGCGCTCTCTAGATAGAATCCGACCCCGGAAAGAGCGCGCTTGGTAGGAGTGGGGAAATATATCACGTGCGGCAGTCCAACCAATCGGCTGTCGTTGGGGGGGGGGGGGGTTGCTGCGCGGCCTTTGGGAGAGGTTTCTGTTAGGTTTAGTTGGAGTTTCCAATAGCAACAGTTTTCCAGCCCAATACTGATATAAATATTAATCAATTGGAATATTAATGAGGTCAATGTGAATATTAATAAAGTTACCAAACATCATAAACAGAATCAGCAGCAATATCATCAGAATCAACATAATTAGCACAACAATCAGCACCATTATAATTAGCACACATTCATAATCCATCCATAAAACAAAAGGAGTAAGTTCCCACCACAAACCATTTATCTCTTTTGATCTAGGCACAGGAGAAATAAATAAAAGATTTTACTTCTGCCCCAGGTTTTAACCTAAATCATGTTTAATGTGGGATATAAATGTAAATTAGTAAATAAATAGAAACTCTGAATGTTGAGGACCTGACTCATAGCATGTCTGTTTTAGTGGCCCTGTACCATGAGAAATAAAAATCTGTTCAAGGAACAACAGGTGCTAGAGGGTGTTCCTATAACCAGCCCCTCCAAAGCGATTTATAACAAATTACTCTACCACTATACGCCCTCTGTGTACATCCCTATGCTGCACAACCTGGCAAGTTTCAAATTATAAGTGAGATTAAATAAAAATGCTACCAATAAAGCACAACATGGTTGCAGCAGCTCATCATGGCTCTGTTCCATCCCTTCCACTCCCCACACTTCCTTTCTTCTGCCTCCTCCTCCCAAGTCCGGATCGGCTGCCTCCATCTTCCTCTGCTCGTGGCCACACGCAGATCCCCTGATGATCTGCTCGCCTCACTCTGAGTCTGTGACTAAGAGCAGATCAGGAGGAGAGGAGCAGCCACCAGAACCAATGCCGTTGTCCTGCCCTTTGCCTACTCCAGACGGCAGGCCAGGCCATGAGGAGCGGAGCTGCGTTCGGGGCCAGCACAAAATGGCAAATCTTTTAGTTCAGAATTAGGAAATCATACAGCACGCTGCAGGCATTTAAAATAAGCCTGCAGCCCGCCTCTGCGGGGCCTGTGGGTAAACCACCCAACCCGCAACTGCAGTGACAAAAACCACCCAATATCCCAAAACCCGCAGCTTTCAGAAAAAAGCACAGCGGTCGCGTGAAACCTGACCAATTCCACGGGTGAACCGCAGAATTGGCAACTCTAGCTGGCTGAAAGGTTAAATGGTTTATTGAAATATTTACAATTTATTAGTGGTTCCCACTGCATGCAAATCTATCTCATGAATATTCAATGTGGATATACCGAAAACCTGACTGGCTGGGGTACCTCCATGGGAGCCACTGCATTATTTCAATGTGGCTTATATTTAGAGTTAGGAGAAGTTACAGTGATACATTACAATTGTAAAGTGGACCAACAGTGGCACGTGTAGTTAACCATAGAATTTCTTGAAAAGGTAGGTTTTTACTACTATTACTATTTAACATTTCTAAAGCGCTACCAGGGTTGCACAGCACTGTACAATTAACAAAGAAGGGCAGTCCCTGCTCAAAGGAGCTTACAATCTAAAGGACAAAAAGTGCAGCCAATCAAGATTGAGGCAGTCTAGATTTCCTGGATAGAGGTACAATGGTTAGGTGCTGAAAGCAACATTGAAGAGGTGGGCTTTGAGCAAGGATTTGAAGATGGATAGGGAGGGGGCTTGGCATATGGGCTCAGGGAGTTTATTCCAAGCATAGGGTGAAACGAGGCAGAAAGGGCGGAGTCTGGAGTTGGCGGTGGTGGAGAAGGGTACTGAGAGGAGGGATTGTCCTGTGAGCGGAGGTTATGGGTAAGAGCAAGTTTTTAGTTATGTTTTTTAACTGAAGATAGTTAAAACATTTGCTAATGAGAAGTATTTGTAATAATCAACGTACTTTCTGAGAGAATAGTGATCAAAGTAAACAACCTTCAAACAGTGCTCTTGAACCCAATTAATCTCCTTGCCAGTGTGGCAGCTATAAACATATCTCCCTGGTCCTTTATTAAATCTTCCCTGCATCTTTACCCTTGTCCATTGCTACCATGTCCCCCAGATCTCACCACTCTGGACCAGTGGTTCCTGGACATTCTCAAGCTGAGTCAGGTTGGCTTGTCCAGTCTCTGCTGCTGAACTCAGAGCACCAATTGCTTTCTTAGGAGCCTCCACTGAGCTCCAAATGCAAACTACACTTTCAGAAGCCTCTCCGCTGGGCTCTGAGTGCCAGTTGAATTCCTGGGAGCCTCCACGCCTCTAGGCTCCAAGTTCTGATTACACTCCTAGGAGTCAGAGAAGCCTCTTCCTTCTCCGGGCTCTGAGTGCCAATTGCACTCATAGGAGCCTCCACCTATGGCTCCAAGTGTTAATTGCACTGCCAGGAACCTGTCTGCCGCTGGGCCTTGGGCACTTTTCTTGACCTGGCTCCCAAGGACTGCTCTGCTGCTGGGATTCAAATGCCCACTGTGCTCTCACTGGGCCACCTCTTCTTCCTGATGGGCCAGTCTGCTATCTTCAGGAGGTGCCTCCAGGAGTCCCTTCCTTGCAAGGTTCAAATGGTTCTTTTGGTGAATCTAGTATTTTCTCTCTCAGATTCCAACCCTTTGGAACCTGCAACCTACATGTCCAATTTTTCTCTCATAGAGGAAAACCTCTCAACCAAACAACCAAAAAACAGAGTCCCTAAACAAAACCTCTATAAGTACATAAGTACATAAGTAGTGCCATACTGGGAAAGACCAAAGGTCCATCTAGCCCAGCATCCTGTCACCGACAGTGGCCAATCCAGGTCAAGGGCACCTGGCACGCTCCCCAAACGTAAAAACATTCCAGACAAGTTATACCTAAAAATGAGGAATTTTCCAGTCCATTTAATAGCGGTCTATGGACTTGTCCTTTAGGAATCTATCTAACCCCTTTTTAAACTCCGTCAAGCTAACCGCCCGTACCACGTTCTCCGGCAATGAATTCCAGAGTCTAATTACACGTTGGGTGAAGAAAAATTTTCTCCGATTCGTTTTAAATTTACCACACTGTAGCTTCAACTCATGCCCTCTAGTCCTAGTATTTTTGGATAGCGTGAACAGTCGCTTCACATCCACCCGATCCATTCCACTCATTATTTATACACTTCTATCATATCTCCCCTCAGCCGTCTCTTCTCCAAGCTGAAAAGCCCTAGCCTTCTCAGCCTCTCTTCATAGGAAAGTCGTCCCATCCCCACTATCATTTTCGTCGCCCTTCGCTGTACCTTTTCCAATTCTACTATATCTTTTTGAGATACGGAGACCAGTACTGAACACAATACTCCAGGTGCGGTCGCACCATGGAGCGATACAACGGCATTATAACATCCGCACACCTGGACTCCATACCCTTCCTTAATAACACCCAACATTCTATTCGCTTTCCTAGCCGCAGCAGCACACTGAGCAGAAGGTTTCAGCGTATCATCGACGACGACACCCAGATCCCTTTCTTGATCCGTAACTCCTAACGCGGAACCTTGCAAGACGTAGCTATAATTCGGGTTCCTCTTACCCACATGCATCACTTTGCACTTGTCAACATTGAACTTCATCTGCCACTTGCACGCCCATTCTCCCAGTCTCGCAAGGTCCTCCTGTAATCGTTCACATTCCTCCTGCGACTTGACGACCCTGAATAATTTTGTGTCATCGGCGAATTTAATTACCTCACTAGTTATTCCCATCTCTAGGTCATTTATAAATACATTAAAAAGCAACGGACCCAGCACAGACCCCTGCGGGACCCCACTAACTACCCTCCTCCACTGAGAATACTGGCCACGCAATCCTACTCTCTGCTTCCTATCTTTCAACCAGTTCTTAATCCATAATAATACCCTACCTCCGATTCCATGACTCTGCAATTTCTTCAGGAGTCTTTCGTGCGGCACTTTGTCAAACGCCTTCTGAAAATCCAGATATACAATATCAACCGGCTCCCCATTGTCCACATGTTTGCTTACCCCCTCAAAAAAATGCATTAGATTGGTGAGGCAAGACTTCCCTTCACTAAATCCGTGCTGACTTTGTCTCATCAGTCCATGTTTTTGTATATGCTCTGCAATTTTATTCTTAATAATAGCCTCCACCATCTTGCCCGGCACCGACGTCAGACTCACCGGTCTATAATTTCCCGGATCTCCTCTGGAACCTTTCTTAAAAATCGGAGACTTGCACGGGAACGGGGTTCACGGGAATCCCGCGGGGATGGAAGCAGTTCTGCGGGGATCCCCTGGGGACGGAAGCAGTTCCTGTGGGTTCCCGTGGGGACGGAAGCAGTTCCTGTGGGGTTCCCGTGGAAGTGTATGCTGCACTTGCGCCAGCCTCTCACCTACTGAGTACCAAGTTCTTTGAGTGCTGTCTCCTCCTCCTTGCTTTAACAGCACAGATGTGGAAAGCCTCCATTAAGGAGGTGGTAGAGGTACAAATGGTGACAAAATTCAAAAAGGCATGGGATGAACACAGAGGATCTCTATTTAGAAAATGGAAGTTATAAAAAACCTAAACGTAAATGGCTGCATGTGTGTGGATGTGTCGAGTGACACTTACAAGGTGATTCTAACTGTGATGAACTAGTGCCGATACCAGGAGACCTGTACTGTCTGTGTCTCATATATGGCAATCTGGTTTTGGATGGGCTGGAAAGGGTTTAGACAGCAACTTTAGTGGCTGGAACATGAGGACAGTGCTGGACAGAATTTTAATGGTCTGTGTCCCGCAAATGAGAAGATGAATAGGCTGGAGTGCGCTTTGAGGGCAACTCCAGCAGTTGGAACATAAGGATAGGGCCAGGCGGACTTCTATGGTCTATGTCCCAGAAACGTCACAGAAAGACCATAATCAAGTATATAATATCACATTCATTGTTGATTTAATCATGAATTGATAATAATTGTGACTATTGGGCAGACTGGATGGACCGATCCGGTTTTTATCTGCTGTCATTTACTATTACTATTAATCCTCTCTACTTCCGGGCTGATACGTAAACCTCAGCTCTGACATAGGCATGAGCATCAGATGTCACCTGACCTACTGGCGCATGCATGTGGTGATCTCTTAGCACACAGTGCCAGTGAATCAGAGAAGTCTTATATGTGCGCACCAGAGTGTTCCAACTTCCGTTCCTTCCTTGCCTGCAGTGATGCGGCTCAAACCCAGAGACTGAGAGAACAGACAGGAATTTTTTTAATGTACCATTAAATTGTTGTGGGTGAGGACAGGTTAAATTCTTGCGGGGATGGGCAGGGACGGGTAAGATTCCCCGCGGGGATGGGTTAGATTCCCCATGGGGACGGGCGGGGATGGGTTAGATTCCCTACAGGGATGAATGGAGACGGGTTGGATTCTAGTGGGGACGGGCGTGGACGGGTTGGTGTTCTGTCCCCGTGCAACTCTCTATATATCAGAAAAAAGATTAACTTGAAATTAAGTCTGAATTCTAGGGGAAGGTCATGGTTAGGCCAACCTATATATTCTGGTGAGGAGTTTCTCTGACTACATAATCAGCTTCAGTTACCTTTTTTTAGTGTGTGTGCATTATTAATTCCAAATGTATTTATGAACTAGTAAAAAATTAGCCCTAAAGTGTGTAAATGTAGATCGTTTATTTGCTTTTTCTCCCAATTAGCAATTTACATTGGGGTCCTTTTACCAAGCTGCAGGAGAAAGGGCCCTGCGCTAGCAGCAGGGGCCATTTTTCCTGTGCGCCAGGGCCCTTTTTACTGCAGCAGGTACAAAAGCCCACAACATACATAGCCATATGGTGAGAGAACACTTACTACATGGTCATGTGTCAGGGAGCCCTTACTGCCACCCAATGAGGTGGTGATAAGGGCTCCAGCAGTAACCAGGCAGCACATAGCTATGCCCAATTACTACTACTACTACTACTATTAAACATTTCTATAGCGCTACTAGACTTATGCAGCGCTGTACAAATTAACATGAAAAGACAGTCCCTGCTCAACAGAACTTACAATCTAAATTGGACAGACTAACAGACAGCTAGGGGTGGGGAAATTGCAGTGGTAGGGGTGATAAGTGAGGGTGTTGAGTACCACAGGGTTATCGCCACACAAGTCATTTCCAGAGGTTTTCTTTTTCCCCTGACATGGTGCGTGCTCAGGGCAGGATGGGAGTAACTAGTGAGGTAATTAAATTTGCTGATGACACAAAGTTATTCAAAGTCGTTAAATCACAGGAGGATTGTGAAAAATTACTAGAGGATCTTACGAGACTGGGAGACTGGGCGTCTAAATGGCAGATGACGTTTAATGTGAGCAAGTGCAAAGTGATGCATGTGGGAAAGAGGAACCTGAATCATAGCTTGGTCATGCAAGGTTCCACGTTAGGAGTCACGGACCAAGAAAGGGATCTAGGTGTCGTTGTTGATGATACGTTGAAACCTTCTGCTCAGTGTGCTGCTGCGGCTAAGAAAGCAAATAGAATGTTAGGTATTATTAGGAAAGGAATGGAAAACAAAAATGAGGATGTTATAATGCCTTTGTATCGCTCCATGGTGCAACCGCACCTCGAATATTGTGTTAAATTCTGGTCGCCGTATCTCAAAAAAGATATAGTGGAATTAGAAAAGGTGCAGAGAAGGGCAACGAAAATGATAAAGGGGATGGGACGAGTTCCCTATGAGGAAAGGCTAAAGCGGCTAGGGCTCTTCAGCTTGGAGAAAAGGCGTCTGAGGGGAGATATGATAGAGGTCTATAAAATAATGAGTGGAGTTGAACGGGTAGATGTGAAGCGTCTGTTCACGCTTTCCAAAAATACTAGAACTAGGGGGCATGCGATGAAGCTACAATGTAGTAAATTTAAAATGAATTGGAGAAAAAATGTCTTCACTCAACATGTAATTCAACTCTGGAATTTGTTGCCAGAGAATGTGGTAAAGGCGGTTAGCTTAGCGGAGTTTTAAAAAGTTTTGGACGGCTTCCTAAAGGAAAAGTCCATAGACCATTATTAAATGGACTTGGGGAAAATCCACTATTTCTGGGATAAGCAGTATAAAATGTTTTGTACATATTTGGGATCTTGCCGGGTATTTGTGACCTGGATTGGCCACTGTTGGGAACAGGATGCTGGGCTCGATGGACCTTTGGTCTTTCCCAGTATGGCAATACTTATGTACTTATGTAGGACTACCACCAGCAGCTGTGTTGGGCTGGCGGTAGTCCCAGAAGAGCAAGCAGTTAGCCTGCATTGGGCTTACCAGTGATCCGTAAAAGGGCCCCATAGGGTGCTTTGCTGTTCTCCTCCCCTCTTATTTCAGAGATGTAACAATTTGATAAGCAAATGGTTACATTTCACTTATAAGGCTGCTTACTGCTGAAGCAGAATATCAGTTAAAAATAAATGCTTACTTTCTCTCCCAGGCGAATGGAATAATCTGGTTTCCAAAATCATGTAATCAAAGATTTATTCTATTCCTTCTGTTTCTGAAAAGCCCCTTCCGTAAGGAGGGGGTGTCACTCTTCACCTCCTAACCTTGTTGTCCTTACAAGACAACATAATTTGCTTTATTCCTCACAGCAGAGTTTCCAGATTTTCTTTGTCCTTTCTATGCAGTAGGCAAACAATTGTTTGTATGCGGCTTCTAAAGGCTCTTCTTTTGGGTTGCCAAGGCTATCATATGTCAGCCTTAATGTGGGTTTACAGCCCTATCTGACCTTCAAGGTTCTCTGGGTGAAGGTAGTGCACCAGTGTCAGCCTCATCTTTCATCTGGGACATCTCTTTCCCTTTCTGTTTCCTAGTGTTCTATTTCCGCTTCTTCTACCTCATTGCCTTTCAGTCTATCTCTACTCCCCCCCCCCCATCCAAATTCCCCCAAACTATCCCCCATCTATATCCTTCACCCAAACTATACAATCTCTACATCTTCACCCACCCACCTCACAAATCCACCCTTCACTGCTCTCTCTTTTCTAGTTAGAACCACAGAGAGACAGACAGCTATGCTCAGAAATCCACAACGCACATAAAGGGTTGAAAAGATTTCAGTGAGCCATGCAGCATATACTTCCCCACGTTTTCCTTTAGATAGGCATTTGCTGAACTACTTTTCTTGGGAATATGATATTGCATTTAAACATTTTTTTCCTTTGATGGCTGTTAACACAGTCAATATAAAGTTTAATGAAAAAAGTAGGTACAGATCACCCCTGGCATTCAAGGACATTCCTCAAGCACACATTTAAAATATGCTTGGTAGTCCACAACAGCGGAAATGACATAGCTTTGCACAAAGTCTGGCAGAGGTAACAGTGTCACTTGGTTGTCCAAAGTAGTATAGGACTTTTCAGATTCAAAAGAGACTTCTCTATGTCTTACTGCTTTTTTTCCCCCCACTTAGTTTTTTGTTGCATGTGTATTTATGAAAAAAAAAAAGAGTGAGCTGACTATAGTGTGGCTGTGTTTTTTTTTTGTTTGTTTTTTTTAATTTGTAAGACGTCTTTATTGAAATCCAGGAGGCAAAAAAAATAACAACAACAACATACAAGCAACCATTACAAGATCATGAAGATACAACAAAATAGAAATATCAATAGGTCTCTACCCCCAGCTACTATTGCACAACAATTAAAACTAATTTTTTTAACAGGTTTTATCCCCCAAAACCCACAACTACCCCTACCTCCTCCCACCCCTGACCAACCTCCACGCCACTGGTATGTCCAAGGATTGATGGGTGAATCTTAAAATAAAAGGATAATAATAGTTGTGCTGCACAATGTTGTATAAAAAGGCTCCCAAATGCCCCCCCCCCCCATTTAGATAACTGTTTTTGACGTATTGCCAACAGCCATTCCATGTCACAAAGCTTATTAATCCACTTCACCAAAGAAGGTGCAGATTGCTGTTTCCAGTGTGCAGCTAAAGTAAATCGAGCAGCACACATAACGTGTCTTATAAGTAAAGCTTGCAGTTGTTTCAGTCTAGGTACCTTCTTGGGAAACAAAAAGAATACGTTAAAGCTGATGCTGGATCACCCTCCAAAAAGCCTGAGCTTTAATACTTAGCCCAGGGGCGTAGCTATGGGTGGGCCTGGCCCACCCAATCACAGCTCAGGCCCGCCCAATTTGTCCTGCTCCTCCAATCCGGTGCTGTCTTCTAGGTGCCGATTAGGCTGCAGTGAGAGTGCTGCACAGCCTTTCAGTTCTGCCCTGTCAGTGGCGTAGGCAGCGTAGCTAGGGGGGATGGAAAAAACGGCGCCTATGCGCATTCATTGCCAGTTTAGTTCCTGCAGTGCACGCAGTGCCAGTTGGCTGGATTGGATTCGTGCCTTGCTTTGCTGCGGATGGTTGGTGGCGCCGGCGGTGCCTGCTTGCCGCTTTCAGCCCACTCAGCCGCCTGCCCCCTGTGCTGCCGGTGCCTGCACTGCTTGAAGCCAAGAGAAGGAGCAGAACGTCGTCCAGAGAGCTCAGCCGCAGCCATTGTAGTAGTAAAGTAGCTTACCACACAAGGCCGTTGCAGCTGGGATGAGCTCTCTCGACGACGTTCTGCTCCTTCTCTTGGCTTCAAGCAGTGCAGGCACCGGCAGCACGGGTGGGGGGGGGGGAGGTCTGGTGTGTGTTGCAGGCTGCACTCGCTGCTGCAGCCCAGCTGTTCGGCGGCAGCAGCGCTTGACCGTGGTTGGTTGTGGAAAGCTGACTCTTGTGACCTGTTCTTCTTTGACTGCTGGGCTGGCGCCATGGCTGTAGTAGAGGTAAGGGACCGTTCCCACTGTACATGTTATGTGTGCTCTGGCCCGCTGGCTTTGTGGGTTGCTGGGTTCCACCTCCGCGGCACTTGTAGGAGCTATCACCTGACCCGTCCCCAACACAGGACAGGACAAGGAGGTTGAAGAAAACAGAAGATGGGGTATTCCTATCTAGTCCATTATATGGACTTTAGCAAAAGAATTTTCAAAATAAATGTGTAGTCCATCTGTAAAAAGCCTAAAACAGTTCCAGTTGGATAGGCATTAGACAGTGCCTTAAAAGGTGGAGGTGGGATTTTGTTTTATTTTTTTACTTATGTAACAGCTTTTTAATTTATTTGAAACCTTCCTATATCTAGAGTTAAATATAAAATAAAAATTGAACATCAGTAAAACAGCTTAAAAATTATTATAGCTGGTAGAAATAGCAGTGATAATCTTTGTATTTTGTGCTCATTTATCTACAAGTTTCAGTGAGAATATTCTATTTCTTGATCTTAACTGTTCATCGTAATTGTTTCTTTAATCTGCCTTTGGGAAGCCTGGTGTTATAACATAGTTAATGATGACAGATAAAGACCTGTAGGGTCCATCCAGTCTGCCCAGCAAGATAAACTCATTTTACATGATATGTGATACTTTACTTGTATACCCGGCGTTTGATTTCTCCCTTTCTTTCTCAGCCCAGCCCAGTACTGCAGGTAATACAATTTGTAAATGTTTTTTTTTAACATCATAATGGTGGGATGAGTAGGGGGTAGGACAGGGCTGACACTAGGCTACAGGGAGGGGTGGGAGTAGGGTGGGTCTGATGCCAGGTTATAGGGATAGATGGGGGGTAGTGTAGAGAAAGGAAGGGCTGATGCCAGGCTACGGGGATGGATGGATGGGGGGGGGGTAGGAAAGGAAGGGCAGGGCTAATGCCAGGTTATAAGAAAGGATGAGGTGAGTAGGGAAGGGAAGGGTAGGACTGATGTCAGGCTACAGGGAGGAATGGAGGGGTAGGGAAGGACAGAGCTGATGCTGGGCAATTGATGAGGGTTGGTCTGTGTTTTGCATGTGACCAAAGTGATTCTTCTGGCATGTGGTTTGTGTTGGGATCTATATCAGTCTGAGTAGTCTGACTTTTCCAGTGAGAGGTGTAATGCTGTTGTGTATATTCACTGCTGCCTTTTTAAAGGTACTGTTATTAGTATTTGTGTGTTCAGAATTGGTGGTGTTAAAGTTTGCTACATAGGCTTTGAGTATGTATGTGGTTTATATTGATGCTGGACAGCTATTGGGCAGACTGTTTATTAGAAATCCTTCATCAAGTGCACTTTAAGGCATTATTTAGGAGTATCTCAAGAAATGCTACTCTCACTTATATATATAGTGCCCACCCATATTAGCTCTGGGCCCACCCAAAATGTCAGGTCTGGCTACACCACTGACTTAGCCACCAAATATGTTCCATGGAGTTAATTTCCCCACATCCCCTCCAGTGTTTAGCTGATGTGCCTGGAAAAATGTGCTGGAGATGAACAGGAGTAAGGTACCATCTATATAAAACTTTTACAGCATTTTCCTTAAATGGAACAGAGAGACCCTTAATAAAGCTTTTTCCACTGAGTTCCACTCATATCAGCCAACCCCAGCCCCAGCTCTTGCTGTGTTTACACGATGTAAGGTATAAAAAAGGAGAACTCAAACAGAGATAGCTATTGAGGAAAGTGATTAACCCCCTAGTACTACATGAATCCTTGTTATCCTTCTAAGTAAGAATCCTCCCTAAAGATCTTGGAATGCAGGGAAACTGAGGAGAGGAAAGATGATAGTTGTATGCATGCAAATCTATCCTGGGGTGTCAAAGAAAATTCCTCCAAAATAGAGGAGAAAGATAACAAGCCTGCTTATTTTAGAAGGAGAAGGCCGGCCATCTTCCGACACAAATCGGGAGATGGCCAGCCATCTCCTGAACCCGGCCAAATCGGTATAATCGAAAGCCCATTTTGGCCTATTCTAACTGCATTCCGTCGCAGGGTCGGCCAAAGTTAAAGGGGGCGTTTCGGCAAAGTAGGAAGATGGGACGGGGGCGTGGTTTCAAGATGGCCAGCTCCGGACGATAATGGAGAAAAGAAGGCCGGCTCTGACGAGCACTTCACCGACTTCACTTGGGCCATTTATTTTTAGGGCCAAATCTCAAAAAAGTGCCCCAACTGACCACCGGAGGGAATAGGGGATGACTTCCCCTTACTCCCCCAGTGGTCACCAACCCCCTCCCACCCCCAAAAAAATTTTTTAAACATTTTTTGCCAGCCTCTATGCCAGCCTGAAATGTCATACCCAGCTCCATGGCAGCAGTATGCAGGTCCCTGGAGCAGTTTTTAGTGGGTGCAGTGCACTTCAGGCAGGCAGACCCAGGCCCATACCCCCCCTACCTGTTACACTTGTGGTGATGTGAGAGCCCTCCAAAACCCACCAGAAACCCACTGTACCCACATGTAGGTGCCTCCCTTTACCCTTTAAGGGCTATGGTAGTGTTGTACAGTTGTGGGGAGTGGGTTTTGTTTTTTTCTTGGGGGGGGGGGGGACTCAGCACCCAAGGTAAGGGAGCTATGCACCTGGGATCAATTTGTGAAGTCCACTGCAGTGCCCCCTAGGGTGCCGGTTGGTGTCCTGGCATGTGAGGAGGACCAGTGCACTACAAATGCTGGCCCCTTCCACGACCAAATGCCTTGGATTTGAGATGGCCGGCATCGGTTTCCATTATCGCTGAAAACCGATGCCGGCCATCTCAAACCCAGCCATCTCTGACATTTGGCCAGCCCCAACCGTATTATCGAAACAAAAGATGGCTGGCCATCTTTTTCAATAATACAGTTTGGGACTGCTCTTTGCAGCGCCGGCCATATAGATGGCCGCCCATATAGATGGCTGGCGCCGTTTGATTATGCCCCTCAAGGTCTCCTCATCAAAACATTTGGTCCCATGTCTTAAGACACAAAGTAATGGTCCGGAGATTAAGCCCGGTGGTAAGATTAAAAGTAGTTAGCTGGGATAGAACCCAGCCCAGATAAGCAAACAAACTGTCCTTATAGTGTAAAAGTGACAGGAATTGACTGGCAGAAGGCACCCCCTAAGAGAAGATGCTTACGGGGAAGCCACATCAAAGTGCCCAAAGGCTGAGAACCCACTGATGCTTGTTCCAAATGGACCCATAATTTATGAGGAAGCGCCTGATACCACTCCAATGCAGCCCATGCCTGGGCCACCTGGTAGTACCAAAAAATGTTAGGAACACCAAAACAACCCTTTCATTTATCCCGGTAGAGAAAAGAGCAAGGTAGCCACGACCATTTGTTTGACCAAATGAAGTGAAGGAACCTATCCTAATGTATTGCTCTAAAAGTACAGCCTGCTTACTTTATCACTACAGACTGCTCAGAGAATAAATTACTGAAGATTCTTTTGGATTTGTATTGAGTAAATGAGACTTTTTATTAGAGATGGATTCAATTGTCGGAGATACACAATGATTAAGATATATACACAATGATTAAGCTATATATCTGAAGAGAACTGAAAAGAAACAATAATACCTATTTACATCAGCTGAGAGAAGCCCCTTTTTCAGCGAAGCTGGAGTCTGACCAGAAGTCTGGTTATACGCAGTGCGTCCACCAATAGATGAGCTTCAGACTTCACTGTTCAAAGCTCCACTTTTTATTAGTTTTTTTCAGTCATGGAAAATTACAAAGATGTGCAAGAGAATGTAGACACATGCACTTGGTTTCAAGTAAACAAGCCACTGGCCAGATGGCTTATCTCTTGAACCTTAAACATGCTCCACCTCCCTTTTGCACAAAATAAATCAGAGACATGACTTCATCTTGTTTTGCAAGAAAAAATTAGTTTCAGTCAGAAAACAGGGCTAGCTAGTCCACGGTTTTATCTGTGATAGATTGGTTTTATTTCAGGATTTATGGTCGGTGAGTAATTAGCTGCTAACTGTGTATTTTGCATAAGACATGTGGTGTAAGTTCTCATAATCTCATTAGGATATCAGTATTGTGATTGGTTGTGTAATCACTCATTTAGATAGTCTGTTTGGATAATCATATATCTTTATATATATTTTGGTGATAATCTATTTTTGGTAATGAATCTAGTTTTGTCATTGCTTTGCATTTGCTATATTATTTTTCTACCTCATAAATAATATATATTCCATCTGTGACATTGTTCCTTTCATTAGTACTGTTAGCTAGCCATAGGGCCTATTAGGTACAGTCATCCCTGTGCAAACAAGTCCAGAATAATTGCTTTGGTGGTGATTATCTGATATAAACGTACTTATATATTAGGAGTTTATCCCTACATCACGCAATGTGGACACCGAACCTGTAGTTTTATGACAAGATTCCAACTGAGAGATAGTGTTGAGACAGCGAACTAACTGGACCCGCTGAAGCTAGATACGTCTACTGGCCTGTTGAAGAAAGAACCCCCGTGATACTGCCTTCGGGACATCCTAGTCAATTCCTAGTGAAGCCCAGAGTTGATATTGAGGTCCAAGTAGTGTTTTAACATAACCCAATATCTATATACAACCTCATCATCCTGTAACAGCAGGGAATTTAGAGTCCAACGTTGATCTATATGTGTGGTTGTGTTTTTCCTGTTTTGTTCATACTTTGTATAATGTCATCATCATGTTTCACGATGAGTGAGACCTTGGACCATGGTGGAACAGTACTGCCTGCCTGCCCAGGGGACAGGCATAGTGTAGCAAGCGGTCAGTGAGTCCCTGCAGAAGGGATTGCTCCAGTAGAGGCGTCGAGGGAAGCAGGAAGCTGAAGCTGTGCTTGAAGCTGAAGCTGTGCGGGAACTGGAACCAGGATTGGAAACCGGAGCTATGCTGGAATTGGAACCAGGTCTGGAAACTGAAGATGCTGCTGGAAGCTGAAGCTTGTGATGGGAGCTGGAACCAGGGCTGGAATCTGGAACCAGGGCTGGAAGCTGAGCTGGAACCAGGGCTGGAAGCTGAAGTGAGCTAGAAGGTGGAACCAAGGCTGGAAGCAGATGCTGTGCAGGACACTGGAACCAGAACAACCTGTTGCAAGACCAAAAGGCAGAGAGCAGCAACTGCAGAAGGCAGCCCAGAGTGATGATATCAGCGAGGGACGGACCCAAGCAGTGTCAACCCAAATCCAGCCTCCCTGAAATGAGCACACACAGCTGTTGGCAGGCCAGAGGAAGGAGTAGCGTGTAACACAGCGGGGCGCGTCATACTGGACCCCAACACGGAGGTAAGGGCGCAAGGGGGTGACTGTGAGAGTACCCCCTCCCCAAAAGGCCCCTCCTACCTGCTGTCAGTTTGGGTCTATGGGGAAAGGAGCAATGAAATCTTCTAACCAGCAAAGGAGCTGATTCCCAAGAATTCTCTTTAGGCCCGTAGCCTATCCAAGAGATTAGATATTTAAGTCTGTCACAGACTTTCCTAGAGTCCAAAGCATCCTGGACCTCATACTCCTCTTCAGGATCCACAGATACTGCAGAAGAAACAGATAGCTTTTTTCTCCTCACAGGCTTGAGAAGAGTTGCATGGAAGACATTATGCACCCATATTGTAGGTGGCAATCTTAGTTGATAAGACACTTGGCTCACTTCGCAAAGAATTGGATATGGTGCAATAAACCTGGGTGCAGACTTAGTAGAGGGAACTTTCAAACTGTCTCATTGCATGCCCCTCCCAGAGATAATTTTAATTGTGGTATTTGGCTGAATCACTGGGAGGCAAATCACCTGTCTCTGCAGGAGGCGCTGGTCTGTCTGCCAGCTGAAACACAGACTACTTTGAAACTTGTGCTCTTCTTCAAGAACCTCATCAATACTACTAAGTGGTTTTCTAATTTTTATTCCTAAAATTTTAACTGTCTGGCTATATATAGGTTTAGCTACCTATCTATTCTCTGGACTTTAATTGCTTAATCAAATCGTACAGACTGTATCTATATTATGCTGTACTGCTCTGTCTTCTAGCCCAGGTACACAAAAAATAAAAACAGCTTTCTCTTCTCTTCTGTTCCCTAGCTCCCTAACTCTGATAGAGGATAGGCATTTCAAACTGTCTCTGGTCTATCACTTTTTTAATTGTTGCTGAAGTTTCCTAAATTTGGCTCTGCAAGGTTTAGTTTAAATTACTAGTCCTAGGTAAAGAGTGTAGCTTGTCTTCAACTGGTCTAATTTGTAATTAGAGATTACATTAAAGAAACTGCAATGTTTGAGATCCTGCACATTGGGATTAAAGAAACTGCAATATTTATTGGGGTTATTTGGTTTAAGAGAGAAAAAGTAGGGCCCTGTTTAAAAAGTTTGTGTGCCTACAGCACTGCTCAGTAAACAGGGCCCTTAGATTTCTAGCAAAACCTGGATTTGGTTTCAAATTGTCTCATTGCTTACCCCTCCCAGAGAACATTTTAATTGTGGTATTTGGCTGACTCACTATAGGACCTATAGCCAGGGCCGGTCTTAAGGTGAGGCGACCGAGGCAGCCGCATAGGGCCTTGCGCTCAGGGGGGCCCCACGCGGCGCGCCTGAGGTCGCCCTGCCCCGACCGCCCGAGCTCCAGTCCTCCCTCCCTCCGAACGGCGCGCGACGGCGGCGTGGTGGGGGCGGTCCGCCCCAGATGTCAGCGGGTGGGGGGTGCTCCACTCCCGCTGCTCCCACCCTGTTCTGCCTTAAAAAAAACAATTTCGAAGCGCCGGAGTGACAGACAATGCCTCGCGTCTGCCCTGCTACTAAAAATCTCTTCAAAGTCGTTGGGCCTTCTCACATTGAGTCCCGCCCTCCTCTGAGGTAACTTCCAATTACCGCGAGGGCGGGCGGGACTCAATGTGAGAAGGCCCAATGACGTCGAAGAGATTTTTAGTAGCAGGGCAGACGTGAGGCGCTGCCGGTCACTCCGGCGCTTCAAAATTGTTTTTTTAAAGGCAGTGAGGGTGGTGGGCGGCAGGAGAACACAGCTGGTAGGTGGGTCGGGGGGGGGGGTGACTCAGATGGGAGAAGGGTGTGTGGGGTGGGGGTTCTCAGGTGGGGGAAGGGTGGGGAGGGGGTTCTCAAATGGGAAGGAGACAGGTGGGGAGGGGGTTCACGGATGGGAGAAGGGGGTGGGGAGGGGGTTCTTGGATGGTTGAAGGGGACAGGTGGGGAGGGGACTGGGGTTCTTGGATGGGAGAAGGGGACTCGGGAGGGGGTTCTTGGATGGTTGAAGGGGACGGTTGGGGAGGGGACTGGGGTTCTTGGATGGGAGAAGGGGACTGGGGAGGGGGTTCTTGGATGGGAGAAGGGGACTGGCACTGGGGTCTGAGAAGGGGCCATATGGGAAAATTGGGGCCATGCCTGGGGCTGGTGGGAAAATGGGGCATGCGTGGGTCAGGTGGGAGAATGGTTCTGAAAAGGGGGGCCCTAATACAAGGCATGTGGATGAAGGGGGCTGGAACTAGGGGCTGAAAAGGAGGGTAGGTGGGATAAGGGGGCTAGTACTGGGACTGGAGTCTGAAAAGGGGCAGGGGCTGAAACTGGGGACTGGGGGCTGAAAAGGGGACAGGGAGAAGTGGCTGGGGGGCTGAAGATCGGGACTGGTGGGAGAAAAGGGCTGGGGCTGAAATGGGGGACTGTTGGGATAGTGGGGCTGGAACTGGGGGCTGAAAAAAGGGACGGAGAGAGGGGCAGATCCTGGATGGGGGAGCGAGAGGGAGGGCAAACCCTGGATTGATGGGAGAGGGAGGGCAAATTGTGGATTGAAGGGGTAGAGAGAAAGGGCAGACAGTGGATGGAAGGGATAGAAAGGGCAGACAGTGAATGGAAGGGGGAGAGAGAGAGGGTAGACAGGGGCAGATGGTGGATGGATCATGGAAGGGGCAGAGATAGAGGGCAGATGTGGATGGAAGGCGCAGGGAGAGAGGGCAGACATTGGATGGAGGGGACAGCAGAGAGGGCAGACACTGGATGGCAGAGAGAGACCAAAGACAGATGCTGGATGGAAGGAAGACAGTGAAAAGAAGATGAGGACAGCAGAAACCAGAGACAACAAACTGTAAATAAAATATATATTTTTATTTTTTTGCTCTAGGATAAAGTAGTATTGTAGATGTGTTAATAAATGTTTATAATAGAACATGTAAACAAGGTAATCTTTTTATTGGACTAATTTTAATACATTTTGGCTAACTTTCGGAGAACAAAACCCCCTTCCTCAGGTCAGGATAGGATACTGTAACAGTACTATACTATATTGACCTGAGGAAGGATGTTTTGGCCTCTGAAAGCTAAATCTATTAGTCCAATAAAATGGTATTATTTTATGTTCTATATTTGTTTTATTTCTATTTGTTAATTTGTAAAGTGGTGATTGGTATTTGTTAGTTTTTTTCAAATTTACATCTGCTGTCTTTATATTTTGCACAGTACTAGGGGACATTTTCTGTTTCTGTGGTGTTGAATTGTATGCAGAGTCTGGCATCTTGTGGGTTCAGTTTAATTTCTGTCTAAATAGAAAGTTTAAATATTACTACTTATTCTATAGTGGATTAGGGTGTATCTGTGTTTGTGAAAAAGACATGGCTTTCAGTTGGCATTGACTGTGCAGGATCGACGATCTGTACTATTCTGTCTGGTTTCATTTTACAATAGGTGAATTGATGTTCTAGTGCTCACTGTAGTGTTTTAAGATGTTTTCCTTTTCTTTGTGTGATTCGTAGAAATTACTGCTTATGGTATGGTAGAATTGTTCTATAGGTCCTGAATGTTTTGTATTCTTGGCATACCTAGTACTGGATTTTGGAGGGGGGTGTTAAAAAATTACCGGGAGGGAGGGAGGGGGGCCTTGGAGCTGGGAGCCCTAGGGGGGGAAGCCCTGGAGCTTGGGGGTCTTGGAGCTCAGAGGGAGCGGCCCGGGAGCTCGGAGGGAGGGGTGGCCGGCCCTGGAGCTAGGGTGGGGGTGGAGCTAAGTGGGGGCAGAGTTAGGATGTGGGCAGGGCTAGGGTGGGGCTCCATCAAATTGGTCTGCATAGGCCCCGCACTTGCTAAGACCGGCCCTGTCTATAGCCCCACCCATCCCCTGGGCTCTCTAGTCATATATAGACAACCAGTCATTACTAATACTCAGCTACATCAAAGAACACCTGTGCATACCATCTCCAGCCAATCACAATGACTTTTATTCAATGTAATAATTGTGGCGCTATCCAAGGCACTATCTGGCAGCTTAGGTCTTGCCTCATCTGTATTCAGCTTACTAGTACAAAAGAGGAGTTCAGAAAACTTAAGCAGGAATTGGATGCAATTAAATCAGCTTCTACCACTGCACAGAATCATACCAATTTACCACCTGTGCCTCAAAGAATAAAACAACCCAGGAATAGATTGGTCACCATAGGCTCAGGAAGATTAAGACATGTGACACAGCAGCATCTACCCTCACAACTCCTGACCCTATATAATTATTTTACTGCACTAGAGCATTATGATGCAAGAAAAAAGAACCGAGATGGAACCAGGACCAGTGAAGGTAACTCAAGAGAAAAGACACTCCCAAAGCACAAATAAAACTCAAACCAGGAAATTGTTGCTACTAGGGGATTAAATGATCAGAGGTATTAAACTTGGAACACAGTTCAAGGGGCCCAACAAAGTAAAATGCCTTCCAGGATTCTCAGCTAGCAGGAGTACCAGGCAAATACTATAGTCAGAGAAGAGAATAAGGGTTCTAACACTGATGTTGTTATCCACCTGGGCACAAATGATCTAGCCAATAATACCCTGTTTGTAGCCCAGAGAATTTTCCAGGAGATGGGGGAGGAGTTAAAACCTTTGGTACAGACTGTAGATTTTTCTGATGTTCTACTGACTTATGAAAAGGGAGAAGAAAGACTACAAAATAGTGACAACTTCAATAAGTGGCTGAAAGCCTAGTATCACCAAGAAGGTTTTAAGTACATTGGAGGATGAAGCAATGCATGGAAAAACAAAAGACTACATTGTAACAATGGGCTACATCTCTCTGTGGCAGGAAAAATAACCCTTGGTGAGAGATTCAGACAATACGTGTCTAGGCATTTAAACTGGAAGATAGGGGTGGCAGTTGGAAGCAGGTCAATTCAACAAAAGACAAGCTGTGACAGTAGTAAAGAAAGCAATGGAAACAACAATCTCAGCAATTCACTTCTTAGGTGAGACTAAACAAAAAACTATACAGAAGATGAGACTGCCACTGAAATGTAGCTAGAAAGCAATGACCACAAATGCTCACAGTCTAAGCAACAAAGTTCATGATCTGCAAGCCCTGATGGTAGGGGCAGATTTAGATGTTTTCACTATCACGGAGACATGGTTCAATGACTCCCATGAATGGGACACTAACATACCAGGCTATAATCTATTTGGGAAGGACAGAGATGGCTGAAAAGGTGAAGGAGTAGCTCTATATGTGAGAAAAGAAGAAGCAATATTCTGTTGCAGTCTGGTCAGCAATGGGTGGGCAGGAACTGCACACCAGTGCAGGAAGGTGATGTAACGCTTTAAAAGCAGGAAACTGGGTTGTGAGCCCTTGGGCCACTGCCGAGGAGCGGCAGCGGCAGACAAAACCACCCCACACCAGAGGCAAGGCAGAACTCTGATAAAGAGTTAGGCTTCACCTGCACATGGCCACCTTTCACCAGGAGTTGAGCCCCTGGCTGCTGGCGGCCGGCAGGACTTATAGGACAGGGCAAGACTGAATAACAGCTAGGCAGCACAGGGACTGAGGGTCAGAGGGAAAAGGAATAAACATGGGCAGCAAGTCAGGAAACTGGGCTAGGACTCACGGATAGACAACACAACACAAGGCAGGGAAAGGACAAGCTAGGGGACAGAAACTGGAAGCTGCAAGCAGCCACTGACAGGAAACACAGACAAACAGAAACCAAACACAGAAATACGAACAAGAAACAAGGCAAGGAAACAAGCAAGCAAAACCCTAAGCTAAACTACACACAGACTACTAGAATCAGGCAAGAATCTCAGACAAACAACTGGACTAGCAGAAGTGCAACAAGCACCAACATACCAGGGCCTTATACGATGCAAAGGCAAGCTCAGAAGTCTCCAGATAGCTAATAAAGCCCATCACCAGCTGAAGCTGAGCTGCAAGAATCAGAAGGCAGCTATGGGTGCTGTTCATGGACAAACAAGAAGAGCAAGTCTGGCAGTCTGGAAGATCCAGACCAGACTGGGCTGAAATCTGGAACAGGTGACAACAACCAGACAGTCCATTGCAGCCACCAGGTCTGGCCACCAAGTGGCAAGAAGAAGGAGAGCATGAATCATGGGCACAACCGTGACAGGTGAGTACTCAAGTCCTAGCCCAGAAGGACTATGGACGGCCGATAAGTCCCAGACTACTTCACCTAACCAACTGCCATTTCCCGGGAGTTGAACCCCCAGGTGCAGGTGGCCAGCAGGACTTATCACCATCAGGGGAACGCCAACAAGAGGTAGATGCCAGGCCAAGACCAGATGGTAGGTGGAAGTCACTATTCAGGAAATTCAGACAGAGGTCCACATTGAAGGAGCTCAGGAAAAGAATAGACAGAAGATTGCCACTGCTATGCTCAGGGAAAGCGAATGATACATACCTGTAGCAGGTGTTCTCCGAGGAAGCAGGCTGATTGTTCTCACAACTGGGTAGACGTCCACGGTAGCCCCCTCCAACCGGAAGAAAAGTCTCGCGGGAGGTCTTGCACGCGGGGCATGCTCACCGCGCATGCGCGGCCGTCTTCCTACCCATGTGTGACTGCTCCCGCTCAGTTAAATGACAAGCAAAGGAATAAGAAAGACACAACTCCAAAGGGGAGGAGGGAGGGATGGTGAGAACAATCAGCCTGCTGTCCTCGGAGAACACCTGCTACAGGTATGTATCATTCGCTTTCTCAGAGGACAAGCAGGCTGCTTTTTCTCATGACTGGGGTATCCCTAGCTCCCAGGCTCACTCAAAACAACAAACAGGGTCAACTGGACCTCGCAACGGCAAGGACATAACAAAAATTGACCTACGAAGAACAACTAACTGGGAGTGCAGCCTGAACAGAATAAAACCGGACCCAGGAGAATGGAGTTCGATTCAAACCCCGAACAGAGTCTGCAGCACCAATTGCCCAAACCGACTGTTGCGTTGGGTATCCTGCTGGAGGCAGTAATGTGACGTGAATGTGTGGACTGATGACCACGTCGCAGCCTTGCAAATCTCTTCAATAGTGGCTGACTTCAAGTGGGCCACTGACACCGCCATGGCTCTAACATTATGAGCCGTGACATGACCCTCAAGAGTCAGCCCAGCCTGGGCGTAAGTGAAGGAAATACAATCTGCTAGCTAATTGGAGATGGTGCGTTTCCCGACAGCGACCCCCCTTCCTATTGGGGTCAAAAGAAACAAACAATTGGGCGGACTGTCTGTGGGGCTGTGTCCACTCCAGGTAGAAGGCCAATGCTCTTTTGCAGTCCAATGTGTGCAACTGATGTTCAGCAGGGCAGGTATAAGGACGGGGAAAAATGTTGGCAAGACAATTGACTGGTTCAGATGGAACTCCGACACCACCTTTGGCAGGAACTTAGGGTGATTGCAGAGGACTACTCTGTTATGATGGAATTTTGTATAAGGAGCATGAGCTACCAGGGCTTGAAGCTCACTGACTATACGAGCTGAAGTAACTGCCACCAAGAAAATGACCTTCCAGGTCAAGTACTTCAGATGGTAGGAATTCAGTGGCTCAAAAGGAGGTTTAATCAGCTGGGAGAGGGCAACGTTGAGATCCCATGACACTGCAGGAGGCTTGACAGGGGGCTTTGACAAAAGCAAACCTCTCGTGAAGCAAATGACTAAAGGCAGTCCAGAGATGGGCTTATACTCTACACGATGATGGTAAGTACTAATTGCACTAAGATGGTTCCTTACTGAGTTGGTTTTGAGACCAGACTCCGATAAGTGTAGAAGGTATTCAAGCAGGGTCTGTGCAGGAGAAGAGCGAGGTTCTAGGGCCTTGCTGTCACACCAGACGACAAACCTCCTCCACTTGAAAAAGTAGCTCTTCTTAGTGGAATCCTTCCTGGAAGCAAGCAAGACACGGGAGACACCCTCGGACAGCCCCAGGGTAGCAAAATCTACACCCTCAACATCCAGGCCGTGAGAGTCAGAGACTGAAGGTTGGGGTGCAGAAGCGCTCCCTCGTTCTGTGAGATGAGAGTTGGAAAACACTCCAATCTCCACGGTTCTTCAGAGGACAACTCCAGAAGAAGAGGGAACCAGATCTGACGGGGCCAAAAGGACGCAATCAGGATCATGGTGCCGCGGTCTTGCTTGAGTTTCAGTAAGGTCTTCCCCACCAAAGGTGTGGGAGGATACGCATACAGGAGGCCCTCCCCCCAATGTAGGAGAAAGGCATCTGACGCTAGTCTGCCGTGAGCCTGCAGTCTGGAACAGAACTGAGGCAGCTTATGGTTGGTCTGTGAGGCGAAAAGGTCCACCAAGGGGGTGCCCCACTCTCGGAAGATCTTGCATACCACCCTGGAATGGAGGGACCACTCGTGCGGTTGCATGAGTCTGCTCAGCCTGTCGGCCAGACTGTTGTTTACGCCTGCCAGGTACGTGGCTTGGAGAAGCATGCCATGCTGGCATGCCCAGTGCCACATCCCGACGGCTTCCTGATACAGGGGGCGAGATCCGGTGCCCCCCTGCTTGTTGATGTAGTACATTGCAACCTGATTGTATGTCCGGATTTGGATAATTTGGAAGGACAGCCGATCTCTGAAAGCATTCAGCGCGTTCCAGACCGCTCGGAGCTCCAGGAGATTGATCTGAAGACCTGCTTCCTGGAGGGACCACACCCCTTGGGTGTGGAGCCCATCGACATGGGCCCCCCACCCCAGGAGAGATGCATCCGTCATCAGCACTTTTTGCGGCTGAGGAATTTGAAACGGGTGTCCCAAGGTCAAATTGGGCCGAATCGTCCACCAGCGCAGCGAAGTGCGACAACTGGTGGGCAGGCAGATGGCATCTTCTAGATTCCCGGTGGCCTGGCACCACTGGGAAGCTAGGGTCCATTGAACAGGTCTAATGTGAAGACGAGCCATGGGAGTCACATGGACTGTAGAGGCCATATGGTCCAGGAGTCTCAACATCTGCCCAGCTGTGATCTGCTGGGACATACTGGCCCGGGAGGTGAAGGACAGAAGGTTCTGTGTCCTCGCCTCGGGGAGATAGGCATGAGCTATCTGTGAATTCAGCAGAGCTCCTATGAATTCGAGAGATTGGATTGGCTGGAGATGGGACTTCGGGTAATTTATTACAAACCCCAGTAGCTCCAGAAGTTGAATAGTGCACTGCATGGACCGTAGAGCTCCTGCCTCCAAGGTGCTCTTCACCAGCCAATCGTTGAGATACGGGAACACATGCACCCCCAGCTTGCGAAGGTACGCCGCAACCACTACCAGGCACTTCATGAATACCCATGGTGCAGAGGCGAGCCCAAAGGGCAGCACACAATACTGGAAGTGCCGTGTTCCCAGACGGAATCATAGATACTATCTGTGAGCTGGCAGTATCGGGATGTGAGTATAAGCATCCTTTAAATCCAGGGAGCATAGCCAGTCGTCTTTCTGAATCAGGGGAAGAAAGGTGCACATCCTGAACTTTTCTCGAGCCAGATATTTGTTCAGGCCTCTCAGGTCTAGGATGGGGCGCATCCCCTCTGTTTTCTTTCCCACAAGGAAGTACCTGGAATAGAATCCCTGCCCCTCCTGCCCAGGTGGCACGGGCTCAACCGCATTGGTGCTGAGAAGGGCGGAGAGTTCCTCTGCAAGTACCTGCCTGTGGTGGGAGCTGAAGGACTGAGCTCCCGGTGGGCAATTTGGCGGAGTGGAGATCAAATTCAGGGTGTACCCGCACCGCACTATTTGGAGAACCCACTGGTCGGAGGTTATGAGAGGCCACCTTTGGTAAAAAACTTTCAACCTCCCCCCGACTGGCAGGCCGTCCGGCATGGGCATGTTTATGGTGGCTATGCTCCCATGGATCCAGTCAAAATCCTGTCCCCTGCTTTTGCTGAGGTGCTGCAGGAGTCTGCTTGGTCGCACGCTGTTGACTGGAACGAGCACGCTGGGGCTGGCCCTGTGCCTGAGAAGGCCTTCGGGCCAGCTGGTTGTACCTACGCTTGCTGTAGGCATAGGGTGTAGACCGCCGGGCCCGGGAAAAACGTCCACCTGTGGAGGTGGATGCTGAAGGCGCCCGGTGGGAGAGATTGTCGAGAGCGGTTTCCCGCTGGTAGATCTGCTCAACCAACTGCTTGACCTTCTCGCCGAAAATATTATCCCCCCGGCAAGGGACATCTGCCAGACGTTGCTGAGTCTGGTTGTCCAGGTCAGAGGCACGCAGCCATGAGAGCCTGCGCATCACTATACCCTGGGCAGCGGCTCTGGATGCAACATCACAAGTGTCATAATTACCCCAGGACAGGAATTTGCGACACGCCTTCAGCTGCCTAACCACCTCCTGAAAAGGCCTGGCCTGTTCCGGCGGGAGCTTGTCGACCAGGTCCGCCAGTTGCCGCACATTGTTCCGCATGTGGATGCTCGTGTAGAGCTGGTATGATTGGATCTTGGTCACGAGCATGGAAGAATGATAGGCCTTCCTCCCAAATGAGTCCAGAGTGCGAGACTCCCGCCCTGGGGGCGCCCAGGCGGTATCTCTCAAACTCTTGGCCTTCTTAAGAGCAGAGTCCGTGACCGCTGAGTCATGCGGCAACTGAGGCCGCATCAACTCCGGGTCAGTGTGGACCCTATACTGGGACTCCGCTTTCTTGGGGATGGTGGGATTAGATAGGGGCTTCAACCAGATCCGAAGCAGCGTCTCCTACAGGACATTGTGCAACGGCACCGTGGAAGACTCTCTAGGTGGTGATGGATAATCGAGAACCTCGAGCATCTCAGCCCTCAGCTCATCCATAGTGACCACTGGGAAGGGAATGCTCACCGACATGTTCCGGACAAAAGAGGCAAAGGAGAGGCTCTCTGGAAGCGAGAGCTTCCTCTCCGGTAAAGGCGTAGGGTCAGAGGGAAGACCACCAGACTCCTCGGAGGAGAAATATCTGGGGTCCTCCTCCTCCCCCCATGAGGCCTCCTCCTTGGTGTCGGACATGAGCTCTCTGACTTCAGTCCGCAACTGGGCCCATCTTGACTCCGAGGAACCACGTCCTCGATGGTGGTGCCGAGAGGTGGACTCACGCGCTGGCGGGGACGAAGCTCCCTCCTTCGACGTCGACGGGGATTCCACCTGAGTGGCGGTTGAGACTGGCGCCGCAAGTGGTACCGGTGTCGAAGGCCGCCTCACAGGGCCAGAGCCAGCCGGCGCTTCCATCAACGGCGCTGAGGGCGCAAGCACCCCCGGTGCCGGTAGAGACTGGTGCAGCAGCCCCTCCAGGATGTCTGGGAGGATGGCTCGGAGGCACTCATCCAGGGCCGCTGTCGGGAGAGGCTGGGGGGCCGGTGTAGGCGTCGGTGTTCGAATCTGCCTGGGTTCAGGAGACGGTACCAGAGTGCCCGACGACCTGCGCATCGACACCTCTTCAATGGAGGGGGAGCGCTCCTCCCGGCGTTGACGCTTTTCGGGGGCCAAGTCTCTCGACGCCCCTGAGCTCCCGGTACCGTGCGCCGGGGGCAACCGATGATGGTGCTTCTTGGCAAGCTTCTTCCGATGTCCGTCATCGGTGCTCCGCAGCACGGATGAGGAGGACGTGGAGTCCCCACGCCTTCTCGGGGTCGGGTCCGACAGGGTTCGGTCCCAATGGCCCTGGACAGCGGGACCAGCTGAGGCGGGTGGGGGCCCACTCTGCTGCTCCCCGCTCCCATCGCTGGCAGGTCATCAGGCCAAAGGAACCTGTGTTCCTGGGGTCAATGCCATGCTCGGTGCCGAAGTCGTCGACACCGGTACCGATGCCGAAGTTCTTGCCGTCGGCATCGATGCCGCCAACGTCGACATCGAAGGGCCGGCGCCAGTTCCAAAAATACGGTCCCGAAGAACTTGCCTCACTTAATGTCCCTGCAAATAAAGCAAATTGAAGATCACAAATCTAAACCTAATTCAGCTTTACATACTGATCCACATGGTGATCCAGGTTGCTGGAATTATCCATTTTGTTCTGAATTTGATAATGGCCCTCAACATGTTCCCCACATGCTGTGTATTAATAGTAGGGGACGGGGAAATAATAGAGGGAATTTCCGTGGTAGTCCATCTCGCCGGTATAATATTCGGTGTTGGCAATGTAATAATATGGGTCATTTTGCCTCAGAATGCAGGCGTGGTTCTCAGCCCAGAGGGGGTTCACAAAACAATAATTTTCATTCACCCCAGCGTCAGTCTTTTCCATTATTTCCCTATTTAGTGGTCTAAGGAAGAGAATAGAATTACCTGACTGAAATAATTCCTATATATTACTTTCTCTGTATTTCCGGCAAGTTGTTTTGTCGCTTCTAAAAATTTTAATGGTTATAAATAAAAAATTAAACAAATATAGAACTTTATTTTCCCTAACAATTGGATGCTAATGTAATTTTTATTTTTCCCTAATTTGTTTTTCCATAAATGAAGTGTGCCTATCTAATGCTTTTGTTTGTGATAGCCTGATAAAGATTTAAAAATTATGTTTTGAATTTTATGGAATACAATTGTGCAGAACTTATAAGCATTCTCCCATTCAGTTTTAGAAATTGTATGTACAACATTTAGAAATGTTTAAACAAATGAGAAAGACTATTTGTAATGAGAGTGGAAAATATGCATGTGTAAACTGAATCTGAGTAAAAATGTTTGCACATGTTTGTATATGACTTCTGGCATCCTTTTTTGGTCAGACCAGTACAGCCATTGATTTTTAATATCCTACATATACCTTGAACTGTACAAAGAATGAAATCTGAGAACACCCTTAAGTTAATGACGTTACTAATGAATTGGACAACTATTATATGGACTATTTAACTTGCTGGAAACCATGAGATGCTGTAAGTGGAAGTCTTCTGCATGCAACATGATGCCTGTCCGTGTGAGCTTCCCAACAGTAAACAGTCTGCTGTTTAACAATACCAGAACCTACACTGACTTATAAATTTCTCTGATGCCAAGTTTGTCTACTTATCAGATCAATGAAATTTTAAGTGACTTTGAATTACCTCATTTCTACTTACATTTTAAAACCACACATTATGGAATTTTCCAAATATTCTCTTTTTCTTACTGAATTATCTCCTTACATCACAAGCTGTTTTATGCACTGCTAATGTTAATTGCTTATACAATGTTCACCATGCTATGGAAAACCTTCATATTATCTGGTTTGACCACCTTGATAATCATTGTTGCTGTATTTGTACTTCTTGGCTGTTGTGTAATACCTTGCATTAGTTTAGTGTGACAATTAATTGAAACCGCTTTAAGTAAGAAAGAACCTATAGGACATGAATATGTTCTATATGAAAGACTACATATTAACGCAGAGATTTAAAATGTTGAAGATAATGCTTACATTTTTTGAGGTTTCTTTTTCTGCATTATGGTCCTCCTCTAGGATTATTTAGATGGGGAGGCATTGTAAGTAACATAAGGCCCGGGGAAGGTTAAAGAGGGGCAAAATATATAGATATAGTTCACTATAACCACCTTGTCCTGTTACCCATAGCCCAATACCTGCAAAAGAAAAAAATAGTTTTGACATTGTGACTCACACCTACAATCTCCCTAACCTTAATATACACCTGAGAAAGAACTTATGGTTCCCTTCTGGAACGGATTATAGCTGAAGTTCTACATAAGTGAAACCCTTACTTTCAAGGCCTTCAAGGAAGGAGATGTAGAATTATGAGCACAGTTATGCACTATGGAATGGGTCAAAAGGCCAGAGACTGATAAGTCTATGTGACTCTGGAGTCTATCAGAGATTGATGAGCCTGCATGACTCTGGAATTTATGATCTATTATGATACCCTTACGGGCAGGCTTGGGAAAAAAAAACTAGTGTAAACAAAAGGAAGAATGTGGTTTAATAGGTTTAGTAAAACAGATGGTGAGAACCAGATAATAATCTATGAGAAGGATAATTTGCAGAAAAAGTCATGTAAATCATTGTCTGAAACAAGCGATAAAAGCAGCCAGCTCAGAACAGTATTTCAGAGATGCAGTGAACATCTTTTATGTAACTGTACTGATCTCTCACGAGAAACTATAAATTGTATCTGTACTTAGTAAATAAATAACTAAATTGATTTTCTTATATGCACGTAGCCTTGGTTTCTTTTATCCTTCCAAATTGTGGATGACTGGTACGTAATAATTTGTAGTAGTAGTAAAAAGAGCAGCCTTTTAAAACACCACAAAGAGGGGGGGGGAAGAGGACTTAGACACCCCCAAATTAACATCTCCCTTGCTGTGGCTCCTCAAACCTCACCAGCTGACCACCTCCTTCCCCTTCTCAGGTCCAGTGACCAAAACTGTTCAAGCTCTGTAGCTAGCAGTATTTCAGAGCTGTTGCCCCCCGCTTGTCTTTCACACATTCATGAAATCTGAATATGCGTGGTTGTGGGGTGGGGTGGGGTGGGGCAGGGCAGTAGCAATTTGGAGATAATGCCACTAGCTGCAGAACTTGAAGATTTCTGGCTGCCAAACTGGAAGAGGAGGTTTCAGTTGGTGGGGCTTGGGAGATCCCCGCCAGCTCAAGTATTCATATTTTGCATTCTGGTGGGGAGAAAATTTGGTGCCCATCCATTTTGGCCTCAAACCCCCTCCCTCCCCCAAATCAGCCCTCTGGCTATGCCACAGAATACAATACAAAAACCATATGTAATGCACATATCCCAGTTAATAAATTCAAAATAAATCACTTTTTCTACCTTTGTTTTCTGGACATTTTGTTTTTCCATCGTCTTGGTCCCAGTTTCTCTTTTTCTGCTTATCTGTCTTCTGCTAATTCTCTTTCCAGTGTCTGCTGTCCATTTTTATTTTCTCCTCTTGTTCCATCCCCTCACTACACCTGTCTGTAACATATTGATTTTTCCCTTTCCGCTATTTCTTCCTCCCCCCCCCCCTTTCTGCCTCTGTCCACTCAAATTTCACTCTCTCTAGCTCATCCTTCCTTTTTTTTAATTTTCAGCTACCTAACAATTTTCCATCTCCTCTCAGTCCCTTGCTCTCCCATTTCCCAGCCTTCTACATAGTAAATGACTGCAGATAAAGACCTGTACAGTCCATCCAGTCTGCCCAACAAGATAAACTCATTTTACATGGTATGTGATACATTATACCCGAGTTTGATTTGTCCTTGCCATTCTCAGGGCACAGACTGTAAAAGTCTGCCCAGCACTGCTCTTGTACTAAGTTCTGAAGCTAATGTCGAAACCCCTTAAAATTTACACTCCAGCCCATCCATATTTCTTCAGTCACGATCAGGGTGTAGACCGTAGAAGTACTACTTCTAAAGGGCTACTAGACGTATGCAGCGCTGTATACTTGAACATGAAGAGAAAATCCCTGCTCGACAGAGCTTACAATCTAATTAGGACAAACAAGAGATAAGGGAATATTAAAGTGAGGACGATAAAATAAGGGTTCTGAACAAGTGAATAAGGGTTAGGAGTTAAAAGCAGCATCAAAAAGGTGGGCTTTTAGCTTAGATTTGAAGACGGCAGAGATGGAGCTTGACTTACCGGCTCAGGAAGTCTATTCTAGGTATATGGTGCAGCAAGATAAAAGGAACGGAGTCTGAAGTTAGCAGTGGAGGAGAAGGGTGCAGATAAGAGAAATTTACCCAGTGAACGGAGTTCCCGGGGAGGAATGTAGGGAGAGATGAGAGTGGAGAGGAGAGGTACTGAGGAGCTGCAGAGTGAATGCACTTATAGGTCAATAAGAGGAGTTTGAACTGTATGCGGAAACGGATAGGAAGCCACTGAAGTGACTTGAGGAGAGGGCTAATATGAGCTTGACGACACTGCCAGAATATTAGTCATGCAGAAGTCTGCCCAGCACCAGTTTTGCTTCCCAGTTACCAGCATCTCGTTCCTTCCATTGCATTTCTACTTCTGTACTGACTAGTCACCTCTCATTCATCTTCTTGCCACCTGCCTTTGACTTCTCCCACATGGTTCCACCATTTCCAAAAATCTCCTCCCTCTTTCCACTCTTGTAGCCCACCTAATCTCATTGCCTGATATCTCCCTGTCCCTTTCCCTCCACCCCCTAGCATATTTCTCTCCCATCTCTTTTCCCTCCTGCCCTTCCCCCCATGGGGCCATCTCTCCTCCTCTCTCCCCATCCTATTGTCCATTACTCCTTATTCTGTTCTTCCCCCCCCCCTTGATGTAGCATCTCTTTCCTCCCTCAGTCCCATTGATCTTCCCTCCCTCCCATCCCTAATTCCAGCTTTTCTTCCTTCCAGAATAACCTCCCATTCAGCTTCTCTCCTTCCTTCCACAACACCCTGGGTCCACCATCTCTCCCCTTCTCTTCACAACTGCCCTCCCATCCAGTATCTCTGTCCTCCTCCCTCTACACCCCAGGTCCAACATCTGTCCCTTTCTCTTGCCTCCCCTCCATACTAATGTCCACCATCTCTCGCCCTCTGTTGTTTCCAAGCCCATTATTTCTTCCTTTTCACCTCCCCCACCATCCTCATCCTGGCATCTCCCCCTCTTTGAACCCTACCTTCCACCCCCTCCCCCCATTTAGTTCAAAAACAGCTGCTCCAGGGTGACCCTGGTGCATATTTTCAAAGCACTTTGGGAGGCTAAGTTCCATAGGTTTCTATGGAACTTTGGGAGGCTAAGTGCTTTGAAAATGAGCCTCCCTGTGGACTGCATTTCTTCCTCTTCTCTCCACCCCAGTCCGGCATCTCCTTCACTTTCCTAGTCCAGCTTTAAAAAATGTTTTTTTTTTTCCCCCCCCAAAAGCAGAGGGTTTCCAGTGCAGGAGTGACTGAAAAATGCTGCCTTCAGCAAACTTCAGCCTCCTTGGCAGTTGACAACCTTCCTGTGCTGCCACAGTCCGCCCCATCACTGACACAACTTCCTATTTCTGCTTTGGTGGATTGTGGCGGCAGAAGAAGAGTGCTGAGGAGGCTGAATGTTTCTCAATGGCTCCCACACCGGAAACCCTCTGCTTAGAAAATAATATGTTAAAGCTAGCCCCGAAGGTAAGAAACAGCAGACGGGGTAGAGAAAGGGAGGGTATGCTGGCCCATGGAGTTATCACTCTCAGAGACTTGTGTCGATACCGTCGGAACTTAACAAGCATACAAAATATTCTGTATCAGATATGCATTTCACATGAAAGTAAATTACCTAACAACTGGCACTCACTCCATGTATGTGGCCTAACAGCCAAAGAAAATTTTTAATTATTAAAAGAAAGAAAATCAAGGACAGCATAAGTAAGGATATATACGTAGTTAAAGAAAGCTAAGAAAGACAGGTGCTAATGGGTTTCATGTACATAGGATAATCCCTTGGTGATGATAGGTATGTGTATTTAGTGTGGAAAGGAGACATGGAGAGGCATTTTCAATATGACATCTAAGTCCAATGTTGAACATTTTGCTCAAGACATCCAAAATTCAAATGGGGAATACAGCCATTTTTGAAACAGAAAAATATCTTTGTTTTTAAAATAATGGCTATTTTTTAGATGTTTTTTTGCTCAAAACATTTATCTTTTTGGGCCATTTAAAAAAAAAAGTCCAAGTGAAAAACACACAAAATCAAGCCATTAGGATGTAGGAGGAGCCAGCATTCTTAGTAGACTAGCCACAGAAACATCCCAGGAGAGCAGTGGTGCACCTAAGGGTCCCTCCAAAACCCCATTGCCCCCAAATGTACACCACTACAACAAGCCCTGATGGGTGAAGAGGGCACCAGTAGGTTTCTGGTGAGTTTGGGAGGGCTCATGGTTTCCACCACAAGTGTAACAGGTAGGGGGTAAGAATGGGCCCCTGAAATACCCGCTTGTGATTTGGATGAACTGCAGATGTTTTTGTGAGAAAAACATCCAAATGCAGTTTTATGCCACTTTTTAGATGTGTTTCTCTTGAAAATGAGCTCCTTAGTATATTTGTGCCCTCCTTTGGTTAGGAGGGAATGTATGTGCACATATATTTATAATAATAGATCTTTTTCCATAAACTTTACAGTTCCATAAATGAAGCCAATTTTGTAACATATGCATATGATTTTGAATTTCAAAAGGTGCACCAAAGTTTCCAAAGATAAACATTTTCATTTTGTTGTTTTTGGATCATAAGGTATAAGAATAAGTCATGACATGATTTATTTACTAGCAAGATCACAAAATCAAAGAAAAATGTGCAAAGCAAAAGACAACTCTGGGATAGATAAAAGCAAATAAGTACTGAACCATGGTTTATTTATTTGCTATAGCATAACAAAAGCAGTGACCCTACACATGGTAAAACTGTAAAACAAAACTTAAAATGATAAAAGGGGTGCCTACAGGCACCAACGATTTTTGTGGTTCTCTCATGGATCCTTGCCACAAGCACTATCTTTTAACAATTGTGCCAAACAGTGCTTTAAAACTGTCTTGTAACTGATCAGACAGTATAAAAGTCTCAAAAAGATACCACTTCAAACAACAATACTGTTCTTAGGAGTATACGACACTGTGGGGTGTTGGGTGAGATAGAAACCTTCTCCCCTTGGTTCCTCTTGATGAGTTTCATGACATAGCAACATCTCAACTTGAGAAACTTGGAAACTTCCTTAGTAGCTCTGACAGATTCTTTTTGTTCCAAGATTCAACCTGAAAAACATGAGCACAAAGAATTCAGTCAACATTAGAGCGAAAATACTTACCTGTAGCAGGTATTCTCCAAGGACAGCAAGCTTCTTATTCTCACAAGTGGGTAGACGCTGTCTTGTGGCACCAAGCACGACACTATTGCCATAGAAAAAACTTTTAGGAGTGTGAGCTTCAGTTTAAAAGCAAAAAAAAAAAAAAAACCTCAAAAACAAATTAAAACATGTAATAGACAACTCCAAGGGGAGGTGGGCAGGATTGTGAGAATAAGAAGCCTGCTGTTCTCTGAGAATACCTGCTACAGGTATCTTCCCTTTCTCCGAGGACAAGCAGGCTTGCTTCTTCTCACAAGTGGGGAATCCCTAGCATCCAGGCTCAACCAAAACAAAAAACATTGGTCAATTGGGCCTCGCAACAGCGAGGACTTAACGCAGATTAACCTGAAACTATGTACAAACTAGATGAGAATGCAGCCTGGAACAGAATAAAACGGGCCTAGGAGGGTGGATTCTAGACCCCAAACTGTCACATCAGGTTTCCTAATGTGAATGTGTGGACTGAAGACCATGTCGCAGTCTTATTTATTTATTTGGATTTTGCTCACACCTTTTTCAGTAGTAGCTCAAGGTGAGTTACATTCACTGGATATTTCTCTGTCCCAGGAGGGCTCACAATCTAAGTTTGTACCTGAGGCAATGGAGGGTTAAATGACTTCCCAAGATCACAAGGAGTAGCAGTGGGATTTGAACTGGTCACCTCTGGATGTCAAAACCGGTGCTCTAACCACTAGGCCACTCCTCCACTCCATTACACTTATCTTTTGTTTCTAGCCCAGCTCTCAAGCCTGTCTGTGCCAATACCCCTAAACTTTGGGACTATCTCCCCAAGAAGGGGGGCAGGAGGCTGCAAGATAAATGATCCTACTTTTTGAAAGCAGGTAAAATCCTGCCTGGCCAAGCAATCATCTCAGTTTAGACGGATGAAAGCAGGGAAGACAAGGATTTGTCATTATGCAGCATCCAGGCCTTTAAGATCCACTACTCAAGGAGAAGGGATTTTTTAACAGTGTGATTAGGGAGGGTAAAACTGTATCCTACATTTTATATATATATATATATATACAGTGGGGGAAATAAGTATTTGATCCCTTGCTGATTTTGTAAGTTTGCCCACTGACAAAGACATGAGCAGCCCATAATTGAAGGGTAGGTTATTGGTAACAGTGAGAGATAGCACATCACAAATTAAATCCGGAAAATCACATTGTGGAAAGTATATGAATTTATTTGCATTCTGCAGAGGGAAATAAGTATTTAATCCCTCTGGCAAACAAGACCTAATACTTGGTGGCAAAACCCTTGTTGGCAAGCACAGCGGTCAGACGTCTTCTGTAGTTGATGATGAGGTTTGCACACATGTCAGGAGGAATTTTGGTCCACTCCTCTTTGCAGATCATCTCTAAATCATTAAGAGTTCTGGGCTGTCGCTTGGCAACTCGCAGCTTCAGCTCCCTCCATAAGTTTTCAATGGGATTAAGGTCTGGTGACTGGCTAGGCCACTCCATGACCCTAATGTGCTTCTTCCTGAGCCACTCCTTTGTTGCCTTGGCTGTATGTTTTGGGTCATTGTCGTGCTGGAAGACCCAGCCATGACCCATTTTTAAGGCCCTGGCGGAGGGAAGGAGGTTGTCACTCAGAATTGTACGGTACATGGCCCCATCCATTCTCCCATTGATGCGGTGAAGTAGTCCTGTGCCCTTAGCAGAGAAACACCCCCAAAACATAACATTTCCACCTCCATGCTTGACAGTGGGGACGGTGTTCTTTGGGTCATAGGCAGCATTTCTCTTCCTCCAAACACGGCGAGTTGAGTTCATGCCAAAGAGCTCAATTTTTGTCTCATCTGACCACAGCACCTTCTCCCAATCACTCTCGGCATCATCCAGGTGTTCACTGGCAAACTTCAGACGGGCCGTCACATGTGCCTTCCGGAGCAGGGGGACCTTGCGGGCACTGCAGGATTGCAATCCGTTATGTTGTAATGTGTTAGCAATGGTTTTCGTGGTGACAGTGGTCCCAGCTGCCTTGAGATCATTGACAAGTTCCCCCCTTGTAGTTGTAGGCTGATTTCTAACCTTCCTCATGATCAAGGATACCCCACGAGGTGAGATTTTGCGTGGAGCCCCAGATCTTTGTCGATTGACAGTCATTTTGTACTTCTTCCATTTTCTTACTATGGCACCAACAGTTGTCTCCTTCTCGCCCAGCGTCTTACTGATGGTTTTGTAGCCCATTCCAGCCTTGTGCAGGTGTATGATCTTGTCCCTGACATCCTTAGACAGCTCCTTGCTCTTGGCCATTTTGTAGAGGTTAGAGTCTGACTGATTCACTGAGTCTGTGGACAGGTGTCTTTCATACAGGTGACCATTGCCGACAGCTATCTGTCATGCAGGTAACGAGTTGATTTGGAGCATCTACCTGGTCTGTAGGGGCCAGATCTCTTACTGGTTGGTGGGGGATCAAATACTTATTTCCCTCTGCAGAATGCAAATAAATTCATATACTTTCCACAATGTGATTTTCCGGATTTAATTTGTGATGTGCTATCTCTCACTGTTACCAATAACCTACCCTTCAATTATGGGCTGCTCATGTCTTTGTCAGTGGGCAAACTTACAAAATCAGCAAGGGATCAAATACTTATTTCCCCCACTGTATATATATATATATATATATATATATATATATTCTTGCAAATCTCTTCAGTGGAGGCTGATTTCAAGTGGGCTACTAATGCAGCCATGGCTCTAACATTATGAGCTGTGACATGACCCCCCAAAGTCAGCCTAGCCTGGGCATATGCAAAGGAAATGCAATTTGCTAGCCAACTGGATATGGTGCATTTCCCGATGGCGACCCCCATCCTGTTGGGATCAAAAGAAACAAAATGTTGGGCGGACTGCCTGAAGGGCTTTGTCCGCTTCGTGCAAAAGGCCAATGCTCTCTTGCTGTCCAAGGTGTGCAAGCTGCTTTCGCCAGGATAGGAATGAGGTCGGGGTAAGAATGTTGGTTAGACAACTGACTGGTTCAGATGGAACTCCAACACCACCTTCGGCAAGAACTTAGGGTGCGTGCAGAGAACTACTCTGTTGTGATGAAACTTAGTATAAGGTGCATCCACTACTAAGGCCTGAGGCTCACTGACCCTATGAGCTGAAGTAACAGCTACCAAGAAAACAACCTTCCAGGTCAAGTACTTCAGATGGCAGGAAATTCAGTGGCTCAAAAGGAGCTGGCATCAGCTGTGTGAGAATGACGTTGAGATCCCATGACACTGGTGGAGGTTTGACAGGGTGCTTTGACACTACTTGCACTAAGGTGAACCCTTATGGAGTTCGTCTTGCGACTGGACTCTGGTAAGTGTAGAAGGTATTCAAGTAGGGTCTGTGTAGGCCAAGAAAGCGGATCCATGGCCTTGCTGTCACACCAAATGGCAAGCCTCCTCCATTTAAAAGAATAACACCTCGGTGGAATCTTTCCTAGAAGCAAGCAAAACTCAGGAGACACCCTCCGAAAGACCCAAGGAAGCAAATTCTAGGCTCTCAACATTCAGAGACTGGAGGTTGGGATGTAGAAGTGACCCCTCATTCTGTGTGATGACGATCAGAAAACACTCCAATCTCCACAGTTCTTCGGAGGACAATTCCAGAAGGAAGGCATCTGGAACAGAACTGAGGGACTTTGTGGTTGATCCAAGTGGCAAAAAGCTCCACCAAGGGGGTACCCCACGCTTGAAAGATCTTGCAGGCTACACCCGTATTTAAAGACCACTCGTGTGCTTGCATTATCTTGCTCTGCCTGTTGGCCAGGTCACTGTTCATAGCCATCAGATAAGTGGCTTGGAGAAACATACTGTGTTGGTGAGCCCAATGCCACATCTGGACAGCTTCCTGACACAGAGGGTGAGATCCAGTGCCCCCCTGCTTGTTGGTGTAATACATTGCAACCCGATTGGCTGTCTGAATTAAAATAATTTCATGGGACAGCCGATCTCTGAAAGCCTTGAGTGTTCCAGATTGTTTGAAGCTCCAGGAGATTGATCTGAAGATTCGTTTCCTGAAGGGACCAACCTCCTTGAGTGCGAAGTCCATCTACATGAGCTCCCCATTCCAGGAGAGATGCATCCATCATCAGCACCTTTTGCAGCTGTGGAATTTGGAATGGAAGTACCAATCAAATTGGACCAATTTGTCCACCATTGAAGAAAGTATACAAGCTCTGGGGACACTGGGATGACATCCTCTCCACCTAGTCCTTGGTACCACTGTGAAGCTAGGGGCCATTGAGCAGATCTCATGTGCCATGGGTGTAGCGTACTGTGGAAGCCATGTGACTCAGCAATCTCAGCATCTGCTGAGATGTCCGAACCTTGGACGCTAGGGAAACAAGATTGTCCACACGCATCTTCGGGAGGTAGGCTTGGACAGTCGTCATATTGAGCAGGGGTCCCATGAACTCCAATTGTTGAACAGGGTGGAGATGGGACTTGGGGTAGTTGATAACAAACCCTAGTAGTTCTAGCACCCGAATAGTCATCCGCATGGACTCCAGAGCACCATCCTCCGAGGTGCTCACCAGCCAATCGTTGAGATAAGGGAACACATGAACTCCCAGTCTGTGTAGCAATACTGCAACTACTTCTAGAGACTTGGTAAAGACCCTGGGAGCTGACGCAAGGCCAAAAGGCAACACGCTGTACTGAAAGTGACGTGTTCTCAGCCAAAATTGGGGTGGAAGTATTGAGATGTGCGTATATGTATCCTTCAAGAGAGCATAGCCAATCATTTTCCTGAATCATGGGAAGAAGGGTGCCTAGAGAAACCATCCTAAACTTTTTGCGGACTAGGAATTTGTTCAGGGCCCTTAGGTCTAGGATGTGCCGCATCCCCCATCTTCTTCTGCACAAGAAAGTATCTGGAACAGAATCCCTGCCCTTCTTCCCCTGGTGGAATGGGTTCAACTGCATGGGCCTTGAGAAGGGCGGAGAATTCCTCTGCAAGTACCCCCTTGTGCTGAGAGCTGAAAGAATGGGCTCTCGGTGGACAATTGGAGGTTTGGAAACCAAATTGAGGGTGTATCCGAGCCAGACTATTTGGAACCCACCGATCGGAGGTTATGAGAGATCAGCTTTGGTGATAAATCTTTAACCTCCCCCTGACCGGCAAATTGTCCGGGACAGACACTTTCACCGCGGCAATGCTCTGCTGGAGCCAGTCAAAAGCTCATCTTTTTTCTTCTGCTGGGGAGCTGCAGGGACCTTAGGCACACGCTATTGATGAGAACGAGCGTACTGGGGCTGAGCCTGAGCAGGCTGGCGAGCTTCAGGAGTGTACCTACGCCTAGAGTAGTAAGAGGGAGCACTCCGCAACTTGCCAAAATACCGCCTGGATGAAGAAGCGTATGCAGAAGATGCTCGGTGGGAGAGAGAAGAGATAGTAACTGTATGCGTCCTGATTTGGTCAGCAACCTCCTCAACCTTCTCTCCAAAAAGATTGTCTCCCCCCAGCAAGGGGCATCCGCAAACCTCTGCAGGTCAGAGACACACAGCCATGAGAGCCTGCGCGTCGCTATACCTTGAGCAGAGATCCTGGATGCCACGTCAAAAGTGTCACAAGTGCCCCTGGCCAAGAACTTATGACACACCTTCTGCTGCTTGACCAACTGGCGAAAAGGCTCAGCCTGCACCGAAGGGAGCACATCGACCAAGTCTGACAGCTGACTCACCGAGTTCTACAAGTATACACTCGTGAAGAGCTGGTATGACTGGATAAGGGCAATGAGCATAGGCCTGATACATCTTTCTCCCAAAAGAGTCCAGGGTTCTAGTTTCTCTGCCTGGAGGAGCAGAGGCATAGCCCCTAGTACTCCTGGTTCTTTTGAGAGTGGAGTCCACCACCATGAGGTAACTGGGACCTCACAAACTCAGGTTCACCGTGGATCCTATACTGGGTATCTGTTTTCTTGGGGACCATATGGCCAGAGAGGACACCCAGTTCCTAACAAGGACGTCCTTGAATACCTCATGGAGAGGAGCTGTCACTGCCTCCTTAGGAGGGGAGGTGTAGTTCAGGACCTCGAGCATCTTGGCCCTGGGCTCATCCTCCACTTCTACAGGGAATGGAATGGCCTCAGCTATTTCCCTCACAAAAGAGGTGAAAGAGAGGCTCTCAGGTGGAGGGGAGGGCTCAGAAGGAATCCCATAGGACTTGTCAGAGGAAAAGTACCTGGGATCCTCTTATGCTGCCCATGAGTGCTCCTCCTAAGGGATGTCCGAGACCAGCCCGCCACGATGCCGAGGACCCGTGTCCTTGAGAGCAGCATTGAGAAACTGTCTCCCATCTCGACTCTGGTGAAGCTTCCTCCACCAATGTCAAGGGGGTGCTTGCCTGGATGGCTGTGGACACTGATGCCGCACCGCGGGCTGAGGACCAGGCAGGGCTGCATCGGGAGGTATGGTAGGCACAAGCACCTCGGATACCGACGTACATCGCTGCATTAGGCCATCTAGATGCTCAGGGAGCAAGGCCTGCATGCGCTTGAGGGCCACCATCGGGAAAGACTGTGGTGTCGGCTGAGGCACAAAATCACCAGGGCCTGTGCAGGATCTCGGCTGCTTGGAGACACTTGCGTCGGCACCTCCTGGCTATAGGGGGTGTGGTCCTCCCGGCATCAATGCTTCTCGAGTGCTGAATCCCTCGGCGCCCCAGAGCTCCCGGCACCATGCATTGAAGATCGGTGTTGGTGCTTCTTGGCCTTGGTGCTGAAGAGGAAGATGTCAAATCCTCTCGTCACCTTGGGGTCAGGTCCAACAATGGATGGTCCCGGGAGCCTGCATAGCAGGCTTTGAGACAGGCGGAGACCCACTCGATGCCTCACTGCTCCCAGTGTCACAGGGCCTCGAAGCAGCTATCTCTACCTGGGCTTCTGGTGTCAGTGCAATGTTCAACATCAACACAGACGCCTACGACCTTGATGCCAATATCAAGGAACTAGGCCTGGCTCCAAAAATCTTCACACGTTGAGCCTATCAAGAAACCCATGTCCTCTTTTTCATACGAAGGCAGAGGACACAGTTGGCAGGACTATGGTTGGGCCCTAAGCACTGAAGACACCACAAATGGGTGTCTTTCTCCTAGATGGTCCGGTTGCACAAAGTACAACACTTGAATCCAATGGGAGTCTTCGTGAACATGGAAAGAAAAACTGCACCAGCCAAATCAAAAGACTTGATGGTGCCTGAAAAAGGGGGGGGGGGGGGGGGGGGGGAAAGGCACAAAGAAGCCCGACTGGGCAGACCTGAAAACGTCCCACGTCGAAAAATAAAGGAAACAAACAAGGGGCAAAAAAGTAACGCCTATGTTTGCCAAGTGCTATGGGTGCGTTAGCATTTTTAACGTGCATAAATGGTTTACGTGCATTAAATGCTAACACGCCCATAGAAATGTATAGGCAAGTTAGCGTTAAGGCGCGTTAAAAACATTCACACCTTAGTAAACATACCCCTAAAAATGAAAGAAGCTCCTTTAAATTAAAAAAAAAAAAAAAGACAAAAAGAAGCAGGTAGAAAAACCGCTGAAGGCACTCAAAAGTAATAAAATGCTCTGACCGGGCATGTGAGCCACCTTAAAAAGCAGCTGCTCCTCACGCAGAAAAAGCGAAACTGAAGCTGCACATTTGTGCTCCTAAAAGCTCTGTATTTTTTTCTATGGCAATATTGCCAGGCCGGGCAATGTGGGAGTGTCTACCCACTTATGAGAAGAAGCAAGCCTGCTTGTCCTTGGATAAAGGAGCTTTCTGGGATGGTATGGCCTGAGCTGGTTAATATGAACCCACTTTATGGCTACTTCTTCCTCCCTGACCCTTGACTACAGGTGATGCAAGGGGCCCCACTGAACTGGTCTGCACAAGACCTCACAATTGCTAAGGCTGGTCTTGGCCCCCCAAATCATATTGGCTTCCAGTAGTCCCTCCCTCAGTCTGACATCGCACAGGGTGGCTGGGACAAACTCCAATCCTAATGTATTCAGGATATGCCCCCTTCTCTGAACTACATGGAGAACTGTAGTGCAAAGGTAGAATGGCTGCTGGACCACTTGATAACTCCCCCAAGGCCTTGCCACTGCATGCAGGGCAGTAGAAGCCAGTGGCAGTACGTGTTAGGCGGTGAGAGTCTGATATGTACGGACGGGGAGAAAGATCTTGGAGTGATAGTATCTGAGGATCTGAAGGTGACAAAACAGTGTGACAAGGCAGTGGCCATAGCTAGAAGGTTGCTAGGCTGATAAAGAGAGGTGTGATCAGCAGAAGAAAAGAGGTTTTAATGCCCCTGTATAAGTCGTTGGTGAGGCCTCACCTGGAGTATTGTGTTCAGTTTTAGAGGCCGTATCTTGCTAAATATGTAAAAAGAATTGAAGTGGTGCAAAGAAAACCTACAAGAATGGTATGGGATTTGCGTTACAAGACGTACGAGAGACTTCCTGACCTGAACATGTATACCCTGGACGAAAGGAGAAACAGGGGTGATATGATAGACGTTCAAATATTTGAAAGTTATTAATCCGCAAACGAACCTTTTCAGTAGATGGAAAGGTGGGAGAACTAGAGGACATGAAATGAGATTGAAGGGGGGCAGACTCAAGAAAAATGTCAGGAAGTATTTTTTCACGGAGAGAGTGGTGGATACTTGGAATGCCCTCCCACGGGAGGTGGTAGAGATGAAAACGGTAACAGAATTTAAAAATGCATGGGATAAACATAAAGGAATCCTGTTCAGAAGGAATGGATCCTCAGAAGCTTAGCGGAGATTATGTGGCAGAGCCGGTGGTGGGAGGCGGGGCTAGTGATTGGGAGGTGAGGCTAGTGCTGGGCAGACTTCTACTGTCTGTGCCCTGAAAATGGCAGATACAAATCAAGGTCAGGTATACACAAAAAGTAGCACATATGAGTTTATCTTGTTGGGCAGACTGGATGGACCGTGCAGGTCTTTCTCTGACGTCATCTACTATGTTACTATGTTAATTGCTGGCCTCCACTAGTACCATACTGCCGACATGTTGCTGAAGCTGGAATGACAAGAAAACAAGCACTGGTCTAGGAAACCTCGCCCTCCAACACAAAAGACCAGGGATTTTCCCAGTTCCTCTCAGGTAAAGAAATTGTTGCATCCAATTAATTCCTCTATCCCAGCCTGCCTTCAGAATTCTCTCTAAATTTTTTTTACGTAAACGTATTCCCACAGAAGGGAATAAAATGCAGCCAGTTCAAACTTCACTTAATCCCCCCACCCCTACTATGCTGTACGTAGCCTATGCAGGTACCTTCTCTGTCACTAATGGGCTCACAATCTAAGGTGGGTTTTTTTTGTACCTGGGGCAGTGTTAGGTAACTTGGCCAGGGTCACACTGAGCTATAGTGGGACTCAAAGCCAGTTCCCTAGGATCCCAGCTCACTGCATTAACCATTAGGATATTTCTGCACTCAACTACAGAGGGTAGAAAGAGGGAGGTACCCCATCTGGCAAGGCCCAAAGGGACCTCTGCCAGACAGCAGCAAAGGCTCATGGGCTATGGAGGGGCAGCAAATCCTTCCAGACCCAACCAAAAGGATTGTAATTCAACTCCTGGTAGACCACAGTGCTCTGCCTCAACTACTAGTGTGCAACCAGGGAAGCTAGGCCTTTTACCAGAAAAATCCTGCTGTGCCAGCCCAACCTGCACCATTGTTGGAGACAGAGAACTACTGACAGAATCCTGGTTGCACCACCTGTTATACCAATAGTGTCATTTGGGAATCTTGAGCTTCTCTACCTTCATCTGTTAGTGAGGGTACAAAACCCATTAGCATCAACTAGTACAGCAAATATTCACTCACTGACTAGGCAAGATACTTCCAAAGGAAGAACTACAACCTGGAATGGAGTCATAATGTCAGTTGAAAAAAGAAATGAGAAACCAAGATGCTCCCCCTTTCCCCCCAGACTTCTGCTCTAACCTGCAACTGATAGCAGCAGTCCACATAGTACTTGTGAGCCAGAGCACATTCATATACTGTATCCAGCTCTTGCTTCTCCTGTTGCCAGCACTATTTATTTATTGAGATTTCTTAAGCGCCTTTATGAAGGAATTCACCCAAGGCAGTGTACAGCAGGTACAGCTTAACATAACATTTACAATTTTGCTAACTAGCTTCCTGCTTCAGATAAAACAAATTATTTTGGAAATCATGTAAATTTACAAGTGTCAAAACAGTTATATTGGGAAGGCTATTGAAAGAAGTGTGCAAGTAGGCAAGCACCAGTGGCACCAAGATGAAGTGAGCAGATGTTTCTAGACTGAGGATAATAAAACACACAAGTCCTAAAGGAAGGAGAAATGCTAAAGCAATCCTTGCCCTCGGTACTGTTTTTTTTCCAGTGACTGCTGTGAACACTGAATAGATAAGATAGGATGGGCTAACAAGTTACTTGACTTTTCTCTGCTTATAAATACACTATGAGCCATTTGGAGCCAATAACAGTGGGTCTTATATTTATGTGGTGCACAGTGTTGTATACAGTAATGCTAGCAACCAAAGCTTTCAGATCTTAAGGCCCTATTTAATTGTATATGTTACCTGAACAGAGCAGCAAAGAGGATAAAGACACTACTAAAAAAAAAGTTGTTTTATTTTGTTATGAGTAATGTTAAAACAGTAGAACTTGCAATGTGCTGCAGAAATGAAATATAAAGTTTCAAAGTAGGCTTATAATCAGAAAACATTTAGCAGGCTCAGAATTGAATACGAATTCCAATCTTCTTCTTCTTCTTTTTTTAATTAGCCCATGGCAGGCGAGCTGGGCACCTGCATTCATGGGGCTTTATTAATCTTTAAAGCTTAAACTGAAGGCATCATAATCCATCAATCTGGACTGATCTTTCAGGATAAGGAAACATAGCTGACACTTACACGGCAGTGCAGATTTCTGCACCAAATCCTTGTAATCTGCCATAATCTTTAGATTAGGTAAAAATGTGGATACTGGACTGCAATTAAAACCAAGTTATAATCTATGACATTGCTCTTCACTCTCAGTCCAAGGGCCATCAATGGGTCAGGCTCTCAGGCTCTCTCTAATGAATAAGTAATCAATAATCACTGGGTATAATTATAATTGTTTCAATATAGTTACACAAACACTAAATGTCCAAACTTACAGTAACTGATTTTTTAAAATCATGAACCATATATACTCTCTTAATACAAATTTATTGCTTACAAAACCTCCTTAGAACCCTATCTCCATATGAAGCTACTGCCCCCATATCATTCATGCACACCATTCACAAACCCACCTTTCAATCTTCCACTCAAACATGCCCAACAAATCTCTTTTTAAAATAATTCTTCCTGGGACTCACGTGATGCTGTAGAGAGAGCAAGACGTGTTTTTTGTCTATTAGATTGTAAGTTCTTTGAGCAGGGACTGTCTTTCTTCTATGTTTGTGCAGCGCTGCGTATGCCTTGTAGCGCTATAGAAATGCTAAATAGTAGCAGTAGTAGTACGTGTCTGCTCTGCTCTCTGAGGCCCCAAAGCCCACCATACCTGAAAACTTACTGAACAAACACCTGGATATAAAAAAACGACGTTACCTATAGCTTGCACTGATGGACAAATATATAGAGACACCTGCGAAAAAGATGGTCGGAAAAGGCGTCAAGAAAGAGAAAGAAAAGGTGAAGGGGGTGAAGACGCCATGGAACATCACCAGGGACTAACGGAACAGAAATTCTCGCCAGAACAACTGCTACAATTAACAGAAGTAATGGAGAAAGCGCTGGAAGTAAAACTTGAGAGGCTATCTAATCAATTTACCAGCATCAAAACATTACTGACCGAGACAACTCAGCGCACCGGAGAATTGGAGCGCAGGGTATCAGAACTTGAGGACGCCTCACCCCCAATCACCCAGCAGATTAAACAACTTACGGAGAAGCTAGAAGGGGTCACGAGCGAATCTGAGACTGGTTGGCTTCCCGGAATCCGTGACTCGGTGCTGGGGACAGTAGTAGAACGCTGGCTGAAAACAGAATTTGCAACGTCAGACCATGCGGGGCCTTTATGTTTAGAGAGTACACCGCATGGGCAGGAAACAAAATGGCCGTTCCCCCCCACCCAAGTAATAATTTTGAAACGTCACAATTATATCCACAAAATGGAGATTTTATGGGGATACAGGATAAAGAGAAACGAAACCAAATTTGAGGGACACCTGATCTGTATTTTTCAGGAGTATTCCGCATCTCTACAAGAGCGTAGGAAACAGTTCACCCTGATTTGTCGTCGCCTACATGAGGCAAAAGAGAACTTCATGTTGATATACCCTGCAACATTAAAGATTAAACATGAAGGGAGGTGGAAGACTTTTGACAATGTGGTGGATGCCATGGAACTGGTAACAGAACTGGAGAAAAATAATGGCCATGGCACCACAAATGGTGGGGGCGGCAGAGAGTGAATATAAGAGAAGATATGAGAGTGGATATGTAAGTGGAGATGTGATAATACCGGAAAAGGTCTGTTTTAAAGGAAGGTTGAGAAAGGGTTATATAGCGTTTATAACAAAGGGGGTGGGGGGGCTGAGGGGCCTTGTGCATTAATAGTGATTCTACCATTCACATGGGAAATAGTATTGCAGAGGGAAGGGATAAGGGAGGTTCAAGGGAGCAGGTAGGTATTGCAAAAAGGGGGAATTAAGGGAATTTAGGCGGGAAAGGGGGGAGGGGTTTAGTGGAGGTACGGGAAGGGAGAGGAGAAGGTGGAATTATGGGATGAAGATTGGGGAAGGATTCGGGCAGGCGAGAGGGAGCGAACCACAGGGGAGAGGAAGGATATCAGTGATGCGGGAGGAGCAGAATGGATTGTAGAACCAGGGAGAGACATAAAACCACCTAGAGGCGGGCTGGGCTCTAGGAGGTCACGATATCGACAAGCGGCAAGTTATATTAGTGAGAAGTCATATGACGAGTAACATCAGACAACGTATAATTTCCTGGAATGTCTCGGGTATATCCTCGCCAGTGAAAAGTACAAAAATTCTAACACAGTTAAAGCGACATAAGGTAGATGTCGCATGTCTCCAAGAAACTAAAAATTGTCAGATGTGGAGCACGAGAAACTAAACCGTCAGTGGGTTGGAGAATGTTATTATTCTTCAGCTGGAAATGGCCGCCGGGGTGTAGCGATACTAATTCTAAAGGGTCTCCCTTGTAAAACCAAATTGGTATCAAAAGATAAAGAGGGGCGGATCCTATTACTTCATGTAACCCTTTATGGGCTTTCCTTCTATCTATGTTCAGTGTACGGCCCAAACGATCCCTCTACACGTTTTTTTCAAGACTTAATAGCGCTAGGATACCGCTATACAGACGCTCCCTGGGTATGGGGAGGGGATTTTAACCAGGTCATTGACCCAAAGAAAGATAGATCAGGTACAAGGTCCAGTGGAACGGTACTCCTGGGGGCACAACAGGGCCTTTTACATATGAGCAAGGCTCTAAATCTAATAGATGTGTGGAGAACACTTAACCCCACTGCTAGAGACTTTACTCACCTCTCTAAAGCACATAAAACATGGTCTCAAATTGATTATATGTTGAGCCTGCCACGAGTGGGAAAGCGCGGGGTACAAATGTAACAAAAATAAAATAATAAAATATCCCACTCAGTTTTTTAGGGTCAAGGGGGCAGATATTAGACCATCGGCAGTAACTGATCATTCGATGGTTTGGATAGATTTAGAGTTTACCATGTTGGGAAGGTTGGGGACAAGGTGGCGATTTCCTGCACATTTATACAATGACACCCACTTTAGGACACATTTGGCCACCTTATGGAATCAATATATAAATGATAACGAAAACTTGTGTGATTCCCCCATTACTTTATGGGAAGCATCGAAAGTAGTTCTCCGCAGGGGGATCATTGCATACATATGCATGCAAGCAAAAAAGCAGGCGTGGAATATACTGCGACTAGAGAGGGAATACAAAATATTGAAGACACTTAGTATTAAGCAGCCATCACAACAGCACCAAGCAAATTTATCGGCCACATTGGTGGCCTTGAATACGGCAATACAAGAAAAGACGAAGCAGCATTTAATGTATAAGAACCTAAATTTCCAGAGGTTTGGAAATAAATCCGCCAGAATGCTTGCAAGTATCGCCAAACATCGTGGGATGAAACCCTTAATTACAGAGGTGTTAGATAAGACGGGTGGAAAGATATCCTCCCAGGAGGGGATATAAAAAATATTTTATGAGCATTTTGCCCAAACCTTTACTAGAAAGCAACAAGGGGAAGGACCGGAGGTACTTGATTACCTGGAAGACTCAGGCCTTTTAAAGCTACCCCAGTTAGCACAGGACCAATTAGGTCAACCATTAACCACTAAGGAGATACAACAGGTAATAAAATCCCTCCCTTTGGGATCAACACCAGGCCCAGATGGACTTCCCAATGAATACTATAAGATGCTACCACCACAGATGGGAGGGTATATCTCAGAGTTTTTTTGAGGCAGTGGTACAGAGGGGTTTTTTTCCCACAGGAAGTAAATATAGCTTTAATTACCTTGATACCCAAACCTGGAAAACCGCGAGAGCAGGTTAACATCGTATAGGCCAATATCTTTGTTGAAGTCTGACCTTAAAATTTTAACACGGGCAATGGCAGCACAGTTAACACCTTATTTACTAGAATTGGTGGGTTCTTCTCAAGTGGGCTTTGTAAAGGGCAGACATTCCACCTTAAACATGCGTAAATTGTTGCTGTCGATGGCCCATTGTCACACAACCGAACAACCATTACTACTGGTCAGTTTAAACGCTGAAAAAGCATTTGACCAAGTACACTGGGACTATATGTTCAAAGTGCTAGAATTTGTGGGGGTGAGGGGATGGTTTATGCAAGCACTTAAGGCACTCTATGAAAGACCCTCAGCAAGATTATTAATAAATTACTTGTTTCACCTCCGTTCGAGGTACAAACTGGGGTCAGACAAGGCTGCCCACTCTCACCTTATTATTTCTCCTATATCTGGAACCACTGATCAAGCACCATTATGAAAGACCCAGACATAGTGGGAGCAGAGCTGCCCTCCCACAGCATAAAGATCTTGGCCTATGCAGATTTGCTATTAACACTTACCTCCCCACAAAAATCACTATACGCATTACTTTCTGTGGTGGATGAATTTGGATTTTACTCAGGATTTAGACTCAACTTGCAAGAATCTGAGGCATTGTCCATATTCTTAGCAACTAGGACCAATGGGAGGGCACTTTTTCGTTAAAGTGGGCATCGGATTACATCACATATTTGGGAATGAAGATCCCCACAGATTTAGACAGGCTGTATACTCTAAATATTGAGCCACTGAAGATCAGAACAGCGGAGACCCTGAAGAGTTGGCAGGCATTGCCTTTGTCACTTTTGGGAAGGGTAGCATTATATAATATGGTGCTTTTTCCCATATGGATATACGCCTTTCAGATGCTACCGTTACATTTGCTGCGTAGAGATGAAAAGTAGTTAGATAAAAAAATAAATGGAATGGGAAGAGGCTCGTATGAGCATAGCAAGGGCACAAGTACCCAGGGCAAAAGGAGGATTAGGCCTTCTTAATTTGCGTTTTTTTTCCAGTTCCAGCAGCCTAAGGCACTTGTCGGCCTGGTTCCGCTCCACATCTTACTTTTCCTGAACAGTGGCAGAAACACAGCTGTTTGGTCAAGCACATTTTGCAAGTTGGGTGCAGGGGAGAGGGAGACAGGGAGATGGTTTAGGGCCGGCAAAAAACTATAGTGCAACCATTAAAACAGACCTGGAAATGGGTGACAAAATTCCTCTCCTTGGATAGTAAAAACTCCCCACTTTTGCCGATGAGAAGCAACCCAGACTTTCCGGCAGTAGCCGCCTCAGCGACCTTCTAGGTCTGGGAGACCCATGGAATAACTTATCTGTTCCATATTGTAACGAAACGAGGTGAAATGAAACCTTTGAAGGACATATGTACAGAATTTCATATCAACCAGCCAGACACCTTTGCATACCACCAGCTGAGACATTATGTTAATTCCTTGCCAAAACAATCCTTTAACAGCAGAGGTGTGGGAGAAGTTTTAGTGACTTGTTAGGGCTGGAGGCTCAACAGCGAATCCCACTGAGATACTTTCACTCCCACCTTCGAGAGGCTACGCAGGAACTGGACTTTTCAAAAGTGATTGAGCAATGGAACACTGAATTTGGAATTAACCTTCAGGCGGATCAAATGAAAAGACAGCTACTATCTGTGGAAAAAACTTACAGAGAATGTCGCTTGGCAAGAGATACAACTTAAATTTATCTTGAGACTGTATATATCACCACATAGTGCTTGGAGAGCAACCATAGCAGAGACTGACAACTGCCCTAAACGTGGGGCAGCAGGGGCACATGTTCTGGACATGCTCCAGGGGTGCAAAAATTCTGGAAAGATGTGGGGACACAAGTATCTGCATGCTGGCATACGAACTGGAAAACAGATCCGGGACAGTTGTTTGATAGATTTCTCAGCAGAGAACGCATGCCAACGAAAATGAGAGCTTTTTTACAGCGTACAGTCCTTATGGGCAAAAAGACAATTTTGCAACTGTGGAGAAGTGAAGAATGCCCCTCTACAGAGCAATGGCGCATGGCGATGTTGCAAATGTGCTCCTTGGAAAAAAGGAGCATCAAAGACTTGGCATCAAAAAAGGGAGACTCCTTCTGTGCTACATGGGCACCCTTTTGGGATACGCTCAGAGTAGAATTTTGAACTTATGAGGGGAGGGGAGGGAGAAAATGTGGACACTATGCTTAGACCATAACAGACGGTATTTCTGTTCATGTACAATTTGTGGTTGATTAAGCTATATATAACAAGTCAACAATTGTAATTGACAATGTTCTAATAAAGATGAGTTTATAAAAAAAAAAAATAATTCTTCCTCCATATTATAACATCAGAGAGCAATAACAGGGAGATTAGATCTTCATATACAATAAACATATTTTATATCTTCAATTGCTGCACCTCATTCTTATGTTGACATATAATCACAAATCAATACTTCCCTTGTCCCCAAAATTAGACTGTACTACATCCTTCAATAGGAACAAGACAATTCCAAAAAAAATATATGTCCAAGTATAGGAACTAAAAAAATAATCGGCTTTTTCATCAATAAAACATACCGTCCATCTTCCGTGATAATAGACGTTATAACTTGAATAAAAAGAAGACTTCAATTGTAATACAAATTCCTTCAAACTGGATTCCACCACAGTTCTTCACCTTCTAGTTTTGGGTAAAAAGGAAAGTACTAATTTGTGATATATAAAGAATGAGGTGCAGGAATCGAGGACAAAAAATGTTGGTTATTGTATATTAAGATCTAAGTTATTGCTTGATTCTAGAATATGGAGAAAGAATTATTTTAAAAACAGATTGGTTTGGAATGTTGGATGAGTAGAAGATTGAAAGGTGGTTACTAAATGGTGGGCATGAGAGACATATGGATAGTATGGTGATAGGGTTTTATGGAAATTTTGTAAGCAATAAATATATATGGTGCAAAATAAATAAATCATAGTTAATGAAAAAGCAAGAGAGTAACCTGCATGCCTACTATTTCCACTGTATGCAAAATTATCCTCACCTATATTCACAAGGGATTTCCAGAAAATTGGAGCAGCTTAAGGTCAATACCTAGGAGTAAAGGACGAAGATCAAGGGTGTCTGATTTTAGGGTTTGGGAAAACATAAGTTCAGGAGACCATCACTATCATTTTGCACTTGGTCTTTGACACTACATCTTGGGTTGCTCCCAACAACTCTAGCTCTGGAAGTTGGCTTCATGCTCTGTCTTGGTCTACTGTGTATCAGTTTGAACCCGCACAGTTTTTATACACATGAAGGAATCTAGGATGTGTATGGCCTGAAACTTACTGAGATGAAAGGCAGAACATCAGGAGCATTCAAGTGCAAGATCTAAGCAGCAAAACAACTGAGAAACAATAGGTGGTCAGTGCTGGGGTAGGGACTGTCAAGCAGTACATATTTTTGAGTTCAGAACTGCCCCCCCCCCCCCCCAGTTTTTTTTTTAAATTAAGGTTTTCAGTTGAGAAAGCTCTGGGGAAGGCTTTCTGGAATAAGGTTTTTATACAAAAAAGAAAACTGGTATTGCACAGCCCTACACTTTTTTTAACCATTCAATTTTTTTTTTATTTTGAAATACACTCTAAAAATAAAAATACCCTAATGCAGAAAATATAAGTAACATTATTAGGAGTTCCAATTACAGCAAAAAGTCCTACATCTAAACTGATGGGAATGCTTTTTCATTTCCAACATCATGATATTCTACATGACACTAATACAGAGTGGGGCTCATTTTCAAAGAACACTTTGAAAGTCTAAGTGCTTTGAAAACACACATCAGTATCTACTACATAACTAACATGAAAATGTTAAAATTTTCATTTTAATTTCCAAAATGGTTTCAAATTAACATATCACTCCAAAGTTTAAAGCTGCAGTGTGTGAAACCACATTCCTTCCCCATCTTAAACCTGACTTCTGCAAAGTACAGTACAGTCTCTATTATTCGACCTTTGCTAATCTGACCATCCAGCATATCCAACAGACACACAGTGAGATTGCATTTATTTCTATTAAAAATTAGAACAGTAATTATGTTTTAGTGCTACAATCATGCCACAGAATGCTTTGTTTATGCATGGTTTTCCATATCATCCAACTTTTCATTTATCCAACAATGGGTTGGTCCCATTTATGTCAGATAATCAAGACTGTACTGTAAAAGCAAAGTCTATTAGAATGGTCTTTCCAATGGTGATTATAACCTATAAAAATTGCCAAAATGGCCTGTACAGCTGGCACACTTTGATGAAATTCTTAGTGTCAAGGATTAGATCTGAACCTTTAGTGCTTACACATTTGATGAGGATTGCAAATTTCCTAGCAAAAAGGCCTTAACTGCAACTGAGTGTATGCAGACCATAACTAGAGAGGGCGCTGTTCTTCTGAATAAAATATAAACTCAAAACAGAGTTTACCAACCTAGTCCTAGAGGCACCCCAGCCAGTCAGGTTTTCAGGATATCTATAATGATATTTGCATGCAAATCTCTCTGGATATCCTGAAAGCTGACTGGCTGGGATGCCTCCAGGACCAGTTTTGGGAACCACTGCCTTAAACAAAACAATGGGCTGCAAGGTGCTCTGGGCCATTTTCAGAAAGGAGGGAAAGCACTGTACAACCTTTATATTACATGTTAGACAGACAATAGTTACGACACAGTCTATCACTGGACCCCCTATACTTTTTCCTGGGCCTTCTAGTGGAGAGGGTCAAACTTCATATTTTGCCCAGTGGCTATTTATTCCACTTCAGAGACCATCCTCTGCAGGAGTGCACAGGATAATTACTAAAGGAATGTCAAAGTTAATTGTGTGTGTTCAGGTGCTAAGAAAGTGGAATTGTTAAAAACAGACAAAAACAGAATGGAAAAAAAAAATCATAGTTGGGTTTTAAATACTGGTAGCAAGATGGTTTAAAAACCTGTAAGAAACATAGATAAACGGAAGGCCAGTAATCATATTAACATTACTCCACATTTGTCATTTTAAGTGACAGCCTGGTAAGGTTGGTGCTCCTTGGCTGCCTTCTTTTGACTTTTCTTTTGTTGTTGTTGTTGTGGATGATGGTGATGGTTTTGTTTGGATTCTTTTAATATTTTAAATAAGGCGACAGCCAGATTTCTTCTTTCCTCGTCTGGCTTGCAAGGCTGCTCTTGTAGCCATTTCGAAAACTTCCCTCACACCATCTTTAGTCTTTGCTGAACACTCCATGTAACCAAATGCACCAATTCTGTTTGCCATATCACGACCTTCCTCAGGCTTCACTGGTTCCTGTGGAAAAAGGTTAAAAATTGTTTGTAAGCCTTAAGCACAACTACAGAATCTGACAAATTTAGAAGCTACACTGAATGCTCAGTTTGTCTTGCTATAAAGCAACTGGGAACACAGACTTTTAACCCTAGTGGGGGCCTAAATAGGTACACAAAAGTAGGTGGACTATTCCACTGCACTTAAGTACTAGAATAAATTCTCAAAACACCTACCTACTCATATATGTATTGAGAGATGCTCATCTTACTAACAACTACTCAAACTTACTTATGACGAGAAAAAGAGTTTTCATACATTTAAATAAACAAATCCACTTTTCGACAAAAGGATATAGAACAGTTTACAACAAATGTATTCCATCTGATTTACAACCAACAAACATCAACATAGTTCAAGTGGAAAATTAGATTGCTTACAATTCCAGATAATTAGCTGGTTGTCATTTAGGCTCCCTTTTATCAAGTCATGCTAGCAGCTGCCAGTGCAGTAATGCCGACAAAGTCCACCCACTTTGAATGGTCTCCATCGGCACTGCCGCGCAGCTTAATAAAAGGAAGCTGAACATAGTCCCACACTCAGGGAGCGCGACGACTCAATAAGGTCCGTACCTGAGAAAGCAATTTGATCCTTCACCCCTTGGGGAGAAACACCTTCCCCCACTTCGCATCGAATTGCACTCCAAGATACTCCAGACTGAGTAGGAACCAGATGACTCTTGTCCATACTGACCACCCAACCTAAGGATTGCAACACCGCAATCGCTCGGTGACCACTCGCCTCTGCTGTCGTCACCCGAACCAGCCAGTCGTCGAGATATGGATGCAGTTGAATCCCCTCCTTCTGCAGGAACGCCGCCACCACCACGGCCTTGGAAAAAATGCGTGGGGCAGTGGCCATTCCGAAAAGGAAGGGCCCAAAACTGGAAATGCTGACCCAGCACCGCAAATCTGAGAAACCTCTGATGGGGCTGCTAAATGGGAATGTGCAGGTAAGTTTCCCTCAAATCGAGAGCCTTCAAAAACTCGCCTGGTTGAACAGCAGCAATAACTGCCCTTAATGTCTCCATGCGGAAGTGACGAACCCACAAAAACTGGTTTACTTTTCTGAGATCGAGAATAGGCCGAAAAGCCCCTCCCTTCTTTGGAACCACAAAGAAGATGGAGCACCGACCTGTGCACCTTTCGAGAGGAGGAACAGGCACAATAGCCCCTATCCTTAGCAGGTCTCACAAACACTGCAGAACCGCTGTACTCTTGGCCCGCGATACACAGAGGGACTCCAGAAAAAAGTCTTGACGGGAGAGAAGAATTCTAGCTTGTAACCTTCTCGCACCACATCGAGGACCCACTGGTCCGAAGTAATTCTGGCCCACTCTGGATGAAAAAGAGAAAGCCGACCACCAATCTGCTCTCCTCCCGAGTGGATCTGCGCCCCATCATTGGGAGGCCCGAGGAGCCCCCTGACGAGAGGGGGGGTCCAGCCGGACGCTTCTCGTTACGAAAGGAAGAATGCTGCCAGGCTGCATTGGACCGCCCCGGAGAGCCGGTTGATATCGTGTATCTGGATTTTCAAAAGGCGTTTGACAAGGTACCTCATGAAAGGCTACAGAGGAAATTGGAGGATCATGGGATAAGAGGAAATGTCCTATTGTGGATTAAAAACTGGTTGAAGGATAGGAAACAGAGAGTGGGGTTAAATGGGCAGTATTCACAATGGAGAAGGGTAGTTAGTGAGGTTCCTCAGGGGTCTGTGCTAGGACCGCTGCTTTTTAATATATTTATAAATGATTTAGAGTTGGGAATAACTAGCGAGGTAATTAAATTTGCTGATGACACAAAGTTATTCAAAGTCGTTAACTCGCGACAGGATTGTGAAAAATTACAGAAGGACCTTACGAGACTGGGAGGCTAAATGGCAGATGACGTTTAATGTGAGCAAGTGCAAGGTGATGCATGTGGGAAAAAAGAACCCGAATTATAGCTACGTCATGCAAGGTTCCACGTTAGGAGTTACGGACCAAGGGATCTGGGTGTCATCGTCGATAATACACTGAAACCTTCAGCTCAGTGTCCTGCTGCAGCTAGGAAAGCGAATAGAATGTTGGGTATTATTAGGAAAGGTATGGAAAACAGGTGTGAGGATGTTATAATGCCGTTGTATCGCTCCATGGTGTGACCGCACCTTGAGTACTGTGTTCAATTCTGGTCGCCGCATCTCAAGAAAGATATAGTAGAATTGGAAAAGGTGCAGCGAAGGGCGACTACAATGATAGCGGGGATGGGACGACTTCCCTATGAAGAAAGACTAAGGAGGCTAGGGGTTGAGGGGAGACATGACAGAGGTATATAAAATAATGAGTGGCGTGGAACAGGTGGATGTGAAGCGTCTGTTCACGCTTTCCAAAAATACTAGGACTAAGGGGCATGCAATGAAACTACAGTGTAGTAAATTTAAAACAAATCGGAGAAACGTTTTCTTCACCCAATGCATAATTAAACTCTGGAATTCGTTGCCGGAGAACGTGGTGAAGGCGGTTAGCTTAGCAGAGTTTAAAAAGGGGTTAGACGGTTTCCTAAAGGACAAGTCCATAAACCGCTACTAAATGGACGGGAAAAATCCACAATTCCAGGAATAACATGTATAGACTGTCTGTACGTTTGGGAAGCTCGCCAGGTGCCCTTGGCCTGGATTCGCCGCTGTCGTGGACAGGATGCTGGGCTCGATGGACCCTTGGTCTTTTCCCAGTGTGGCATTACTTATGTCTCTCTGAAACGTGACCTCAAGGCTCCCAGCCTGGAAGTAGACTTGGGTCTATCCTCCGGAAGACGTTGGGATTTGGAATCCCCCAAATCTAACAATCTTTTCTAGGTCTTCCCCAAAAAGCAATTTCCCTTGGAACGGCAATTATGAGCCTTGCTTAGAGGCAGTATCTGCGGCCCAATGACGGAGCCACAGAAGACATTGAGAGGAAATTGACAAGGCCATGAGTTTGGCCGAAGCATGAACCAAATCATACAAGGCATCCGCCAAGTACGCCAGCCCAATATCCATAAGTGACATCTGAGGAGTTCCCGGCATATCAGACTCCAAAATCTAATCCATGACAGAATGTAGCCAACTGAGAAGCTCTAGCCGCATAAGAACTACAAACAGAAGCTTGAAGTGTCAAAGCGGCCACCTCACAGGCAGGCCTCCAGTCATCTGTCTTGCATATCCTTAAGTGCCACACCACCTTCCACTGGAAGAGTAAGTAGTCTTCTTAGTGACCGCCGTCACCAGGGCATCCACCCTAGGTAGAGAAAACTGCTCTAAACGGTCCGCTGAAACCGGATCCAGCCTGGCCATAGCCCTAGCTACTTTCAGCCCCCCCATCCGGATCCGCCCACTGGGCTGAAATCAACTCTTCAATAGCTTCATGTACCGGAAAGGTCTTAGAAGGTAGTCTGGTACTAGCCACCTTGGGGTTGACCGCCTGAGAAGCCTCAACCTCAGGGTCCTCTATATTCAGGGCTTCCAGCGTCTGAGAGATAAAGGAGAACAACTCCCCCTTATGGAAAATCCTCACAGTGGAACAGTCCTCCGGTTGGTCAGTAAGGACACTGTCCTCCATGTCCTCTACCCCCGTCTGCTCCGAGAGAGCCACCACGGATGAAGCTGCAGGCGACCGTATGCAGGACCCCTCCTCAGACCCCAAAAAAGCCAAGGCTTTTTAAGGGAGGAGAAATCCTCTGGGGAAAAACCCAAAATCTCTTGGTTACCCCCAGAGAGAATCAAAGGCCGAAGCTGTCGCAGCCATGTGAGGGGGGGGCAAGGCCCTGTTCAACAAAAACGCCTGATGGAGTAGCAAAATAAACTATGGCGAAAATCCCTCCGCCACAACGGAGGAGGTCGCAGCCAGAAAACCCCTCCGCCACAACGAAGGAGGTTCCCATGGCACCTGCACCATCGCCCACAGTGCCTGGGCACCCCCCCCCCCCCGACTCCCCTACCAGCGGAGAAGCAGCTTTGGCCAAAACCGCTACCGGAGCTGGCTCCGCAACCGATCGCAAAATGGAGCAAGAATCACCAGAATCTGGGCGGGAAAGCATTCTCTCGGGGGGTGTGTGTGTGTGTGGGGGGGGTGACCACCGCTCTGGCGAGTCCTGCCAAATCAGCGCACCCCGTGCTGCAAAGGTCTGCCGCCGAACGCCAGTTTCCCGCATCGGGAACAGCATTTTACCGCCTCCGCTGCCATCGCCCATCCCCGAACAGGAACCCAGCAGGACTTACCCCAGACTGGGAAAGCGCGGGAACTGACAGCTGAGCCGAAGAAAAAAAAACTCAGACTCCACTTCGAGGCAGGCTCAGACAAGCAGGCAAAAGAAAACAGAACTTGGACAGCAGTAACACAAACCTGCTCTCAGCAAAAACACACTTCCCTGTGCTTCTCTTTTAAATAAATTCTATGGTTCTCTCTCTCTCTCTTTTTTTTTTTTTTAGTAAGGAGGCAGAAACAAAAAGGGAAGAAAAGGAGCAGCAAAAGCCTGTTCAGAGGGAATTTGAGGTGCAGCAGGGACCCAGCAACTGCGTATGCTGCCAAAGGGGACACCACCAGTCTGCCACCCCTGGCTCAAACTGGCCACCGGCCCAGGAGCACCCTCAGAGGCCTTGGGCCCAGAAGCTGGAGAAAAAGCTGTCCACCACCTGCTGAGATAGAGACATACTAACTGAGGAAGGAGCTGGCCGTCTGACATCACTGCCTTTAGTTTATCTCCACCTGCTGGTAGGCGGACTTAATCCACTAGTTCCAGGATTCATCTGCTGCAACTACTACTACTACTACTACTATTTATCATTTCTATAGCGCTACAAGGCATACGCAGTGCTGTACACCATACACAAAGACTATCCCCGCTAAGAGCTTACAATCTAGATAAGACAGTACACAGACAGAACAATTAAGGGTATTTTTTGCCGCCTCTATGCCAGCCTCAAATGTCATACTCCGGTCCATTGCAGCAGTATGCAGTCCCTAGAGCAGTTTTAGTGGGTGCAGTGCACTTCAGACAGGCGGACACAGGCCCATCCCCCACCACCTGTTACACTTGGGTTGGTAAATGTGAGCCCTCCAAAACCCACTGTACTCACATCTAGGTGCCCCCCTTCACCCATAAGGGCTATGGTAGTGTTGTGGGTAGTGGGTTTTGGGGGTGGTTGGGGGGGGGGGGGCTCAGCACACATGGTAAGGGAGCTATGCACCTGGGAGCAATTTCTAAAGTCCATTACAGTGCCCCCTAGGTTGCCCGGTTGGTGTCCTGGCATGTGAGGGGGACCACTGCACTACGAATGCTGGCTCCTCCCATGACCACAGGGCTTGCATTTGTTCGTTTCTGATATGGGCATCCTCAGTTTCCATTATCGCCGAAAATCAGAAATGACCAAGTCTAAGGACGACCATCTGTAAGGTTGACCTAAATTTCCAGATTTGGGCATCTCCAACTGTATTATCGAAACGAAAGATGGACGTCCATCTTGTTTCGATAATATGGGTTTCCCCGCCCCTTCATGGGGATGTCCTGCGAGGACGTCCTCAGAAAAACTTGGGCGTCCCTTTCGATTATGCCCCTCTAGGCGTCCAAATGGCGGATGAAATTTAATGTGAACAAATGCAAGGTGATGGACATTGGAAAGAATAATCCGAATCATAGTTACTGGATGCTAGGGTCCACCTTGGGAGTCAGCACCCAAGAAAAAGATCTAGAGTCGTTGTAGATAATACGCTGAAATCTTGTACTCAATGTGAGGCGGCATTCCTCGCCGCAGCATGCTGAGAGCCACCACTCCATACTGAGCCGGGCCGCAGGGAGCCACATGAGTCTGCATTGATAATCCTGAGATATTGGAGACCACCGTTGAAGCAGGAAACACTGCAGAGGTCTCGGGTGCGCTCTTGCCCAAGGCACCACTTCCAAAGTGGCCGTCATCGACCCCAACAACTGGCCAAGCTCGCGGGCGAGGCATCCTCAGGAGCAGACGGACCTGGTTCTGAAGCTTGCACCGCCTTTGCTCGGGTAGGAAGACCATCCCCGAGGCTGTGTCGAACCGGACCCCCAAATATTCTAGAGATTGAGAGGGGGTCAGGTGACTTTTGGCTATATTGACGACCCAGCCCAGAGATTGCAGTACTGAGACCACTCTGGCTGTAACCTGATGACTCTCTTCTGCAGAGTCTGCTCTGATGAGCCAGTTGTCTAGGTATGGGTGAACCCGGATACCCTCTCGCCTGAGAAAAGCAGCTACTACCACCATTACCTTGGAAAAGATTCGGGGAGCTGTGGCGAGGCCAAAAGGCAAGGCCCGAAACTGGAAATGTTTTCCCATCACCACAAAAAGCAGAAACCTCTGGTGCGGGGGCCAAATTGGTATGTGCAAGTAAGCTTCTTTCAGGTCCAGAGACGTGAGAAACTCTCCTGGCTGTACCGCCGCTATGACGGAGCGCAGAGTTTCCATGTGAAAATGCCATACGTTCAGAGACTTGTTGACTTCTTTTAAGTCTAGGATAGGCCGAAAAGACCCTCCTTTTCGCGGCACCACGAAGTAAATGGAGTAACTTCCAGAGCCGCATTCGGCAGGAGGCACGGGGGAAACCGCCCCTATGTGAATCAAGCCTTGCAAGGTCTCCTCTACCGCCACCCGATTGGCGGCAGAACCGCATCGGGACTCCACAAACACGTCTCTTATCGGGGCATTGAATTCTATTCTGTAGCCTTCTCTGATCAGGTCCAAGACCCACTGATCTGAGGTAATCTTGGCCCACTCCTCAAGAAAGAAGAAAAGTCGTCCTCCTATCACAGGAATCGAGGAGGGGGCCTTCGCACCATCACTGAGAGGGTCGCCCTTGAACTCCAGGTCTTGAGCCTGCTGCTGCGGAACGTTTGTCCTAGCGAAAGGAGTTCCTCTACTGAAAACGGGCACGCGAAGTGAACCCAGCAGAACGCCCCGGGCGGTACCTTCTAGCTTCACGGAAGCGAGGTCTGTAAGAGGAGGGAACCGCCTCACCCTTAGAAGAAGGCCACGGCCTATCCTCGAGTAAGCGCTGGGGTTTAGCATCCCCCAGGCCTTTCACAATTTTCTCCAACTCCTCACCAAACAGGAGAAGGCCTTGAAAGGGCAACTTCACCAACCTTTGCTTAGAGGCCATGTCAGCTGCCCAATGCCGTAGCCACAGAAGACGGCAAGCCGCCACCGCTACAGCCATCTGTTTAGTCGAAGCTCTGACCAGATCATAAAAGCGTCAGCCAAAAATGACTAGGCAGACTCCATCCGCAGTGCCACCTCCGTAAGGGGCTCCACTCCATCTCCGGGCTGTTCCACTGCCTGTTGTAACCAAGCGAGGCAGGCTCGGGCAGCGTAGCAGCTGCATGCAGACGCCCGTAAGGAGAGGCCTGAAATTTCAAAGGACCGTTTCATAGCTGCCACTCTTCTGCGCTTGTCTTGCGGCCATCTGTCAGGGGAAAACGCGCTGTCAGGGGAAAACGCGCCCGACGGTAATCCAAGGCCAGACTCCACTGGAGGGAATACAGAAAGCAGGGCCGCAGGGGATCCCTGCGGAAGAGCTCTTTTTAACATGTATGCACTATGCAGCAATAAAACAAATTCAGGGGAGAATGGCTCACCCTGGCCTCCCGGTTCCAGTTCGGGGGAAACAGCTCTTTTATTAGCCTCCACACGAGGCGCCCCTCCAGGCTCAAACCCCTCCGCCTCAGCGGGGGTCGCGCCATGCTGTTCCAAAATGGCGCCTGCTGCCAGATCCACGGAGCGGGAAGGAACATCGCTCGCCATGCTCAGGCCGGCTCTACTGTCTGAAAAGCACGCCTTACAGAGACCCACAGCAGATCTGCGCTTGCCCCAAACAGAACAGCGCTTAACTTTCTCAGCAGCCATCGCCGAAAGCGCGCGCCAAAATCGTCCCGAATGTGGGCCCTCCCCGGAGGCGTTACAAAATGCTCTTACCTCACCAGACCAAGTCTCCGAGCTCTGGTCACGCTGCACAATCAGAAGAAAACCTCTTTTCTGGGATCGCAGCGCCAAAGCGCAATGCGACTTTTTTTTTTTTTTTTTTTTAACGCTGTGAGGAAAGTTTGAGGCAACAGTGAAAGAGGCAAATTTCCAACTCCGGAGGATTAGTAGCACGGGAAAGGCAGGGAAAGGGCAAATCTATGTGCCTGCATCCACAGCGTGGGCAAAGACAGGGACAGGACTTGCCTATTTGTCTACTTCCACATCGGGGGCCGGGTAAGGCAGGGAAAGGGCTAACCTATTTGCCTTTAAAGTGGGCACCATCAGCCACAACACCCCTGCTACAACTGGCAAAAGCACAGGAGCCACCCCAGGCAGATTTTCTGAAGGAGCTTGAACAAGCTGCAACCACCCTGCTGGGGAGATAGAGAATACTGAAGAGGCAGATGGAGCTAACTGGCCACGAGGCACTATGGTTTTTCAGTGCTATCTCCCCCTGCTGGTTGATGGACACAACCCACTCGTATTGGATTCATCTGCTTGACGAAAAGGAACTGGAAGATGAAGTCTAAGGTAGTCCCTAGAGCCAGAGGTTATATTGTGCAGGGGAACAGTTATTAAGGACTGCATAAAATCCGGTGACATGCCATATAATATTTGAAAGACACAAACACATAATTTAAAAATAATTCTGGCTTTAATGAGCAACCCGTGCAGCTTGCATAATGGAGTGGCTCTATCAAGACATGATACCTTGAGAACAAGCCTAGCTGCAGTATTTTGGGCTGTTTGTAGCCTTTTTAGGACACCCTCTTTACATCCAGCATAAATGGAATTGCAGTAATTGAATAGAGTTAAAACCGAGGATTGAACTGTCTAAAGATGTCTGGCGAGAAAAATGATCCGATTCTCCTCAGCTTCCAAAGAGACCTGAAGGATTTTTACACTACTGAAGAAACCTGAAGCTCGAACATGAGGTGACTTGTCAATTAATACACCAGTACCCCAAGTGTAGAGTCTAGGCGGTATGACAAGCTGTCAATAGTAAAATTATTATATGCGGTACAGTCAAAGGGGTTGGTAACCACAAGAAATTTAGTCTTAAATTCAGAAGCCCAGGATTCCAATAAATCCAGGCCAAACCTAATCTTAGGAGCAATTTCTAGAAGACCAGTCCACATAAATAAAAGTGCAGAATCCCGCTGCCTCTAGCCTTTCACCTAATGGAGCCATCATAACACTGAATAGGATTGGAGAAAGTGGCACTCTCTGTGGCATCCCACAGTCAGGAAACCAGGAAGGTAAGAGAACCCGACAACTTCACTTGATACGATCTAGATTTTAGGAAGCCACAGAACCATTGGCAGACCTTCCCAAAGCAATCCAAACTGATCCAACAGGCCTAAAAGCATCAACAAGGTCAAAGGTACTTGACACATCAAATTGCATCACTAAAAACTTAAAGCCGAGACTGACTGCGGATCCTTTTTTAGGTTAAAGAGCATCACATATACAACAGCCACGTCCTTCTTATAGCTCTTGCACTGTCTCACTTCCTGTATTTGTAAGAAAGGCAGGCATACAAGAAGTTGAGTAACTGGATTGGAAAAAAGGTTCAAGCCTTGACACTGGCGTCACTACTCATCAATTTCAAATCTGTGCTAATTCTGTCATCTTTTGCTACACTGCCTGTATCCAACATATACGGTTTACTTTTCGTTGTAATGTCCAAATGATAAAAGGCAAAAAAATAGTTCTGGGTTTTCATATCACCATGGGTCACAACACTTGACCAGAACAGGATACAAAGTGTTAGGCATGGAGACCATCTTTACTCCTCTTTGAAAGATAACTGGTCTGGCTTTTACTTCTGTCTACTCCATGGGCTAGAATTCTAAAAGCCAACAGATACATTCAAGTGACATCACCTGTTTCATTTTGGCTAACTCCCGCCGTGTATGCTCATCATTCCTCAAGTCCTTCTTGTTCCCCACCAGGATAATTGGTACATTGGGACAGAAATGCTTCACTTCTGGAGTCCACTTCTCTGGAATGTTTTCTAAGCAATGCAAAAAAAACAAAAAACAAAAACAAAACTTAAGCACATTATATTTTACAATCCTCACCTGAACACAAATAAAAGCTTTCTTCATGAACGACCATATTACCTTAAGCTGTTCTTGTAAATGCTTCCACTGGAAGCAATGTCACACTACTAATGCTGAGACAGATTACTAGCCATGCCCCATATATTAGACACCTGTATACTCAAACAGTAAACACAAAACAAAATATGATAGCAGATGGAGACACAAGTTCTATCTGGTTTGCTTAAATTTACCACCTGAAGCATGGCAGACCTATGGCTTTTCCTTCATGTCTTTGTAACTGCTTATCCCAAGCTTTCTTAATTTTTCTTTAACTATGATTTTGCCTCCACCAGCTCCTCTGGAAGACCATACCATAAACCCATTAGCCACTAAATGAAAATATACAGCTTCCTTTCAACAGAAAAGAATTTGCTTCTTGTGCATTAAGATCTTTGTCATATCTGAATGTCATTTCGGCAGAGTTCCCTAAACCCAGTTCTGGAGGGCCATGTCTATTTTGGTTTTTGGTATTTCCTCAATGAATATGTATAACGTATTTGCATGCAATGGGCCCAAGGCATACAAATCTCTTATATATATTCATGTGCCCTGAGAATGGCAAGGACAAATGAAACTCGGATATACATATAAAGTATCACATATCATGTACAATGAGTTTATCTTGTTGGGCAGACTGGATGACTGTTCTGGTCTTTATCTGCCGTCATTTAATATGTATGTTACTGTGGAAAAGCGAAGATACTTACCTGTAGCAGGTATTCTCCGAGGACAGCAGGCTGATTGTTCTCACATGTGGGTTGGCATCCACGGCGGCCCAGGAACGGAGGATTTTTCTAACAAAAAATCAATAAAGCTTTGTGACAGCTTCCGGAGCGCGAGGGACTCACACCGCGCATGCGCGGCCATCTTCCCACCTGCTCGCGTCCGTTCCCGCCTCAGTTATATCAAAAAGCAAATAAAGAGCAACAACAACAACTCCAAAAGGGGAGGTGGGTGGGTTGGTGAGAACAATCTGCCTGCTGTACTCCGAGAATACCTGCTACAGTTAAGTATCTTTGCTTTCTCAGAGGACAAGCAGGCTGCTTGTTCTCACATGTGGGGTATCCGTAGCCCCCAGGCTCACTCAAAACAATGAACAATAGTCAAATGGGCCTCTCAACGGCGAGGACAAGATTGAACTACGAAGAAACATCTGAGTGCGCAACCTGGAACAGAACAAAATGTGGGCCTAGGGGGGTGGAGTTGGATTCTAAACCTCAAACAGATTCTGCAGCACTGACTGCCCAAACCGACTGTCAAATCAGGAATCCTGCTGAAGGCAGTAATGAGATGTGAATGTGTGGACTGATGACCACGTCGCAGCCTTGCAAATCTCTTCTATAGTGGCTGACCAAGTGAGCCACTGACACTGCCATGGCTCTAATACTATGAGCCGTGACATGACCCTCAAGAGTCAGCCCAGCTTGGGCATAAGTGAAGGAAATGCAATCTGCTATCCAATTAGAAATGGAAATGGTACGTTTCCCAACAGCGACTCCCCTTCTGTTGGGATCGAAAGAAACAAACATTTGGGCAGACTGTCTGAAGGGGCTTGTCCGCTCCACATAGAAGGCCAATGCTCTCTTGCAGTCCAATGTATGCAACTGACCTTCAGCAGGGCGGGTATGAGGACGGGGAAAGAAGGTTGGCAAGACAATTGACTGGTTCAGATGGAACTCCGACACCACCTTCGGCAAGAACTTAGGGTGAGTGTGGAGGACTACTCTGTTGTGATGAAACTTGAGGTAAGGAGCATGCACTACCAAGGCTTGAAGCTCACTGACTCTACGAGCTGAAGTAACAGCCACCAAGAAAATACTTCCAGGTCGAATACTTCAGATGGCAGGAATTCAGTGGCACCAGAGAAGTGGTATGGCTCACTTGTAATATAGCGCACCAGCAACTCTCACTAGAGAAGTGGTATGGCTCAGTTGTATTATAGGTCTCCCGCAACTCTCAGTTGTATTATAGTTCTCCCGCAACTCTCACCAGAGAAGTTGTATGACCCACTTAAAGTGTTATATATATATATATACCAGGAACTGGGCACCCCCAACAACTCTCAGCAAAGTGGCATGGCCCTCTTAAAGTTTTATATATATAGATACATATATACATACCCACATATAAAGACATAGACATATACCTACACATAAATACCAGCCACTGAGGCCACCAGCAACTCCGACCAGAGACGTGGCACGGAGCACCTAAAGTTCCATATATACTAGCAGCTTGTCATATTCTTTTTTTTTTGTAAATATTCCATTGAAAAGATGCCGAAATATGGGAGGGGCCTGGTCCGGTCCAGAGGGACTAAAGGAAAGCAAATTAGCAGGTAAGATCTAATTTCTCCTTCCTTAGCATCCCTCCGGACCAGGATTGGACTGATGGGACGTACCAAAGCCACTGAGAATATGCGAGTTGCATAGATCGCCTCCTGGCGACAATGAACATGTAGAGTGTATATCAATTAAAACAGAATGAAGCTAAGCCCAAAATGGCACCTTCCAACATGAGCACCTAGGGCACCAAGAAGTAAGATAGGTGAAAACACTCTCCAGAGACGGTACCCCAGTGAGCAGACAAATAGAGGATATGAATTCCATAATCTGTCGAGATATAGTGAGGCCGAAACAACCAAAAAAAAAAAAAAAACCTCACTCCAACTGACCAGAAGGACCAAAAAGAAGAACCAAATAGCTTGTAACAGCTCTCTAAATATATAAGAGCTCTTTTCATATGTAGCATATAATTTTCTGTGATCTTGGCCTTCCGCAGAAGACCCCAGAACAATAAGAAAAAAGTGATGGGAAAAGATGAAAATGGGAAAGTACGGTAGATAGAAAAGAAGTACCCAGATGCAGAAGTACTGCCTACATAGACGTACTTGCTCCTTGAAAAAAAATGCCAAAAAGAAAAAAACGGAAACCTGCATGAAAGAAACTTGCAGAACCTACTCTCCTAGCTGAAGGCAAGACTACTAAAAGCACTGTCTGAAGACAGTAAGAAACCATAAAGGAAACCAGAAGATCTCGGACTATCGGGCGAAGAAGACTAACTCCCTGTCACTCCATGGTCTGACAATGTCGCTAAGGCACAGAGACTGAAATCGGAGAAGAGAATACTACAACTACCAAAGACGCCGTCCTACTTAGCAAGGCTGGATGCCTGTGCCAGGTGGAGAGCATGCACTAGCCTGAGTAAGAGATAAACAAAGAGACCAGACAGGGGAAAGGTAAAATTATGTCTTACCTGATAATTTTCTTTCCATTAGTCCCAACAGATCAATCCAGAGACGAGTGGGTTATGTCCCTCTACCAGCAAGTGGAGATAGAGAGAACTTCAGAGTCTTGATATATGTAGACCTGTGCAGTCAGCCTACTCTCAGTATTGTCAATACCAAAGCAGCTGAAGAAGAAAAAACAATCCAATATTAAACTCCACTCCTGCCTCCAAAGAACCCTTGCAGGCTCCTCCTCTACCGTAAGAACGGGAGGAAAACCACTTAAGTGATAAATGCAATCATAAATAACCGCATCCTTTGCAGTGTTCCTGGAATTCCCAGTGGTCCCGTAGACAAGAAACCACTTCGCGAAGCATCACCGCTGAGAACAATGTAAATGATGCAAACAAACAACAATAAAGGGCGGGCCTCTGGATTGATCTGTTGGGACTAATGGAAAGAAAATTATCAGGTAAGACATAATTTTACCTTCCATAGCGTCCCACAGATCAATCCAGAGACGAGTGGGATGTACAAAAGCAGTCCCCAAAGTAGGGTGGGCTTCCCAAACCGCCAAAGGCCCAAAGAAAGAACTGAACCACACCAGACATGAGCACGGTACCAGGTACCAAAAACAGCCAAACTCGAACATCCAAAGCTTGAGGAAAGGCGCAATACGGCAAGAAGAAAGAATCTTCCCCACGCAGGACCCACATATATATCTGTACGCCCCCACACTCAAAGGAGCTAAGGACAACATGGAACTGTGACCCCGTGCCCAGAAAGGATCCAATAAACCAATCCCACTAAGGAATGGAGGAACCACCCAAGAGAAGGAAGTCGTGCTCACCATACAGCGATGGGGCAGTCTGCAACATGCAGGAAAGATCTGCGCTCAAAACGAAGGGGCTATGCTGAAAAGCAGCGATGGAACCGCTCACAAAATGCCGCGATGCGGCCGCGACCAAGTCGCGCACAGGGATGGAGCCGCGCACCCAATCCCGCAATAAAGCTGCGCTCAACATCCAGGAAAAGAATCGCGCCCAACCAACAGCATGACGCGATAGAGCCATGCTCAAAGAGCAATAATAGAGCCGAGCTGAACATGCAGCAAAAGAGATGTATCCAATGTGCAGGAAAGGAGCTGTGCTCAACATGCAACCATGGAACTGTGCTCAACATGCATCAAGAGAGCTGAGCTTAATATGCAGCCAAGAACCTAGATGGAGCTGCACAGATTACAGCAATGGAGCTGTGCTCAACATGCAGCAATGGAGCTGTACCCAACATGCAGTAATGGAGCTGTGCTCTTAACGTGTCGCAATGAAGTTGTGCTCAACATGCAGCAATGAGCATAGATGGGGTCCCAGAAAACCGCCAGAAAAGATGCTGTCAAGAAATACCTGGCCATGACTCCCGAGGTCCAGAGGAATAAGAGAGAAGAACTCCCAACAAAAGGAACATAAGTATCCCCGAACTAGCATTCCCAAACTAAAGAAAGCAAAACGCAGCCGCAAGGCAGATAGGAAGAAAACAACCGGCCAGGCCAAAAACCAATATGAAGCTGTCCCCGAACTGGAAACCGAGGAAAACCAGCTAAGGGCCAGTCAACTCCGGAGCTAGAAAACATCTACTTCCTTGCTGAACTCCTAAAGAAGAGCACCGGAAAATATCCGTCAAGCAGGCAATCACTGCCTCCTACACGAAAAAGAGAAGGAGTGCCCAAACAGCAAGGAGAGAGGCACCTGAACAAGAAAAGGCAAACCAGAACTTCCCTATGGCAGGGAGGAAAAACTACTGCCAAACCAGAAACAAATAAGTGGAGTGACCCAATCAAGAGGCCCGAAGCAGCGAAGACCAGACGGTCTGACAAGAACTGAACAACAGCCACCTAAAGCTGACAGGCAAGAAACAATAGCCGTGGCCAAAAGACCAAGCCTGCAACCTACACGTAGTCAGCGAGAGATTTCCTTGGCTCGGAACTGACAGGATAAGAACTAAAAAACTCAAAGGTACCGACCTAGAAGGGCCCAAGACCAAAAACAGACGCCGGAAATCAAAAAAATCAAGGAAATTTCGCAAACACCCCCTCATTGTCTCAACCAAAACAAAGCCGGAGCAAGGTCAACGGCTGCAGCCGAAGCAAGGCTCGACAGCCTGAGCCAGACTCGACGGCCTGAGCCAGAGCCAGACTCGACGGCCTGAGCCAGAGCCAGAGCCAGGCTCGACGGCCTGAGCCAGAGCCAGGCTCGACGGCCTGAGCCAGAGCCAGAGCCAGGCTCGACGGCCTGAGCAGACAACACTCGACAGCGTGAGCCGGAGCAACGCTCTTTAAAAATTGAAGTGCTTGTCATGAACAGCTTTTTCAGTAGTACCAGTGGGATTTGAACCAGCCACTTCTGGAATACAAAACCAGTGCTCTAACCACTTGGCCACAGCCCCACTTGAGCTGGCCACGCCGGCCTGAGCAGGGTTCGCCAGCCTGAGCCAAAGGAAAGCTCGACGGCCGGGGCCAGAGTAAAGCTGCTTTGCTGCAAATAGGAATGATCCCAGATAGAACCAAACGGAGGCCCCAGGCTCGACATTCTGAAAACAGCCCAGACGAGCCATCCTAGCTGTATGCAAATACAAACACTATTCATCGAAAACCACCAGATGCGGTACCTGACAAGAGTAACCAGCCGCCAGCAGACAGGAGCCAAACCGAACGCCCCTAGACAGAGCAGACACCAACACCCTCAAGATAGGGAAGGTGCGACAAGAATAAGAACCAAAAGTAACATAACCACAAGGGCGTGAAATCTAGCAATCTGTGGCTGAGAGCGCCCATTTACCATGACATACAGATAAAACTCTCCCCTGAGCAGCCTACTATCCCACCACCAAAGGTGGAAACTAAGGAAGCCAGAAAGCAATAGGCCGAAATGCGTCTGCAGCCCAGAAACCAAATGCAGCTGAACAGAAGACTGAAAAGCCACAAACAGGGAGAGCTACCTAGGAAAGAAGGTTACTACCAGCCAAAAACCTGCCCCATGAGCCCTACAAAAGCAATGAGCTGAGAACACCCAGGGCACTAAAAGACTGGCTACTGAAGATGCAGAAACGGTAACCCGCAACCTGCAAAAAGAACGTAAAAGATATCGGCCACAAAAAACACACTCCAAGACCTAATACACAGGCCGGACTCGGTGCCCAGAGACTGAATAGACATCCATGAATAGAGGAAATAAGGAACCACATTCAGGACAGGAAAACCTATCCAGACAGTAGAGCTGACTGCAGCAGAAGTACCCAAAAGTCTCAGGAAAAAGAAAACTGACATGTCAGCCTCTGGAGGCATGATTACCATGGCAACCAGTAGAACACTGAGCGGAGAGTCTAAATTGCTACAAAAACAACAGACATTCCAGCACCAAAATGACCAGATTAACCAGACACGCCAGACTTGGACTGGCCCCCCCGTGGAAACAGCAGATTGAGCCCGCAGGCTCCTGACTGTCCCCACATGTCCACAACAGACCTGAACCCATGCCCTAAAACATACGAGGTGCTGTACTAAAATTAGACAGGGAGAAACTGAGGAAAAAATAAAACCTCACCCCCTAGCACGCTCCCCTAGCTCTACACTAGCCCATAGGAGCGAATACCTAATCCCCCCAGAAACAGGAGAGAGGTAAAAACTCCCTTACCTACTGAAAGAAGGACCGAACATGTGCAAAGGAGCAAAGAAGTAAACAGAGTCCAAAACAGGCAAATCCAGACAGCGTACCATAACGGCAGTACCTAATCCAAAAAATCTCCGTCAGAAACGAAATTCCACCTAGCGCAGGCACCACCCAGATAACCCAAGGCAGGACGCGGCACCAGCTGTGTAACCGAGGTCCCAGGAGAGACCGCCACTGACCCGCTCTCCGTTACCAAAAATGGCGCCCACTAACCCCCGACGCGGAAAAGAAGGCCGCACCGCTAAATATGAAACGATTCATGAATTTGTGTGAGATCCTGAAATTGCATGATCCAATTTTATAATATGAGCTGCCGAAGCAAGCACTCAACCTCGCTCAGCTGAATGCGTACAAGGCCGGCCGCGGTTGCGTTCCAGACGCGGAGTCCCTGAAAGAACGGACAGCGACCTGCCGTATCCAGAAGCAATAAACTTCACAAAGAGCATGGGCGAGAAAAACATTCCTTAGCTTAAATAGCGTGCTCAATTAAATTCTCAACGAAGAATAGCAACAGGACCGGCATAAGAGCTAGAAGCCATCCCAAACGGGAACGCGGAACAGGCCTCTGACACCGGAGCCGAAAAGCTCACCGTTTCCCTCCTTAAACGGGCATGGAGCAAAATTTTGGGCCAGAATCCTACCGCCCCGAGCTCGTGCCCCTCCGCTTGCACTGTCGCCATTAAAAATAATTGAAATAATTGAAATTGAGAGGAGTCAAAAGCGTCGCGTGCACAGCAAACCCCCGCACAAAATAGCGCCCGCGATGGCGAAATGGCGTCAAAACCACAGCCAGGAATGGCCGTCTAACGGAGCTCCCTATCAACGCCCCAACAGCCATAGCCAGGCAAAAATAAAATACACTTGTGCTGGGAGCCACGCGAAGCCCAGACGCTCCTCCACGAAACTGACGAACTCCCACAGAAAAAAAAGGAAATACCACTCACCTCAATAGGATGGAAAAAACAGAGCCCCAAAGGAAAGAAATTACCATGGTGTAAAGCCATTATCCCCTTCTGCTCTGCTTCATTTCCTCTTGTCTCTCTGTTCTTTTTTTTTTTTTTTTAAGGCAGAGAGGTCAGAAACTGTTAGTCAGCCTGGTAACAGGACAGGGGTGGGGGAGGGACCTGGCACCACCAGGTGTACCCCTAACTGGCTCCACATGGCCACTAACCCCTAGCTCAACTAAACCTGAGGGAACAGGCTAGGAGCACATCTCAATCCGCTCAACTAATCCTGAAGTAACAGGCTAGGAGCACAGCTCAATCCAGAGAGCTGCACAGGATGTGTCTATCCACCTGCTGAGATAGAGAGAATACTGAGAGTAGGCTGACTGCACAGGTCTACATATATCAAGACTCTGAAGTTCTCTCTTATCTCCACCTGCTGGTAGAGGGACATAACCCACTCGTCTCTGGATTGATCTGTGGGACGCTATGGAACGAGAAATTGCAACTACAAAAGACACCGTCCTGCTTATCAAGGCTGGATGTCTGTCCCAGACAGAGCATGCGCCAGCCTGAGTACGAGAGAAATAATGAGGCCAGACTGGAGAAGAAAGAAACTCCACTAGACAAAAAGGAAAAAAGGCAAAAATGACAGCCCCAAAAGGCAACTTGGTATCCCAGCAAGGAAACATAAGGGTTATCCTTCTGAGATCCCAATGCCTGATCGAAATGCCGACCTTGAAGAGAAGACCGTCCTGCCCGAATGGGACGGTATGCTACCTGGCTTGGCGGATTGTAAATCCATACAAATGACCCCTCTGGAATAAAACAGAGGACAGCACACTGCACTGTTCGCTAACTTACAGTTTAGTCTGCTTATAGAGAAGAGAGAAACATGGGGGAAGAACAAGACCTCGGCGTTCGTAGCCGCGAGGGCGCTTTGTCGCGGCCTTGTGGCCGCGCGGTCGTTTCTTTTTCGGGTGTGCTTTCACCGCCACCATAGACGACTTTGACCTTGCCGACGCGATTTTTCCATCAATGTCCTCGAAGGTCCTGAGCAGATTCAAAAAGTGTGGTCGGTGCGGCCGGCAGATCTCGCAAACCGATACCCACGCTTGGTGCCTCCAGTGCCTCGGCCTGGAGCATAATACCAAGACGTGCACCTTGTGTCTCGGCTTAAGGAAGCGGACACAGGTGCGAGGCAAGTTCTTCGGGACCGTCCTTTTGGAACTTGCGCCGGCCCTTCGACGTCTACCTCAACGGCATCGGTGTCAACAGCCGGGTCTTCGGTACCGATGTCGACGATGTCTTCTGGTTGGTGGGGGCTGCCGTGGACATCAACCCAGTCGTGAGAACAAGCAGCCTGCTTGTCCTCGGAGAAAGAGAGAGACTAAAAGGGCTTGCTTCCTACCTGCTGGGAGACTGAGAAAATACTGAGGCTAGGGTCACATGACCAGGGCTCTTATTGGCTCTCTAGAGTCACAGTTTTTTCTCAGTCTCCACCTGCTGGTAGGCGTGCACAACCCATCAGTTCAATCCTGGTCCGATCCGGAGGGATGCTAAGGAAAGGAGCTTTCATTAGCTGGGTGAGAACGACATGGAGATCCCATGACACTGATGGAGGTTTGAGAGGGGGCTTTGACAAAAGCAAACCTCCTATGAAGTGCTAACGTCAGTGTCAACACTGATGCTGATAATTCGGACCGGACTCCAAAAATGTTGTCTCTGAGCCTCTCTGGACAGCTGGGTTCTTTTCTGCATAAAGCAGGCAAAGAATACAGCTGGAAGGGGAATTTTCTGGACCCATACTCAGATGACACCAAGAATGGGTGTCTGTGCCAGAGATGGTCCAACTGCACCAGGCACAGCAATTGAAGCCACTGGGTACCTTCGATGACATGGAAGGAAAAACAGCTGTGGCCAAATCAAACGACTCTATGTCGACTTCAAAAAGGGGAAAAGCACCAGAAAGAGACAGGGAAAAAAAACAAAAAAAAAAACAACTCCCGACCGAAGCTCAGGCCTAAAACAGCCTAAAGAGCACAAAAAAGATAAGGAAACCTACAAGTGGGGAAAAATCTAACTAAAAACACTTAAAGGGAGCAAGCAACTCCCCCCCCCCCCCCCGGGAAAAGAATCAGGATATACATTTTGCAGGGAAGGCACAAAAAGACAGCTCAAGTTGGTCATGCTCCAGACGCTGTGAGGAGCTGTGGACAGCACGTTCTCTCCTCATAGAGAAAAGAAACTGCTGGTCCTGCGCTGTCATGGAACGCTAGCATGTGCCTCTCCATACTGTAGCATTCTGCACTGGGTGACGTCGCTCACATGCGAGTATTAAATACACTGCCTGTCCTCGGAGAACTCACTTTATTGCCATAGCTTCCACTCAGGAAGGAGCGAGGCAGCCGGGGTGGGGGGGGGGGGGTGGGAGACACAGCACCACCAGTTGTCACTTTAGCTAGGAGGGACTCTGGTGTCATCAGTGCTTAAGCATCTTCCACAATAAACCAGCCATTATCCCCTACTCAACTGAAACCCAGTAGAACCAGGACAGTTGCCGAGAAACAAGCTCCAAAGAAGGAGCTGCACAATCCATCCATCATCCGCCAGGAGACACAAAATAACGTTCTATGGCTGCACTACTTCCTTAAGGGACGATTTTGTTCTCTGTCTCCTTCCAGTAGTGGATGGACAAACCCCAATCATTATGGACAAAAAGAAAAAAAAAGAAAAAAAAACACACAAGGATGTGAAGTGCATCAGAGGCCAACTTTATATCATCTCCTTCAGTCCTTAGTAAAAAGTATTGAGAACTGTCACAATGTTTACAAGATTTATCCTATAAACTGAGCAGCAATTAACCTATACTTTTGTCAACATTCTGATGGGATCTCTGTTTTGAGTCTGAATTTTTCTTACAAATGCAGTTAATCCAAAACTAAAAACATACAAACACAAAATTCCCAAATCTACTGAAGTCTTTTGACCACTGTAATACAAAAGAGATTGACTTACCTAAACTATCAGGGCTATCAATTGAAAAACACATTAAAATAACATCAGTATCGGGATAGGACAGTGGTCTAAGTCGATCATAATCTTCCTGTCCTGCTGTATCCCACAAAGCCAACTCCACCTACAGGAAAAAATGGAAGGAAAAAGCCAGATAACTGACGAGAACCCCCTTAGTGTAAACCAGTTTCAGTTCATCGATTCCATTTCAGAACTTTTTATGCTACATTACAATTATCAAATATATAATGTAAATCATATTCAAGAGTGCTATCAATGCTAGTTAAATTTAGCATTTTTTTTTTTTAAGAATCTAGTCTAGTGATCTGATCTCTATGTTCAAATATTAAGGTTTCCAAGCCTGGTACTGGAGGAACCCCACAATATCCACAAAGAATATTTATGAGAGAGATTTGCATGCAATGGACTGTAGGTATCCTGAAAACCTGACTGGCTGGGGTGCCGCCGCCAGAACCAGGTTTGGGAACCACTGTATTAAATGAACCAACTACAAGTAGCAGGTAATTATAACAGGTGAGACCCTATAAGATAAACCTTCCATAATGTGCCTGGAGTAAGGCACAGAATTTACACCTGCTTTAAGGCAGTCACTAATGGATTTCATACATTTATGCAGATATGCATATAACTGTGATTGTAGGCAATACTGGTACAATCACAATTAAGGCAAGTTTACACCTAGATACAGTAATATTGCATCCTACTACCCACAAACCAATACTGAACCAGGCTAATGTGGTGTAAAGCTTCTTTGGTGTATATATTACCCCTCCTAAAATTTACTCAAAAACAAAAGAAACAACAAACTAACATGCCCACGTAAATATCTGTGTCAATTGAAGTTTTAATCTATGAATAAAGCCTTTCACAACTACAGTATACAAGGATTATTTATCAGCAAGGACAATGTACTGGCCCAGTTAAAAGTGGGTAAAATTTATTAGTAAATGTCAACTTGAATCCCTACCAGCAGATGGAGATAAAAAAAAAAGCTTAACCATTCCAGTGACATCACTGGCTGTCATGGCTGGTGCAGTCTGGGCACCTTCAGAACTAAAGCCCCCATAGGGATAAATGCCTACTACAGAAGATTATAACAAAGCTATGTATCACAGAAAGCTGAAAGGAAAGGGGAGAGCTGAACAGAACTGTTCCTGATTGTAGTGCTTCTCACTCTAACTTATTGTTGTTGATGTTCTTGGCTTGGGAGCAAGCTCCGCTATAGTTGCCTTTTCCATCTGTGTGCTAGACGTGGAAGCAAGCTCCACCTACTGAATTTGACACTAGGCACTGCAGGGTTTTTAAACCCATGCTGTGATACCATCTCTAAATCCACTCTGCAGCTGTCCATTGAAGAGAACTGTTCCTGACTGTGGTGCTTCCTACTCTAACTTGCTTATTGTTGTTGCGGTCCCTGGAATGGGAGCAAGCTCCGCTATAGTTGCCTTTTCCATCTGGGCATTAGGTGTAGGAGCAAGCTCCGCCTACTGAATTTGACGCTAGGCATTGCAGGGTTTTTAAACCGCGACACCTAGTGGCACAGCAAGCACCTTTGCAAAGCGAATTTGTGAAGTATTTGGTAACAATTTTTATTGTTACTATCTTAAATTTTATCTTAAAATGAAGCTGTTATTGACTGTTCTTAATTAGGATATACGCTGGGAATTCTAAAAGAATATGAACTAAAAATTCCTGTATAGATCTTCAATGCCTAGGTTCAAAGTTTATCTTCCTGTATTTCTAAAAGTCAATTGCTTAGATTTTTGTCCTCGCAGTATTGACATTATAGGAAGCATGTTGTCTGATATGTGCTCCGAATCTAAACCTACTAATGTATGATATATTGATACAGCCAACTCAACCTTATTTTTGTTCAGTAACTCCAGTCCCGGCATATTACGTCAAAGCTAGGTTTCTTAATAACAAGCTTTTAATATTTCAGGATCTTCTTTCTACATTAGATTTAGGTTTTATGTTTATTACTGAAACTTGGATGCTAGAGGAGGATACCTCAATTAAATCTCACCTCTGTCTACCAGGTTATATGTTATATTCCACTTAATTTATAAGACGTTTTTAAAGCTTTCTTTTGAATTTTCTATGACCTCTCCCGGTTTAGAGTTTATTATGCTATGTAGTTTTCAAGACGACTTTTATAATTATACCACTAGAAAATATTCCACCTTAGCTGGAATTCTGCTGATTTATCGACCTCCAGGCCCTTGGTCAAAATCAGAAAGACTGATTATTTTGGGTGATTTGAATCTTCATTTAGATGACTTTGGTGATCCTAATGTTAATTTTATAGAATGTTTACAGTCTTGTAACCTCGATTTGATGAATAGTGGCCCAACACACAAAAAGGGATATGTCCTTGACTGTTAGTTTGATTTTTTTTTTTTAATATGTTTATTATAACTAGTTTGATTTTTTTAATAGAGTCTAACACCTAGTCTGCTGTTCTGTGGTCGGACCACTCTCAATCATTGTTTAATTTTTATTTATGTCTCAAGAAACCATTTAAATACTCAAACACTAAAACCATCTCGACTAGAGAGAAAATCGATAGTAATAGATATTGATACTTCCAATCCTAACAACTCTTTGAAATCTTGCTGTGATTTGGCAACTTTATCTCAGGAGACACCCTCAGAAAGACCTACGGGGCGAAGTCTACGTCCTCAACATCCAGGCCATGAGAGTCAGAGACTGAAGGCTGGGATGCAGAAGCGCCCCTCGTTCTGAGGGTTGGAAAACACTCCAATCTCCACGGTTCTTCGGAGGACAACTCCAGAAGAAGAGGGAACCGGATCTGACGCATCCAGAAAGGGGCTATCAGAATCATGGTTCCGCAGTCTTGCTTCCCCACCAGAGGTATGGGAGAATATGCATACAGGAAGCCTCTAGCCCAATGAAGGAGAAAAGCATCCGACGCTAGCCTGCCATGGGCCTGAAGTCTGGAACAGAACTGAGGGACCTTGTGAGTGGTCTGCGTGGCAAAAAGATCCACCGAGGGGGTGTCCCACGCCCGGAAGATCTTGCATACCACGCCTAAGTTGAGCGACCACTCGTGAGGTTGCATTATCCTGCTCAACCTGTAGGCCAGACTGTTTACGCATGCCAGATACGTGGCTTGGAGAAGCATGCCGTGGACGTGAACCCATAGCCACATCTGGACGGCTTCCCGACACAGGGGGCGAGATCCAGTGCCCCCCTGCTTGTTGACTTAATACGTGGCAACCTGATTGTCTGTCTGAATTTGAATAATTTGATTGGACAGCTGATCTCTGAAAGCCCTTGAAGCGTTCCAGATCGCTCGCAACTCCAGGAGATTGATCTGAAGACCTGATTCCTGGAGGGACCAAGCTCCTTGAGTGTGAAGCCTGTCTACATGGGCTCCCCACCCCAGGAGAGATGCATCCGTAGTCAGCACTTTTTGCGGCTGAGGAATTTGGAAGCGACGTCCCAAAGTCAAATTAGATCGAATTGTCCACCACTGAAGGGAATTGCGAAATTCGGTGGGTAGCTGGATTGCATCCTCTAGATCCCCTGTGGCCTGAAACCACTGGGAAGCTAGGGTCCATTGAGCTGATCGCATGTGAAGACGGGCCATGGGAGTCACATGGACTGTGGATGCCATATAGCCTAGCAGTCTCAACATCTGCCAAACTGTGATCTGCTGAGACGCTCTGGCCAAGGAAACAAGAGACAGAAGGTTGTCCACTCTCGCCTCTGGAAGATAGGCATGAGCAGTCTGTGAATCCAGCAGAGTTCCTATGAATTCTAATTTCTGAACTGGAAGAAGATGGGACTTTGGGTAATTTATGACAAACTCCAGTAGCTCCAGGAGTTGAATAGTTGAATAGTCATCTGCATAGACTGCAGAGCTCCTGCCTCTGAGGTGTTCTTCAAAAGCCAATCGTCGAGATAGGGGAACACATGCACTCCCAGTCTGCGTAGCGATGCTGCAACTACCGCCAGGCATTTGGTTAATACCCTGGGCACAGACGCGAGCCCAAAGGGTAGCACACAATACTGAAAATGCTGTGTTCCCAGACGGAATTGTAGATACTGCCTGTGAGCTGGCAGTATTGGGATGTGTGTATAAGCATCCTTTAAGTCCAGAGAGCATAGCCAGTCGTTTTTCTGAGTCATGGGAAGAAGGGTGCCCAGGGAAACCATCCTGAACTTTTCTCGGACCAGATACTTGTTCAGGGCCCTTAGGTCTAGAATGGGACGCATCCCCCCTGTTTTCTTTTGCACAAGGAAGTACCTGGAATAGAATCCCAGCCCTTCTTGCCCTGGTGGAACAGGCTCGACCGCACTGGCGCTGAGAAGGGCAGAGTTCCTCTGCAAGTACCTACCTGTGCTGGAAGCTGAAGGACTGAGCTACCGGTGGGCAATTTGGAGGTATGGAGATCAAATTGAGGGAGTATCCCAGCCGGACTATTTGAAGAACCCACCACTCGGAGGTTATGAGAGGCCACCTTTGGTGAAAACATTTTAACCTCCCCCCCCCCCCCCCCCCCCCGACTGGTAGATCGTCCAGCATGGACACTTTTATGGCAGCTATGCTCAACTGGAGCCAATCAAAAGCCTGCCCCTTGCTTTTGCTGGGGAGCTGCGGGGGCCTGTCTAGGCGCACGCTGTTGACTAGAACGAGCGCGCTGGGGTTGAGCCTGAGAAGGTGGATTGTACCTACTCTTATTGTAAGCATAGGGAGCAGTTCGCCTTCCACGGAAAAAATGTCTACCTGATGAGGTAGATGCTGAAGGCGCCCGGTGGGAGAGATTGTCCATAGCGGTTTCCCGCTGGTTGAGCTGTTCGACCAGCTGCTCGACTTTCTTGCCCAAAATATTATCCCCCCGCTGCTGGACTCTATTGTCCAGGTCAGAGGCACGCAACCATGAGAGTCTGCGCATCACTATACCTTGTGCAGTGGCTCTGGATGCAACATCAAAAGAGTTGTAAGCACCCCTGGACAGGAATTTACGACACGCCTTCAGCTGCCTGACCACCTCCTGAAAAGGACTGGCATGCTCCAGGGGGAGCTTATCCACCAAGTCCGCCAGTTGCTGGACATTGTTCCGCATGTTGATGCTCGTGTAGAGCTGGTACGACTGAATCTTGGACACGAGCATGGAGGACTGGTAGGCCTTCCTCCCAAGAGTCCAGAGTTCTAGATTCTTGTCCCGGGGGCGCTGAGGCAAAATCTCTAGAACTTTTGGCTCTCTTGAGAGCAGAATCCACAACCATAGAGTAGTGAGGTAACTGCGACTTCATCAACTCAGGCTCCCAATGGATTCGATACTGGGACTCAGCTTTTTGGGGGATGGTGGGATTAGATAGTGGTTTCGTCCAGTTCTTCAGCAATGTCTGCTTAAGGACAGTCAAGGACCTCGAACATCTCGGCCCTGGGCTCATCCTCAGAAACCACCGGGAAGGGAATAGCCATGGACATTTCCCACACAAAGGAGGAGAAAGAAAGCTCTCTGAGGGAGAAGTTTCCTTTCAGGCGAAGGAGTGGGATCAGAAGGGAGACCACAAGACTCCTCAGAAGAAAAATACCTGGGATCCTCCTCCCCACGAGGCATCCTCCTCGGTGTCGGACAAGAGGTCACGAACTGCAGTCCAAAACCAGGCCCACCTCGACTCGGAAGAACCACGTCCTCGATGACGACATCGAGAAGTCGACTCCCGTGCCGGCAGCGATGAAGCTCCCTCCAGCGATGTCGACGGGGAGTCGACCTGGGTGGCAGCCGAAGCCACAAGCAGCATCGGGGACTGCACCACAGGCACAGAGTTCGCTGCCGCTTCCATCAACGGTACCGAAGGCGCAAGCACCCCCGGTACCGGAACAGACTGGCGCAGCAGCCCCACCAGGAGACCTGGAAGAATGGCTCTGAGGCGCTTGTCAAGAGGGTCTGCCAGGAAAGGCTGTGGGGCTGGTGCAGGAGCAAGAGGCAGAACCTGTGGAGAGGAAGGAGGCGGTACCGGACTGTCCGAAGACTGACACCTCTTGGATGGAGGGTGAGCGGTCCTCCCGGCGTCGACTCTTCTCGGGTGCTGAGTCCCTCGACACCCCAGAGCTCCCGGTACCGAATGTAGAAGGAGATCGATGCTGATGCTTCTTAGCCTTCACTCGATGCACGGCATTGGTACTCCTCGGTATTGACAAGGAGGACGTGGAATCCACACGCCACCTCGGAGTCGGGTCCGAAAGTGGTCGGTCCCGATGGGCCTTTGCAGCAGGAGCCTTCGAGACAGGTGGAGATCCACTCGACGGCTCACTGCTCCCAGCATGCGGTGGTCTCCTGACAGGTATTACCTGCTCTCCCGATGTCGATGCCATCTTCGGTGCAGATGCCGGTCGACCTCGGTACTGCTGTCGACGTGCCGGGCAAGGCTCCAAACAGACATTCCCGCTGAGCCTGTCTCGACGCCTGTGTCCACTTTTTAAGGCTAAGACACAACTTACACGCATCTGGGCGAGTCGGGCCCAAAGCACTGGATACACCACGAATGGTGATCAGTACCCGAGATTGGCCAGTTGCACCGACCGCACTTCTTGAAGCTGCCAGGAATCCTCGATGTCATGGACGGAAACTTAGAAGCGGTGAAGTCAAAATTCGCGATGGTGCCAAGAAAAAAAGGGGCACAAAAAGAGAAATTCGAATGCGCAGCCCAAAAGGGCCGCGACGGCAGCGAAAGAAAACTTAAGAGGGCCAAAAGAAATAAGGGAACCACTAGATTTTTTTTTTTTTTTTTACTGTCTCCATGAGGAGAACAAAGAAAAGAAAAAAAAAAAAAAAAAAGACGCAAACTCACGACGAAAAAACGAAGGCTTTTCTCGGACACAGAGAGAGACGGCTATCCCTACACAACTGCTGTCTACCGCAGAAAAAGAAAAACAGGACTCTTGCGCGACAGGCGGAAACCTGATGGCCGCACCCATGCGCGATCGAAGGCTCTAGCAAACTTTTGTTGCTAGGTAGATTCCGGTCTCGGGGCTGCCGTGGATGTCACCCATTCGTGAGAACAAGCAGCCTGCTTGTCCTTGGAGAAGCTAATGTGCCCCGTCCCATCCTTTGCTCCCCCCCCCCCCCCCCCCCCCAAATGAAACAGTCAAACTACACCCATGGGTTTGACCAAAATGGAACTTTATAAGGGTGGAGAGTTTAAACAATAAGCTGGAAACCTAACAGTGAAGGATCAGTTTAAAATTCATACAAAGGAAAACCTTAGAGGAGCTACAGAGATGCAAAAGACTACATCAAGTTTATTCAGAATTTACTCTTCCGCCCATCAAAAAGGGAACAATGTATAATTTCAGTGCTTAATGCTTACCTGTTTGGAATCCACTTCAATATCCGCTACATAGTTTTCAAAGACTGTGGGAACATATACTTCTGGAAACTGGTCTTTACTAAAGACAATCAACAGGCAGGTCTTTCCACAGGCACCATCACCCACTATCACCAGTTTTTTCCGAATGGCTGCCATTCCTGAGGGAAAACAGAAAAGACTTCAATATTGACAACGAATGGACAACACGAACGGATTCCAAACACTATCTCAATCACTGGGAGAATAGATGCAGAAGCGTATTAAAAGAAATAGCACCTCTAAAGACAAGAATATCAAGAAGACAAAACTTGATACCATCGTTCAATGACGAATTAAAAAAAAAACAAAAAAAACTACAAACCAGGAAACTTGAACGAGCAGGGAAAAAAATAAAAAAAAGATGAACATACACTCAATGCATGGAAACAAATACACAGAAAATACAAATATGCAATATGACAAGCCAAGAGGTTCTACTACAAAACTAACATAGGACCGGATTACAAAGGCCTGAAGAAACTATTTCAACTCGTAAATAAATTACTAGACACCACCCCTATCACCACAACCAACACAGATATCCCATCCGCAGACAAACTTGCTAACCACTTTAACGAAAAAATAATAAAATTATGCAATACACTTCCTCAGCACAACACAGACATCGAAAACTTCTTCAACAACCTGGACCTAATCCCTGATGGATACCCAGCTGACCGTATCTGGTCAACATTTACCCCCCTCACCACTGAATCAGTTACACAAGCGACTCATAGGTTTGCCAACACCCACTGCAAACTGGATATATGCCCCAGTAACCTACTCAAATCTGCCCCCTGCCCTTTCATAGCAGACCTCACATCCCACCTAAACTTCATGCTACAACAAGGTCTCTTCCCCGAGGAATATGGCAACATCCTACTCACCCCAATACCAAAAGACACTAAGATAAACACAAACAATCTCACCAATTACTGCCCAGTTGCGTCTATCCCATTAGTAGTCAAACTGACGGAAAGCTTGGTGACCAAACAGATTACGGAATATACAGACAAGTTCTCATTACTATAGGACTCTCAATCAGGATTCCGCCCCCACCATAGCACTGAAACTGTCCTAGTCACACTCCTGGCTAAATTCAAGCAGGAAATATCCACAGGTAAAAGCATACTTCTCCTCCAATTCGACATGTCGAGCACATTCGACATGGTAAACCACAATATACTAATAAGACTCCTTAGCCACTTTGGGATTGATGAAAATGTACTTAACTGGATCAAGGGTTTCCTAACCACCACAACATAAGTAAAATCAAACTCAAACATCTCACCACCTTGGAAAGCAGCCTGCGGAGTACCTCAAGGATCACCACTATCACCAATACTCTTCAACATAATGATGATCCCACTGGCAAAGTCCCTATCCAATCGAGGCCTCAATCCGTTCATCTATGCAGATGATGTTACAATCTACATCCCCTTCAGACATAACAGAAATAACCAATGAAATCAATGACGGTCTGAACATCATGGACACTTGGGCAAATTCATTCAAACTGAAACTGAACACTGAAAAAACACACTGCCTCATCCTCTTCTCAACAAGTACAAACCCACAACTATAAATACCCCAGTACACACCCTCCCTACCTCAGACAGCCTAAAAATAGTCGGCGTCACAATTGACCGGAACCTTACCCTCGAGAACCAAGTAAACTCTGTAATAAAGAAAATGTTCTACTCAATGTGGAAACTGAAACGATTAAAACCTTTCTTCCTGAGAGAAACTTTTCGAAACCTAATACAATCAATGGTCCTAAGCCATGCAGATTACTGCAACGGAATCTATGTGGGATGCAAAGAGCAACTCACAAAAAAAACTCCAAACCACCCAAAACACAGCAGCCAGACTGATATTTGTAAAACACGGTTCGAAAGTGCTAAACCCGTCCGTGCAAAGCTGCATTGGCTCATCTTCAAAATCTTTACTTTGGTCCACAAAATAATCTACGGCGTAGTCCCAGGATATATGACAGATCTCATAGATCTACCAACCAGAAACAGAATTGGATCATCATGATCATACCTAAACCTACATTACCCAAATTGTAAAAGACTTAAATACAAAACAACGTACGCATCCTGCTTCTCCTACATAAAGCGCACAACTATGGAATGGACTCCCAAAAGCCGTAAAAACAATCCATGACCACCTAAACTTCAAGAAATCACTAAAAACCAACCTCTTCAAAAAGGCTTACCCTACCGACCCACCGTAAATCCCCACACCCAGCCAACACAGCATAACCAATGACTGTACTGGACAACATACAATCTTCACTCCCTTGACCCTCATAGCGCCTGTTACACATCTACCTCATTCGACCACAATATAACCTTGCATTTGTTATCAACCGACTTGGCAAACGCCTTGACGGTAGGTACTATGTAAGCCACATTGAGCCTGCAAATAGGTGGGAAAATGTGGGGTACAAATGTAACAAAATATATCACACTAGCACCCTGGGAGAACTTTGCTGGCAGATACCCATCAGTTGATGTGTATTTGCCTCCTATCCAGTGTTCTGGAGAACTAATATAAAAACTACATTTGATTACAGAAATTCAAGAGCCAAACAATTTGGATGGGAAGAACTAGCAGTAACTAAATATCACCTGTTAAAAACAGGGAATTGTCACCAACAAGCTAACAAAGCAGCTAGAAAAGCTAGTAGTATGCTTGGAAACATCAAGAGATAATTACTGGTAAGAAAAGATGTTAATAACCAGGCAACCCAACCCTGGTGAGAGCCCTCCTTGAGAATCATGAGCACACAAGGATGTTGGTAAGGTAGAGGTCCCTACAAAAAAAAAAAAACAGACCCTCAAAATGACACAATGTTACATAAGCTATATACCTGTTTTTGTTTTTTTTTGTATCCTATGTTGTTTGTGGTCCTTTGTCTTTGACCTGCTTTCATTTTGCATTTCAAATATAAGACCATAAGAATAGCCATACTGGACTTAAGGGAGGGAAAGGTCCAGGATTGGATGATTGCTCGGCAAAATGTTTTAAAAAAATATTGCAAGTGCGAGTTGGGAATGCCTGCTTTGGTGGTCAGCCCTTCCAGGAAGTATGCACGAAGCAGGAATAATTGATGCTCTTGAAGCCTGGGCGAGACTCAGCACTTTGTGATCTTATCACCCAATTTCCTTGTTCAATTTAGATATTAAAATCCTGGCCAAGGTCTTGGCTGAGCTACTGGGGCGGGGTACTTCCCCGGCTGATATATACAGACTAGTCAGGCTTCGTAGCCCACAGGCAAGTGGCAGATAACATTCGACGCACTTTGCATGTGTTACGGGAGGCACAACAGAGGGGGGACCTGGTAGCCTTTTTAAGGACAGATGCTGAGAAAGCGATGGATAGGGTTGAGTGGCCCTATCTGTGGCAAGTATTGCGGCATATGGGGTTTGGTCAGAATGGTTAAATCATTTGTATGAGGCACAAGTGGCAAGGCTTAAAAAAAAAAAAAAAAAAAAATCAATGGGGTTACTCTTCTGTCTTTTCAATTGAGAGGGGTACCTGACAGGGGTGCACGTGCTCACCTTTGCTATTTGCTAATTTTATATTACCTCTGGTCCAGTGACGTAGCTACGGGCCTCCCTCTCAGGTCCCCCATGCTGGTGGCCAAAGAGGTGCCTGATCCTAGGCACCTGTATAAGATGCACCTGCAATTTTAAGGTCGTCAACAACTAGAACCCAGCCTACCTGCTCTTACTACAGCGATTGGTCTCCCCCCTTCCCCCTCACGACCTGTCCCAGGCTGTTAGCATCTCACTTCAGTCTAACTGAGGTTGCTGCTAATTTGCCTTGATCACTGTCAGTAGCGACACCGCAGCGATTAAGGCAGGCTGCCTCCCGAACATGCAGAACAGGAATTTGCATCAGAAGAGGGCGGAAGGCATCATTGGGAAGATAAAGGCAGCCTGCCTTAATTGCTGATAGTTGCACCAACGGACCGCAGGGAGTCGAGTGAAAATCGGAGTCACTGGGAGTTCGGACCATGAGGTTGGGGTGAAAGGAAAGGGGAGAAATGTTGGATTTGTGGAGGGAGAGCGGTGCTGGATCTGGGAATGAGAGGGGGGAGGGAGAGCGGGAGAGATCGTATTGAAGGAGTGGGATATATATTGGAGACCGAAGAGAGAGCAATACTAGATCATAATATGGGGGTGGGGAAGAGAGAGAAGAAGACATTCAGGCCCAGAGTAGAAGTGCAGGAGGAAGGAATGAGAGGAGAGTGGAGGGTCAGGGAGACAGAGAAGAGATGTGCAGGGCATGGAGAAAGCATAGGGAATGGGACACACAGGAGCAATGATGTACACAATGGGGTACAGTGCGGTGTGGTGGCGAGGGACAAAGGATAAAATTCAAGAGAAGGCAAGACGCTGAATGTAATGGGAGGATAGAGACACTGAAAGGACAGATGATGAATGTGAATGGAGGATAGGGACAGGGACACAGAATGGATATGCTGCACGGGAACAGTAGGGACATAGGGATGGTGGACATGGAGAAGGAAGAAATGTCAAACGGACAGAGGATCCTGCAAAAAACAGGAACAGAAAATAGACACTGGACCAGCGTGACTACAAAAATAAAATGCTCAGACAACAAGATAGAAAGAAGAATTTTATTCTGAATTTATTAATTGAAATATATCAGCTTTACATAAGTACTGCCATACTGGGAAAGACCAAAGCCCAGCATCCTGTTTCCAACAGTGGCCAATCCAGGTCACAAATACCTGGCAAGATCCCAAAAAGTACAATGGCAAGATTCCAAAAGTACAAAACATTCTATACTGGTAATCCCAGAGGATTGTGGATTCTCCCCAAGTCCAATTTAATAATGGTCTATGGACTTTTTCTTTAGGAAGTCTTCCAAACCTTTTTTAAACTCCGCTAAGCTAACCACCTTTACCACATTCTCTGGCAACGAATTCCAGAGTTTAATTACACTGAGTGAAGAAATATTTTCTCCAATTCATTTTAATTTTACTACATTGTAGCTTCATTGCATGCCCCCTAGTCCTAGTATTTTTGGAAAGCGTGAACAGACGCTTCACATCTACCCATTCCACTCCACTCATTATTTTATAGACATCTATCATATCTCCCCTCAGCCGCCTTTTCTCCAAGCCGAAGAGCCCTAGCCACTTTAGCCTTTCCTCATAGGGAAGTCGTCCCATTCCCATTATCATTCTCGTCGCCCTTCTCTGCACCTATTTTAATTCCACTATATCTTTTTTTGAGATACGGTGACCTGAATGGTAAAATTAGGTTCTTACCTTGGTAATTTTCTTTCCTTCAGTCACAACAGATGAATCCATTAACTGATGAGTTATATCCGCCTACCAGCAGGTGGAGATAGAGAACACTGAAAAACCACAGAGACCCTTGGATGGCTAGCCCCATTCTGCCTTCAGTATTTGAAATTTCCAAAGCAGAGTGAATCATAAAGGTAGAATAACACTTTCCTCACAGCGAACAAACGACCCAGAACAGGAGCAATAACCACACAAAGGAGGGACGAACTCAACCTCCTGTAATAGAACAGCATGTAGAAATTCTGAAAACTGGTTTCCAACTTCTCCCGATGAGATATATGTCTGCATAAAAGATCTGAACATAAAACAAAGTCAGACAGGGAGGGATCATGGAGTCATCTGCTGTGACTACCCCCCCCCCCCCCCCCCCCACGTCGAGGACCTGTCAACAAGACAAAAAGGTGATCAGAAGTCCTGAAGGCATTAGACATCTGTAGATACTGCAACAGGGCCCTGCGGACATCCAAAAGATTTAATTGCCCAAAGGAGTCCGGAAAATCTTCCCTAGAAAAGGAAGGAAGAAAAATGGGCTGGTTCAGGTAAAACGCTGAAACCACTTTAGGCAGGAAGTAAGGCACTGTATGTACCGTCACTCCGGACTCCGAGAATTGCAGAAAAGGGTCCCGACAGGACAGCGCCTGAAGCTCAGACATGCGTCTAGCCGAAGTCATGGCCACCAAAAAGACTGTTTTGAGAGTTACATCCTTCTCTGAAGCTCGCTTAAGCGACTCAAAAAGCGAACCCTGGAGAGCCTTCAACACCAGCCCCAGGTTCCAGGCCGGGCAAGGCGCTCGCCCGGGAGGACAGAGCCTAAGTACCCCTCTGAGAAATCGGGTAACGTCCGGATGAGCAGCAAGGGACATTCAAAATACTTTCCCTCGATAGCATGCCAATGCTGCCACTTGGAGCCACAGGGAATTGTAAGCCAGGCCTTTTTCTAAGCCATCCTGCAAAAAGTCCAGCACCGGCAAGACAGTAGCCCATGTGGGAGTGATTGCCTTTGAAACACACCACGCCTCAAACTTGCACCAGATCCGAGCATAAGCTGCGGAAGTGGACCGCTTGCGGGCCTGCAAGAGAGTGTAAATGACCTTGTTAGAGTAGCCCTTGTCTCTTAATTGTGCCCTCTCAAGAGCCAGGCCGTAAGACCAAATCGGCAGGGATCCTCCATAGACACCGGACCCTGAACCAACAGGTTCGGCACCAGGGGCAAATGAAATGGAGCCTCCACCACCATCCGGAGATCCGCATACCACGGACGCCTTGGCCAGTCCGGAGCAATGAGAATCACCAATCCCCAGTGAAGTCGAATCCGAAGGAGGACTCGCCCTATCAAGGGCCAAGGAGGGAACACATACAGGAGGCCCGAGGACCAGGGTTGAGCCAGAGCATCCAACCCCGCCGAGTGAGGATCTCTCCTCCTGCTGAAAAAGCGAGGTACTTTGGCATCATTAGATCCATTCCGTGGGTCCCCCATTTGGCACAAATCTGAAGAAAAACTTCTGCCAGTTCCCATTCCGCCGGGTCTATTTGGTGCCTGCTGAGAAAATTGGCTTGCACATTGCTCTGATCTGCTAACAGAAGCTGCAAATGGAGCTCGGCCCAGTGGCAAATCTGAGCGGCCTCCACAGTCAGGGCCCTGCAATGAGTGCCACCCTGACAATTTATGTAGGCCACCGCTGTTGTGTTGTCTGACAGCACCCGGACAGCAAGCCCCTTCAGAGTCTTTTGAAAGGCCATAAGAGCCTGGAATATCGCTCTCAGTTACAAGCGATTGATGGACCACCCCGCTTCCACGGTTGTCCAATGACCCTGAGCATAGCTGCCTTGGCAATGCGCTCCCCAGCTCAACAGGCTGGCATCCGTTATCACCAGGCACCAAGAAGGCAGCGTCAGTGGCATTCCTTGGCGCAGCATCCTGTTGGGAGAGCCACCACTCCAGACTGAGCCGGGCCGCAGGGAGCCACGTTAGTCTGCGTTGATATTCCTGGGAAATCAGAGACCACTGTTGAAGCAGGGCAATCTGCAAAGACCTCATATGAGCTCTCACCCAAGGAATCACCTCCAAGGTGGCTGTCATCGACCCCAGCAGCTGGACAAAGTCCCAAGCTCGCGGGTGAGGCATCCGCAGGAGCAGACGGACCCGATTCTGAAGCTTGCACCGCCTTTGGTTGGGGAGAAAGAGAACCCCCGAGGCCGTGTCAAACCGGACCCCCAAATACTCGAGAGATTGAGAGGAGGTCAGGTGACTTTTGGGTACACTGACCACCCAGCCTAGAGTCTGCAGGACTGTAACCACTCTGGCTGTGGCAAGGCGACTTTCGGCTGCCGAATCTGCTCTGATGAGCCAGTCGTCGAGATAAGGATGCACTCTGATACCCTCTCGCCTGAGACAGGCAGCTACCACCAACATTACCTTGGAAAAGGTACGGGGAGCTGTGGCTAGGCCGAAAGGCAAGGCCTGAAACTGGAAATGTTGTCCCAACACCGCAAACTGGAGAAACCGCTGATGCGGGGGCCAAATAGGAATGTGCAAATACGCTTCCTTTGGTCTAGAGACGTGAGAAACTCTCCTGGCTGTACCACTACAATGACGGAGAGCAGGGTTTCCATGCGAAAGTGTCGTACTCTTAGGGCCTCGTTGACTCTTCGTAAGTCGAGGATCGGTCTGAAAGACCCGCCTTTTCGAGGCACGACAAAATTAATGGAATAGCGGCCGCAGCCTTGTTCAGCAGGAGGCACCGGGATCACCACTCCGAGGTGCAGCAGGACTTGCAAAGTCTCCTCTACCGCCGCCCGTTTGACGGCAGTGCCGCATCAGGACTCCACAAACATGTCTCTCACTGGGGCACCGAATTCCAATCGGTAATCTTCTCTGATCAGGTCCAGGACCTGCTGATCCGAGGTAATCTTGGTCCACTCCTCAAGAGGGAAAGACGTCCTCCTACTGCAGGAATCGAGGCGTGGACTGGCGTCCCATCATTGTGGAGGACGCTCCTGAACTCCAGGCAGAGAACCGGCTGCTGCGGAGCGTTTGTCCGAGCGAAAGGAGTTCCTCTGCTGAAAATGGGCACATTGAGAAAACAAGCTTCACGGAAGCGAGGTTAAGGAGAGGAGGGAAACACAGGGCCCTTGAAAGAAGGCCTCAACCTATCCTCAGGTAACCACTGGGGCTTAGAGTCCCCTAGGTCTTTAACAATCTTCTCCAAATCCTCTTCAAATAACAGGAGGGCCCGAAAGGGTAACCTCACCAGACTTTGCTTACAGACCATGTCAGGTGCCCAATGCCGTAGCCAAAGAAGGCGGCGGGCAGAAACCGCCACAGACATCTGTTTAGCCAAAGCTCTGACCAGATCATAAAGGGCATTAGCCAAAAATGACAGGGCCGACTCCAGGAGTGGCCTAGTGGTTAGGGTGGTGGACTTTGGTCCTGGGAAACCGAGGAACTGAGTTCAATTCCCGGCACAGGCAGCTCCTTGTGACTCTGGGCAAGTCACTTAACCCTCCATTGCCTGCCGCATTGAGCCTGCCATGAGTGGGAAAAGCACGGGGTACAAATGTAATAAAAATAAATTTTAAAATAAAATCCGCGGGGCAACCTCAGAGGGACCCCGCACCATCTGCAGGTTGCTCCACCGCCTGTTGTAATCAGGAAATACATGCCCAGGCTGAATAGGAACTGCAAATCGACGCCCTTAAGGCCAGGCCCGCAATTTCAAAGGACCGCTTCAGCGCGGATTCTAGCCGCTGGTCCTGCATGTCTTTCAAAGCGACCCCTCCCTTTACTGGGAGAGTGGTCTTTTTTGTCACCGCCGTGACCAACGCATCCACTTTAGGCATCCCAAAAGGGGCCAAGTGCTAAGCTGACCCATAGCCCTGGCCACTTTCAAAGGCCCATCGGGGTCAGACCATTGAGCTGAAATAAGCTCTTGGGTGGAGTCATGCACAGGAAAGGCCCGAGTAGGCTTCTTAGTACTCACCATCCTAAGATTAACAGAGGAGGCCTCGCCTTCAGCAGGATCATCAATCGAGAGGGCCTGCAAGGCGTCCACAATGAGAGCTGGCAGCTCGTCGTGGTGGAAAATCCGAACCACATTAGGATCATCCAAATCCAGTGGCAAACAGGCACCCTCCTCTGGATCATCTGTCCCCGAGGGCCTGCCAGATCCCTCAGACTCCCCACAGCCTGATCACGGGGGGGGGGGGAGGGGGGGAAGGAAGAGGATATGCGCCACTTTCAGACTGGGAATTTATGCTCGGGGGAAGAAAACATCTGAAGCCATCCCTGGGGCATCAACACCCGGAGGGAACCCAGGATGCAACTGAGTGTCAGACACCTGCGGCAGAGCTCTTTTAACCATAAAAGGCCTTATGCATCAGTAGCACAAACTCAGGGGAGAAAAACTCACCCTGGCCGTCCCCGAATTAGGTGAAATGGAGGTTGGAGCTCCTCTGGCAACCTCGAAACGAGGCATCCCCCTGCACTCAGACACCTCTGCCATCGCGGGGCTCGAGGTGCCAGCTCCATCGAGCAGGAAGAATCATCACTCGTCACGCTTGTACTAGCGCGAGCATCTAAGGAGCACATTTTACACAGCTCCACTGCTGATCTGCGTTTACCACAACGGGAGCAGCGCTTAACTCCTTCAGCAGCCATCACCCAACTGGACTGAAATATAGCAATAAAATGGCAGCTTCGCGTCAAAACTTACGCCGCTCAGAACGGCATCCACAGGACCTCCTCGGAGGAGCTGGGCACCACTCTCACCTCAGAAGACCGAGAACGAGCTCCGGTCAAGCTGCATAGAACCAGAATCTCTGGAGAAAGCCTCAGAACAGCCACGCAGTAAAAGCGCGCTCTTTTTTTTTTTTTTTTAACGCTGTGAGGAAAGTTGGAGGCAGGCAGCAACAGAGGGACTCCGGGAGCATGGGGGAACGAGTAAGGCAGGGAAAGGGCGAACCTATATGCCTTTAAAGTGGGCACCACCAGCCACAACACTCCTGCTCAACTGGCAAAGCACAGGAGCCATCCCAGGCAGAAAGCCAGGACCTAATCAAGCTACGTCCACACCTGCTGGGAGATAGAGAAATACTTAGGGTAAAATGGGGCTAGTCGTCCAAGGGTCACTGTGGTTTTTCAGTGTTCTCTATCTCCACCTGCTGGTAGGCGGATACAACCCATCAGTTAATGGATTCATCTGCTGCTGATGACAAGGAATAAACACAATATTCGAGGTGCAGTCGCATTATAACATTCTCATTTTTGTTTTCCATTCCTTTCCTAATAATACCTAACATTCTATTTGCTTTCTTAGTCGCTGCAGCACACTGAGCAGAATGTTTCACCGTTTCAACGTATCATCAACAACGACACCTAGATCCCTTTCTTGGTCCGTGACTCCTAACGTGGAACCTTGCATGAAGTAGCTATAATTCGGGTTCCTCTTTCCCACATGCATCACTCTGCATTTGCTCACATTAAACGTCATCTGCCATTTAGACACCCAGTCTCGTAAGGTCCTCTTGTAAATTTTTCACAATCCTCCTGCGATTTGACTTTGAATAACTTTGTGTCATCAGCAAATTTAATTACCTCACGAGAGAAGCAGCAGTCAACGGTGCTTGCGAGACTAGCCTGAATGTTGCCGAATTGCCAGCGCCGCCGGTAAAGGAGCACACGCATCCAACTGAAACAGAATTTGGTCTTGCAGCAAAGGGACCAACAATGGAGAACGACATGGACCAAGCAACTCACAGGTTAGCTTGCTCTGAGTTGAGTGTAGGGCAATGACAGCAGAGTGGGGGAGTGGAAACAGAGACTAACTAATAGACCTATAGTGGACTAGACAGGCTCACTTCCACTCCAGTCTACTAAACCTCCTTGATAGTGCTCTGAGTATTATGTCAATGACGGCTACACAGGGGAGTGGAAACAGAGATTAACCAATTGTCTTACAATAGGCTATACAGACGCACTCCGATTCCAGTCTATTAAACCTCCTTGATAGTGCACGACAAAGGGCCCAGCGAATCAAATAGAGGACTAAAGAACCAAAGCACTGGTTACAACTACCGATCGCTGCATAAAACACTGGTGGCAGTCAAAACAAAGAATAGATTGAGGATTCCATGACCTCTTTAACGGAGCCTCCCTACTTCCTAACAGCAGAACAGAGACTAGAGCTACAGTGCTCTATGCCCAGGACATCACTCCCGAGCATCTTACTGTGAGTAACCTATTTATCCCAAACTGACACCAAAATGAACACAATCAAAATACTTCTGGTAATCTATTCCCTTTCACTGATCCACCCAGCACTATCCATCCCACTCACAGAACATTACTTCATACCTATTCTACAAAATCACCAAAGACTGATCAAACATTCCACCAAACTGACACTCACAACACTAAAGGAAGATCATTTAAACACGGACATCACCAACAAAACAGGAGGAATGACCACAACAAACACCACCCAAGGAAATACAACTAAGAAAAATCCACTTAACACCAAACCTAGCAGCCCCATACCAAAATATGCAGGTGGGCTACATCAATGCTAGGTCCGTAATTAACAAAACAACAACAATATCAGACAATTACTTCAGAAAACCTCGATCTTATCTTTATCAATGAAACATGGATTCACAACCAAAACGACCCCATAATCCTTGAACAGTGCCCTCCAGGTTACAAAATCACGCACCGAACCAGATTGGAAAAGAGAGGCGGAGGCATAGCACTAATCTACCAAGAACAATTCACCACCGAAACCATTGCCGACTCCATAACACCCCAACTAGAAATTGCCTCATTTAGAATCCATAACAATTCCCTGATCGATCACCTGATTTGCGTCCTGTTCTACAGACCACCCGGCAACTGGAACGAAAGCCAGCCTATCTTCACGGACTTCATATCAAACAATTGTGTAAACATCAACACATTAATACTAGGCGACATTAACCTTCACCTACAGGACCCCAACTCCATTAACGTACAGGAATGTAAGACTTCCTACAGTCCTGGGATCTCAAATGGCCTCACATGCAACCGACCCATACCAAGGGTCACACATTGGACCTCCTATTACATAAACTGTCCACAGATCATAACCTATTAATGACAGACATCAAATGGACAGCAACACCTTGGACCGACCATTACAAACTGAACCTAACTTTAAACTGTCAGAAGGAGGATTCAAACCGCACACCAGAACATACAACTTACACTACAAGAGGGCAAATAGATTCACAAGTATTCTAGCAAAAGATATACGACAACGAATGGACAACATGAACTGACTCCAAACTTTATTTCAACTGCTGGGATGACAGATGTAGCAGCGTATTAAACAAAATAGCACCCTTAAAAACAAGAATATCAAAAAGACAGAATACTATACCATGGTTCAATGAAGAACTAAAAAAACTCAAAACACAATCTAGGAAACTTGAACGAGCATGGAGAAAAATAAAAGACAAACATACACTCAACGCATGGAAACATATACATAGAAAACACAAATATGCAATAAAACAAACCAAAAGGTCCAGTACCAAACTAGGACCGGATTACAAAGATATGAAGAAACTATTCCAACTCGTAAATAAGTTACTGGACACCACCCCTATCACCACAACCAACAGACATCCCACCCGCAGACAAACTTACTAATTACTTTAACGGAAAAATAATAAAATTACTCAGCACGCTTCCTCATTACAACACCGGCATCAAAAACTTCTTCAACTATCTGCACCTAACCTCCGATGGATACCCAGCTGACTGTATCTGGACAGCATTTAATCTCCTCAACACCAAATCAGTTACACAAGCGACTCACAGGTTTGCCAAGACCCACTGCAAACTGGATATGTGTCCCAGTTATCTACTAAAATCCGCCCCCGACTAAACAGCTCACGGAATACCTGGACAAGTTCTCAATACTACATAATTCACAATCAGGATTATGCTCCCACCATAGTACCAAAACTGTCTTAGTCACCCTCCTGGCCAAATTCAAGCAGGAAATATCCACAGGTAAAAGCAGTTCGACATGGTAAACCACAACATACTACTAAGACTACTAAGTCACTTCGGGATTGAAGGAAATGTACTTAATTGGATTAAAGGTTTAACCACCAGAACTTATCAAGTAAAATCAAACAAACATATCACCACCGTGGAAAGCAGTATGCGGAGCACCTCAAGGATCACCATTATCACCAATACTCTTCAACATGATGATGATTCCACTGGCACAGTCCCTATCCAATCAAGGCCTCAACCCGTTCATATACGCAGATGATAGAATCTACATCCCCTTCAAACATGACTTGACAGAAATAACCAATAAAATCAATGATGGCCTGAACATCATGGACTCCTGGGCAAACTCATTCCAACTGAAACTGAAAAAAAACACACTGCCTCATCCTCTCTTCTCAACAAGTACAAACCCACAACTATAAATACTCCAGGACACACCCTCCCTACCTAAGACAGCTTGAAAATACTCGGAGTCACACTCGACCGCAACCTTACTCTTGGAGAGCCAAGTAAACTCTGTAATAAAGAAAATGTTCTATTCAATATGGAAGCTCAAATGACTAAAACCTTTCTTCCCAAGGGAAACCTTTCGAAACCTAATACATGTCATGCAGATTACTGCAACGGAATCTAGGCGGGATGCAAAGAACAACTCACAAAAAAACTCCAGACCGCCCAAAATACAGCAGCCAGGTTGATATTCAGCAAAACACGCTTCGAAAGTGCCAAACCCCTTCGAGAAAAACTGCAATGGCTCCCAATCAAAGAACGGATCATCTTCAAAATCTGCACTTTAGTCCACAAAATTATATATGGCGTAGTCCCAGGATACATGACAGATCTCATACCTAAACCTAAACTACCCAAATTGCAAAGGACTGAAATACAAAACAACCTACGCATCAGGCTTGTCCTAAATAAGCGCGCAACTATGGCATGGCCTCCCAAAAGCTGTGAAAACAATCCATGACCACCTGAACTTCAGGAAATCACTAAAAAACAACCTCTTCAAAAAGGCCTACCCCAACGATCCTACGTAAACCTCTTCACCCAAAACACAGCATGCCTAATGATCGTATTGGACAACAAACGATCTTCATCCCTTCCGACCCTCCACATATTTATTTTACCTCATTCGATCACTATACAACCTTGTATTTGCTATCAACCAACTGGGCAAACACCTTAACGGTACTATGTAAGCCACACTGAGCCTGCAAATAGGTGGGAAAATGTGGAATACAAATGCAACAAATAAATAAACTACTTTGACCAAAAAGTAGCAAAGATTAAACTGACACTATCTGCAACTAAACTCCACCCTGATAATTTCCTAGATGACATAACACAACATACCTACAAGAGCTAACAGCACCTGGACTGCCTTTGTATCACCAACACCAGACATCATCCATAAGGTACTGAAAAAAATATTCAAAATCCCATTGTCAACTTGACACCTGCCCACAACCTCTATCATGAGATCAGCTCCTGATGACTTCAAAAACACTCTTGACAGACCACATAAACACTGAACAAGGGCCTCTTCGCGAGAGACAAATACAGTATTCTATTGACCCCCATCCTAAGGAAAAAAAAACCCCATGGGCAACATGGATAAGGTATTTAACTGTAGACCAGTAGCATCCATCCCACTATTCGTCAAGTTAATCGAAGGGCTAGTATCACAACTGATGGGACTACCTAGCAAACCATTCCATCATACACTGATCACAATCAGGCCTCAGACCAGGCCACAGCACATACGGAAAGCAGCAGCACTGGCCATGCTGATTCATGCAATTTGACCTTCGATGTGATAAACCACAATGTCTTTGGTAAACCTACTTGGCAATATAGGCACCAGAGGTGACGTGCTGAGATGGTTCACGGGCTTCCTGAAATCAAGATCCTACAAAGTAAAACAACTTTGTCATCTCTCCCCTCAATGGGTGTCAAAATGTGGGGTAGCACAGGGATCTCCACTATCCCCCATTCTGTTCAACAACCTTAAGATTCCTCTAGGTACAAACTGCAAGCAAAAGGCTTCAAAACATACATATATGCGGATGACAGAACGATATCCATCCCCTTCAAAGATAACATTCAAGAGATCCTAAACACAGTTAAAGATGCCCTGGACATCGCGGAAACATGGGCTATAACATTAAGTTACAACTAAACAAGGAAAAACAAAACACAAACTAAAAATCAATGGTAATTTCCTGCTCCTTCCAACCTCTCCAATAAAGTTTCTCATTAAACCACACCAAAAACCTCTAAAAAAAAAAAAAAAAAAAACACCTAAAAATCCTAGGCAACACAATTGACCTCACCTTCAACCATCACATATTACAAGCATAGGAACCAGCTCTGTGGGCTTTGAGCACCCCCAATATTGAGAAAATTCCTTGTATGTGTCCAGAAAGGGGTTATTTCCATTGGGCTTAGCATCCCCAATAATTTTGAAAAGTTGGCTACTATGATCACAAGTAACCAAGAATATATTTTGTACACTACGGAAGTTAAGAATCAGAAACCTAATCTCACCAAAATCATTTCACCCAATAATACAATCGTTCACCAAATAATACAATCGCTAACACTATCCCAAATGGATTACTGCAATAGACTATACGCAATACTATTCAGGAAGGACAGAGTAGGAAAAAAGGAGGTGTGGAAAATGTATGCTAAGAATGATATCCAAGTGACGGAACTTCAAGACACGTGGGGTAAGGAAGAAGCGCTGTGGGTTAAACTGGAAAGAGGGAAAGAAAAATGTATCTATACCGGAGTGATATACAGACCACTCTCAACAGTCGGAGGAAATGGACAGAAGACATCTGCAAGATAGCTAGGAATGGGAAAGTACTACTGATAGGTGACTTCAATATGCCGGATGTTGATTGGGTGCCCCGACTGCAGGGTCGTCTAGAAGCAAAGAGATCTTGGTTCCGTTACCCACTGCTGGAACAATTTTTCCTGTAGGGAATGACGAGGAATGGAGCTATTCTGGACCTGGTGTTTACGAATGGAGAGAACATTTCTGACATCAAGGTGGCAGACCATTTGGCATCTAGTGATCATCGTATGGTGTGGTTCAATATTAGAAGAGAGGGCTCATTTGAGATTGAAGGGAGATGGGGGAATTTCTCAAGGAACAGTTAGAATGATGGGAACAGCTGAAGGATGTAAAACAGCAATGGACAAGACTGAAAAGGCAACTAACCTTTATATTTGAAAATTACATAAAAGTAAGAGGAAAAGAAGGCCTCTCTGGTACTCGAATGTAGTAGCTGAAAAGATAAGGGTATGGAGGCTAGCCTTTGCACTATAAGACGACTCAGAAAGATGAAGACAGGAGAGAATACCTAAGTAAGCTAAGAGAAGCTGGAAAAGCTATCAGGAAAGGGAAGCGGCAAATGGAGGAAAAGATAGCTAATACGGTAAAATTGGGGGATAAGACCTTTTTCAGATATGTGACAACAGGAAGTGCCATATAAGCATTGTGAGACTCAAAGCTGAGGGAGAGAAATATGTGGAAGATAAGGAAAAAGCTGAGCTGCTTAACAATTATTTTAGCTCTGTGTTCACGGATGAAAGACCAGGGGTAGAGCTGCAGAAAACAAAGGCTAAAGGACTGGGTTCGGGAGGAACTGGCCAAACTAAAAGTAGACAGAGCGATGGGGCTAGATGGGATACACCCAAGGGTGCTAAAGATACTTGGGAGAAGTTCTGTCGGTACCCTGACGGATCTCTTCAATGTTTCCTTAGAAACTGGAGTGGTCCCGGTGGACTGGAGAAGGGTGGATGTGGTTCCTTTGCACAAGGATGGAAGTAAGGAGGATGTTAGGAATTACAGACCTGTCAGTCTGACCTCGGTAGTGCGTAAGCTAATTGAAATGCTTCTAAAGAGGAGAATTGTGAGATTTCTTGAACTAAATGGAATGCAGGACCTGAGACAGAATGGCTTCACTAGTAGCAGGTCGTGTCAGACAAATCTGACTGTCTTCTTCGACTGGGTAGCCAAACAGTTGGACATGGGAGGGGCGCTTGATGTGGTACACTTGGATTTCAGCAAAGCCTTTGACACGGTTCCGCACAGGTGACTGATAAATAAACTGAGTGCCCTCGGTATAGGACCTAGAGTAACTGATTGGGTTAAAAATTGGTTGAATGGTAGGAGACAGAGGGTAGCCTGTAAATGGAGCATGCTCTGAAGAAAAGGATGTCATCAGTGGAGTACCGCAGGGATCAGTCCTAGGGCCAGCTCTTTTTAACGTCCTTGTGAGTGATATTGCAGAAGGGCTGTCTGGTAAGGTTTGTCTCTTTGCGGATGATACCAAACTCTGCAACAGGGTGGACACCCTAGAGGGCATGAATGACATGAGGAAGGACCTCGCAAAGCTGGAGGAATGGACCAATATTTGGCAACTAAGGTTTAATCCCAAAAAATGTAGGGTCATGCACTTGGGTCGCAAGAATCTTTGGGAATGGTACAGTATAGGGGGTGAAGTGCTTCAGTGTACGAAGGAAGAGCGGGACTTGGGGGTGATTGTGTGATGACCTTAAAGCTTTCAGATAGAAAAAGCGGCAGTCAAAGCCAGAAGGATGCTTGGGTGAATAAAGAGGCATGACCAGCAGAAAAAAAGGAGGCGATAGTGCCATTTAAGTATTTGGCGAGGCCCCATTTGGAGTAGTGTGTGCAGTTCTGTAGGCCGCACCTATAAAAAGATATAAACAGGATGGAGTCGGTCCAGAGGGCGGCTAATAAATTAGTAAGCTGTCTTGAACGCAAAAATTATAGGGACAGGCTTATGAACCTCAACGTGTATATGCTGGGAGAGAGGAGAAATGATAAAAGACATTTAAATATCTCAAAGGCATTTATGTACAGGAAGAGAGCCTTTTTCAACTGAAGGAGAGCTCTGGAATGAGGGGGCATATGATGAAGTTAAGAAGGAATAGGCTTAGGAGTAATCTAAGGAAGTACTATTTCACAGAAAGGGTGGTGGAGGCATGGAATGGCCTCCCGGTGGAGGTTGTGGAGTCCAGGACTGTTGCAGAATTTTAAAAAGGCATGGGATAAGCATATGGGATCGCTTAGGAAAAGGAAGAGTTAGGGGTTATAGAGGATGGGCAGACTGGATGGGTGATACGGCCTTTATCTGCTGTCATGTTTCTATGTTTCTAGGATGCCAAGGGCAAAGCCTGAAATAACGCCAAACTGACCAAAATACTGCATACCCCCTATCTGATACTATGTAAGCCACACTGAATCAACCTATTTGTAACATGCAGGATATATGCACTAAAGTCAAATTGAAATATCTTCAAAATACTTCCAAACCATTAAGTTTAAAAGAAAGTTTAAAAAATATGTCCCGTTTACTCTGTATAAAAATGAGAGGATCGAAGCGATGTCTATGCTAAGCACATGGACAGTTCCTAGATAGAGATCAAACACTGTTTTGTTGTCAGCAGTTTGCAAGAGGGCTTCTTTTTTCCTTCATAATTTTCTTCGGGCTGGGTGAGGTCACTGAAACATCTCCAAACCCAAGATGGCGTCAATCAGCAACAAATGAATGTGAGATAAAATACTAGAGCGCAAACCACTTTTTTTTTAAACGTGATAGGAGCACAAATAAAGTGTGCTACACATAATCGACAAAGCGGAAAAACCTGTTCATGAAAGTTACAAGTCTATAGTCCGAGAAAATAATACTACGATGCTCCCGCACCACTCTTTGCTTAAGAGATCACCGTTAAAGAGAAACTGGTCACGAAAGCAGACGTTGTTTACAACTTCTAAATTAAATACATCTTCTTTCCCACTATTTGAAAAAAAAAAAAAAAAACACAATAAATAAATCTCAAGCACTAAACGCAAAAATAAGTAAACCTGCAAGAAAAACCATTAAGAATAAAACGTACTAAATAACATACATGGATCCGAATTTCAATCTTACATTACTGGGAACATAAAAAGTAAAGTTCGTCTTTCCCTTGCTCTGGCGCACAGGTAGCATCAGCAGAAATTACATTAGTTTTCAAAGAAAGTTCTTCCCTTAATTAACCTGAGAAAAGATACAAAAATTCAGGGGGGAAAAAATCAAGACAACCGATACATAAGGACTTCAGCTGACCGCCTGTAAAAGTTACAGACAGCCCCAAAGAGAGGATATGACCGCGCCAAGAAAGGGGGAGGGAAAACCTACAGCAAAGGAGAAACAAACCACAGAAAATAGAAAAATACAAGTAAGACCAAGTAATACTAGATGAGCAAATCCACCAAACCCCATCACTGGCAAAGGAAAACCTAAAGGGCCGGGCTCGCTATACAAGAATACTAAGAGAGAGAAAAACAGATACTTCACGGATAAAAGCATTACCATCATGCAACAATAACCCAAGGCCTTACTTACGTTCTTCAGCCTTTTCTCTCTCAAAAACTCCACTACTATCTGGAGAACAGAGGGAGAAATTTTATTGATCTTTTCCTGCTTTTCTTTTTATATCTCTCTTTTTCTACTGTCTTTTTCCTCCTCCTCCTCCTCGATCGCGCTTCGCCCTTCCCCTGGGTGCAGCCGCGTATTGAGATTACAATGATGACCCGGGCTGCGCGCAGAAAATTAAAAAAAGAAAACAAATGGCGCTGAGACGCATGCGCGTCAGCCCATGTAGTTAGACAGGCCAGAGGTGCGATAGCGTTTCAGTTCTGCATATAATTTCAAGGTTTTTATCCAACCTCCCTGTCTAAATTTGGACTCATCACCCCATAGAAGTACATAGTTGCGCGCAAGCGAGCGCCCCTGCCCTACCAGGTAGCTGCGAACTCGAAATGGTGCCGAAAAGGCAATTAGGAAGGGGGAAGGACAAACGAAGTTCTCGTTTTTATTTATTTATTGTTGGATTTACCTTAAAGCAGCATAGATATTTTGTAAAGTAAAATACAAAGTAAAGGTTCATATGGTGAAAGAAACATTAAAAAAAAATATTCTGTATAGCAGAATTTTTCACGATGGATTGTACCACAAAAAGATTTGAAGAGAAACAGTGACGAAGCTGAAAGAAGGCGTTGCAGAGGAGTGGAATTAGGTGTGGACTATAAAAGCTCGAGTTACTATTTGTGTGAGCCTCGAGCAATTGGCAGGCTGAGACACTAAGGCGGTGTTGGTGTGTGCGGCGATGATATATGTGTTCTTTTTTTCTAAATATAGTCGGTCCTTGTTATGGAAGGTTTCTAGTTTGAGAAAAACAACAGCGTTTGTAAGTGAGGATTTTTGAAATAAGGTCTTTTTTTTCAGTTTTTTGGTGGTTAAATCTGTTCACGTGGTACAGTTTGCAGGTGCTATCTCCGAGGTGTTCTTCCAGTACTGAGTAGTCTCCTCTTTTCTAGAGAGGAGTAATTTGTATTGAGTTTAGAAAAGTACCAGTGGTGAGCAAGGAGACCACTGGAGATAGATGAGGATGCGGGGGCATATAGCAATAGTAAAGTACTAATATACTCTCAAATGGACAATTTCCTGATGCTTAAAAGTAGTAGTGTAACCAGAAGGCAAGTTTTGCGTGGCCCGATGGTGGAATAGTTGGGCATGATGTATTTTCTCTCTGCCTGCTTCTCCTTCCTTCCCTGCCCCCCCCCCCCCAAAACCCCAGCCACCACACACACACACACACACATTCAGGCTATAAACTTAGAAAACATTAATAGCTTGGCTGTTGGTGATCCCCAAGCCCTGCCAAAAGACGATATTCTCAACCCAGATCCTGGGCTGTTGCTGAACATCATGGAAGTAGCAGTGCTTCCAGCCACTGATAATGACTTATTTATTTATTTATGGGTTACTTATATCCCACATTTTCCCACTCATGCAGGCGCAATGTGGCTTACTTCTTGTGCTAAACTGCAAAATTAGCCCCCCCCCCAAAAAAAAAAAATATATATATATAACTGTACCATGCTCAAACTAGTGAGCATCCAGATTACTGCCATGTTATAATCACTGCAGTAATCTGCAGCTTAGTGCTAAATATCAACTTTCCTGTCAGTGCCAGAGCGTTGGTGAGGCCCCACTTGGAGTACTATGTTCAGTTTAGGAGGCCATATCTTGCTAAAGATGTAAAAAGACTGGAAGCGATGCAAAGAAAAACTACAAATATGGTATGGGATTTGCGTTGCAAACCGTACGAGGAGAGGCTTGCCCACCTGAACATGTATACCTTGGAGGAAAGGAGAAACAGGGATGACATGATACATATGTTCAAATATTTGAAAGGTGTTAGGGTGGTGGACTTTGGTCCTGGGGAACTGAGTTCAATTCCCGCTTCAGGCACAGGTAGCTCCTTGTGATTCTGGGCAAGTCACTTAACCCTCCATTGCCCCATGTAAGCCGCATTGAGCCTGCCATGAGTGGGAAAGCATGGGGTACAAATGTAACAAAAAAAAACTTTTTCGGAGACGGGAAGGTGGTAGAACTAGAGGACATGAATTGAGGTTGAAGGGGGGCAGACTTAGGAGTAATGTCAGGAAGTATTTTTCCATAGAGAAGGTGGTGGATATGTGGAATGCCTTCCCACAGGAGGTGGTGGAGATGAAAACGGTAATGGAATTCAAACAAGCGTGGGATAAACACAAATTCTTTCACGACAAGGTTCAAAAGATAAACCTTGCATTCTCTACCTCGCCACCTCTCCACTAGTCCGTTCCCCTCTCTCTCCTTCCCCTCATTCCCTTTCCTCCTTTCCTGAAGTTACTATTGCGGAAACTACACTTCTCCTTTCTTCCTCAAAATGTACCACCTGTTCCTCTGATCCCATTCCCACCCACCTTCTTAATGCCATCTCACCTGCTCTTATTCCTTTTATCTGTCACATTCTCAACCTCTCACTTTCCACTGCGACTGTCCCTGCTGCCTTTAAACATGCTGTGGTCACACCTCTCCTTAAGAAGCCTTCACTCGACCCAACTTGTCCCTCTAATTACCGACCCATCTCCCTCCTTCCCTTTCTCTCCAAATTACTTGAGCGTGCTGTTCACTGCCGCTGCATTGATTTTCTCTCCTCACATGCTGTTCTTGATCCACTACAATCTGGTTTTCGCCCTCTCCACTCAACCGAAACTGCGCTTACTAAAGTCTCCAATGACCTATTACTGGCTAAATCCAGAGGTCAATATTCCATCCTCATTCTTCTTGATCTTTCCGCTGCTTTTGACACTGTTGATCACAGCATACTTCTCGATACCCTGTCTTCACTTGGATTCCAGGGCTCTGTCCTTTCCTGGTTCTCTTCCTACCTCTCCCTCCGCACCTTTAGTGTTCACTCTGGTGGATCCTCTTCTACTTCTATCCCTCTGCCTGTCGGCATACCTCAGGTTTCTGTTCTTGGTCCCCTCCTCTTTTCTATCTACACTTATTCCCTTGGTTCATTAATCTCATCCCATGGCTTTTTCTACCATCTCTATGCTGATGACTCCCAAATCTACCTTTCTACCCCTAATATCTCATCTTGCATCCAAACCAAAGTTTCAGCGTGCTTGTCTGATATTGCTGTCTGGATGTCTCAAAACCACCTGAAATTAAATATGACCAAAACCGAGCTTCTCATTTCCCCCCCCCCCCCCCCCAAACCCACCTCCCCACTCCCCCCGTTTTCTATTTCTGTTGATGGCTCTCTCATTCTCCCTGTCTCCTCAGCTCGAAAGCTTGGGGTTATCTTTGACTCTTCTCTCTCCTTCTCTGCTCATATCCAGCAGACCGCCAAGACCTGTCGTTTCTTTCTTTACAACATCTGTAAAATCCGCCCCTTTCTTTCTGAGCACTCTACCAAAACCCTCATCCACACCCTTGTCACCTCTCGTTTGGACTACTGCAATCTGCTTCTTGCTGGCCTCCCACTTAGTCACCTCTCCCCTCTCCAGTCAGTTCAAAACTCTGCTGCCCGTCTCGTCTTCCGCCAGGGTCGCTTTACTCATACTACCCCTCTCCTCAAGTCGCTTCACTGGCTCCCTATCCGTTTTCGCATCCTGTTCAAACTTCTTCTACTAACCTATAAATGTACTCACTCTGCTGCGGATAGTCTCCGGAGGTAGACTCAAGTATATTGAAGAAGTGATCAGTATCTGAGATCTTGAGAGGGAGAGAGTTATGTAGTTTTAAGATTTTTTCATGAAAGTGTTTGGCTAGTGAATCAGCAGACGGGATGTCTATACTTGCTGTGGTGATAAGGTTGGTGTCAAAAAGTTTATTAACAACATGAAATAATTTCTTTAGATCTGAATAATCTTGCCCAATTATAGATTTATAATAGGATTTCCGAGCCTGTCTGGTTGCGTATTTGTATTTTCTGAGAGCTAGTTTCCACTCTTTAAGTGTATGTTCAGTTTTTCCTTTATTCCATTTGCGTTCCATTTTTCTGGTTTGTGTCTTTAGTTTTTTAAGATCTTCATTAAACCAGGGTGTTTAATTGATTTTCTTAGATGATCTAATTTTTAAAGGTGCTATGTCGTCAAGAACACTATTGCATCTTGTGTTCCAGTCAGAAAGGAAGTGTGTAGTATCTGTGTTTGATGACCATCATTATCATACTTTCTGGACCCAAACTCCGAAGGATCAATTCTTCCTCTAGTACTGACATTTGTGGGCTGTTGAATTTGATTTGATCCTTTTCTCTGCCAAAGGTTGGAGAGGTTCAATTTTAAGTGATCGGTCCAGGGGATTTCAGACCAGTACGTGTCTGTTGTTCTAAAATTATGGACTGTGGACAATTTATATGAACAAAGGTCCAGTGTATTACCTTTGATGTGAGTGGGTTCGCACTGTGGCCATGCCAGGTCCAACGAAAGGAGGAGATCTTTACATTCTTGAGTCCAAGGGGATGTCATGTCTTCAAGATGAAGGTTGATATCACCTAAGATGAGTACGCTGGAGTTGGAAATACACATGTTTGAAATAAATTCTGAGAAGGATGAATATCATTCCAATTGCCAGGTGGCCTGTAAAGCATGATGCAAGTCAAATGGTCAAGTAGGGCTTTGTCTTTTATCCTTATCGAGGCTATCTCAAGTTGAGGTGAAATAACATCAATGGTTTCGATCAAAAAATTAGAATGGTAGATTAATGCGATGCCACCACATTAAATACAACATGTATGTCCCAATACAAATAAGTTACACAAATGCTAGATCAGCAGTAAATAAGACATTACTAAGAGAGTGAATAGCAATGGAACAACTCGAACTACTGCTCATAACTGAAACATATCTGCACCTTGAAGATCCTGCACTACTAGACCTATGCCCACCAGGATAAAAAATAATACATATTACCAGAACCAAAAGAAGAGGAGGAGGTGTTGCAATAATATACAAATCCTCCTTCGTAGCAGAACCTGTTGCTAAACACACATCCTCAACAATCGAAATCCTGGTATGCAAAATCACTGACAAAACACTAACTGACCAACTATGCATCACATTATTCTACCACCCTCCAGAAAGCTGGACAAACACCCAAGATGACTTCACGGACTTCATATCATACATCTGCACCAATCACCAAAATGTCCTACTAATATGTGACATAAACCTGCACCTAGAAAAACAAAATGACACAAATGCCAGAACACTAGTGAACTTCATAGACCAATGGAATTTCACAAGGAGTCTCATCACAGACAAAAGGATACCAGTTAGACATATTACCCTACAGATTCTCAATAAGTAGCGACCACATATTCACAAACCACACATGGGAAGAGCTACCATGGTCAGACCACAGCAAGCTCACTTTCACACTATGGAAAGAAAAAAGAGCCAAGAACCCAACACACATTTCACAACCAGAGGAAAAGTAGACAACCACACATTCTGAACAACAATAAATGAACTCAACAACATACCACCCAAGGATAAACACTGGGTGGTATGTTGGGACGAAACAAGTGAAAACACACTAAACAAAATAGCACCACTCAAAACAAAAACAAAAATCACAAAACAACCACACACATGAAGAAACTCTCTAGGAAACTCGAAAAAGCATGGGCCAAAAACAAAACAGACACAAACAAAACCATATGGAAAAAAGCCTTAAGAACATACATAAACAGCAAAAAGAAAGCGAAAGCAGAACACTATAGTAGATATACAAACCTTGACCAGACCGATAGTAAAAAAAATATTCAAACTCATGAACAAACTACTGAAAACCCAGAACATATTGGCGACAACTGAAACACCACCAACTGCAGACAAGCTTACACAATACTTCAAAAACAAAATAAACACAAGATCAAACCTTGCAAAAGCACAAATAAATGTCAGACTACCTACAGGACTACGAAACACACAACAACCACATTGCAGTAGACAGAATATGGACCACGCCAAACCACCCCAACTAGACACAGTAAAGACACTATTGACAAAACACACATTCATACTGCCTACTCGACAAATGCCCCAACTACATGAAGAAAACCCCACCAGACTAGTTCATCGAGTACCTAACCACACACATCACATACATGTTTGAGAGAGGTCAATTTCCAACAGACAAAGGTGACATAGTACACTTATCCCCCAAAACACTACCAACAAGATCAGCAATATCAGTAGTCTCAATACCACTACTGACCAAAATGATGGAAGGTCTAGTAAAACAGCAACTAACGGAATACTTGACAAAATTCTCAATTCTTCTTAAATCCCAATCAGACCACAACACAGCAGTGAAATGGTCATAACCACCCTGATAACAAAATTCAGAAGCATAATATGCCAAGGACAAAATGTATTACTACTACAATTTGACATGTCAAGTGCATTCGACCTAGTAGACTACACCACACTAATGACGCTGCTCGACAACATAGAAATCAGTGGTGCAGTGGCAACATGGTTCAATGGCTTCCTAAAGACCAGATCCTACATTTATTTATTAGGATTTTTTTTATTTATTAGGATTTATTTACCGCCTTTTTGAAAGAATTCAGTCAAGGCAGTGTACAGTAAGAATAAATCAAACATTAGCAATAGGCAATTACAGCAGTAAAAATATTCAAATAACAATACAATGTATGGCATAGTATACTACTTACAATGTCAACACAACACATAATAGGACATTTTAATTGACAGTGAAGGGTATAAGCAAAGATGGAACATATAGATAGATAAGAAAGTAAGTAAGAGGAGATAGAAAATAAGGTGATTAATTTAAAGAAAGGTGCACATGAGGTCAGAGAGATGGTTAAGTATTAAATCATCTAGGGTAGGAGTCGATAAGCATGTCCCGCTGCAGTATGTGCAGCCTATGTCACTCGTGTGTGAGAGTGAGCCTAACAAGTTAGTTACTTCTTCTATTAAAGGCCTGGTTGAAGAGCCAAGTTTTCACCTGTTTCTTGAAGTAGAGATAGTCTTGTGTTAAGCAGAGCCTTTCAGGCACTGCATTCCAGAGTGTGGGGGCTACTCCAGAGAAGGCTCGCTTGCTGCTACTACATCATGTAAATGTCTTTTGGAGAGAGTGTAATTAGTGAAAGTCCTTGAGAGGACCTTAGTGTCCTGTTCTTCAAGTACTCAGGGTCATTTCCTTTCAGGGCCTTGAAGATCAGACATAGAGTTTTAAACTTAGCCCTGTATTGTACTGGTAACCAATAAAGCTTTTGTAAGAATGGTGTGATGTGGTCACATTGCTTGCAACCTTCTACAAGTCTTGCTGCAGCATTCTGAATCAATTGAAGCTGGTGCAGGCCTTTGTAGTCAGACCGTTGTATAGTGCATTGCAGTAATCCAGTCTTGATGGTTTCATAGCATCCACAACTGGGATAAGAGTTACCTTCTCGATGTAAGGAAAAAGGCAGCGTAGCTGTCACAAATAGTAGAAACAGCTCTTGAAGGTTGCTTGGATTTGGGGAATCGGAGTAAGTGTTGAATCCAGTTGTATTCCAAGGTTCCTGACTAGTGATTTGAAGGGGAGCTTGTACTTCCCAAAAGAGATTTTGATGTCAGGTATGCATCCACTTGTGACATCTGCACATCATCTGCATAGATGTAAAGATTATCCAACCAAACATCAGCCTCATGGAGTGTGGGGTACCACAGGGATTGCCAATATCACCAATACTGTTCAATGTATTGATGGCGCCACTAGGAAAAAAAATGGAATTAATGGGTTTAAACCCATTTATATATGCAGATGATGTCACCATCTTCATACCTTTCCAAAACAATATCACAAACATACAGAACAAAAATTAATAAAAGATTGGACCTCATGGAAGAATGGGCAACAAATTTCAAACTGAACAGAGACAAAACCAAATTCCTAGTACTATCCAGCCCACACAACCCCACATCCTACCAAAAATTCACAGTCAACCAACAAACATACCTCATCGAAACGCAACTTAAAATACTAGGAATCATGCTCGACAAACACCTAACACTGGACAATCAAATATCAGCAGTAACATCAAACAAAATGCTTCAGAAAACTGTGGAAACTGAGAAGAATAAGAGACTATTTCCCTAGACAATCTTTCCGAATACTGATCCAGTCAACGATACTATTACAACTAGACTACTGCAATGCAGCAAATGTAGGGTGCAAGGAAAACACACTATGTAGGGTGCAAGGAAAACACTAAAATCGCTGCAAACAGTCCAAAACACGGCAGCAAGACTGATTTTCAAGAAATAGAATTATGAAAGAACAACCCCACTGCTTGAAACACAACATTGGCTACCGGTAAAGGAAAGAATATTTTTCAAAGTGAGCACCCTAATTTTCAAGATATTATTCGGAGTGGCACCCCAATATGTGCTTAATATGATTGAACTATCCTCAACAAATGCCAGCCCAGAAAACAGAAACTACCTACTCCTACATCTACCCAACTGCAAAAACACCATCTACAAAATTATCTACACAGCAGGATTTAGCTACCTGGGTTCCAAATGGTGGAACTTGATACCGAAAACCATAAGAAGCATCACAAATCTCCTCCAATTCAGAAAAAAAATGAAAACCTACTTTTTAAAAAATTATACAGCTAATCATAAAGATATCATTGCCTTCCTTTTAAATCTACCTCTTCAAAAACTATATGAATAAATATTACCAAAACTCTATAACTGAACACAAAAGCTACCACTACCTATTCCATTACAAATCTATCTCTTCAAAAACTCTATGAATAACCACATGAACTATTGATGCCGTCTCTGTCACGAACCTGGAACACCAAGTGCAGAGCTAGGTGCATGTGCCTGCGATACCCTCAATTCATCCCTTCGGAGTACTTACAGTTTGGTGCATCTACAGTCTGAGTGCACCTACAGTTTGGGCGCATCTACGTCTGGGCACACCTGCGCCTGGGTGCATCTACTGTTTGATGCGCCTACTTTGACATCAGATGCCTTCACTCTAAAACTAGGACACTCAGTTCTGCATCTATGCGGATGATTTGCAGCTATTCATACCCATTGAACCTGACTTACCTACAACCTTGAATAAACTGATTACCTTTCTAACATCAATTCAAGAATGGGGTAAACACAACAAACTTTGCCTGAACCCAAGTAAACCCGAGCTTCTCTGGGTCACTAATGCAAGTGGACATGTACCTGACATCAAAATCTCTTTTGGGAAGTATGAACTCCCCCTCAAATCACAAGTCAGGAACCTTAGAATACAATTAGATTCAACACTTACTCTGATTCCCCAAATCCGAACTCTCATCCACTCTCTCATTACCTCTCGCCTTGACTACTGCAACCTACTCCTGACCGGCCTCCCACGTAGCCATCTATCTCCCCTTCAGTCCATCCAGAACTCTGCCGCATGTCTTATCTTCCGCCTTAACCGATATACTCATGTCACCCCTCTCCTCAAGTCACTTCACTGGCTCCCAATCGGATACCGCATACAGTTCAAGCTTCTCTTACTCACCTACAAATGCACTCGATCTGCGGCCCCTCCGTACCTCTCTACCCTCATCTCCCCTTACGTCCCTACCCGTAACCTCCGCTCTCAAGACAAATCCTTCCTTTCAGTACCCTTCTCCACCACCTCCAACTCCAGGCTCCGCCCCTTCTGTCTCGCCTCACCCCACGCCTGGAACAAACTCCCTGAGCCCATACGCCGTGCCCCCTCCCTACCCATCTTCAAATCAATGCTCAAAGCCCACCTCTTCAATATCGCCTTCGGCACCCAACCACTTCACCTCTTCTCAGGAAAACTTATCTACCCCAACTTGACATTTCGTCCTTTAGATTGTAAGCTCTTCCGAGCAGGGACCGTCCTTAATTGTTAATTTGTACAGCGCTGCGTAACCCTAGTAGCGCTCTAGAAATGTTAAGTAGTAGTAGTAGTAGTAAATCCAAGCAACCTTCAAGAGCTGCTTCTACTATTTGCGACAGCTACGTTGCCTTTTTCCTTACATCGAGAAGGTAAATTTTATCCCAGTTGTGGATGCCATTATGACATCAAGACTGGATTACTGCAATGCACTGTTACAAGAAATGATTTATTTTGGGGAAAATAGCTCTAGAGCAACTCGCCACTGTTTATAATTTAAGAGCAGGTGCTGTATTTATAAGTTTTAGGATATTAATTTCTCCACCAATCACCAAAGGTGATAATTGCAATAAATTAAATATATTAAGTATATATATACTCAGAACACAAAGAGACCATATTTTTAGCTTCAAAAAGATTGATTTAATATACAATTGCACACGAGAGGTAGGTTTTAAGAGATCTTTACAGGTAATCTGTGCATAAAATAGAACAAAGTAGCAGGTAGGTTAACTTACAAGTCCTTGTTACAAGCATGCTGTGGTCCAGCTGATTGATGAGCACATGTTTCAGAAGCAAGGCATCAGCAGACCCCAAAGAGAGCAGCAGGTCCCAAGAGGAGGCAGGTCCCAAGAGGAGGAGGCAGGTTTCAAGAGGAGGCAGGTCCCAAGAGGAGGAGGCAGGTTTCAAGAGAGCGAGCTGGGCTGTTTCCAGGCCTTTTATAATGTTAGCAGAGAAGCATGGTGTGTGAATGTCCTGGATATTTTGCAAGGCATTATGGTCAATGTAGTCTGTTCACATGACCACATTATAAGTCCTTCTTTCTGCAGATGTCCTGGCATCCATTTGTCTGATAGATGATGGGAGGGGCAGGTATACCTTTGACAAGCAAATGTCCTGTTTATGGTTTCCCTCTCTGAGTTCTTTGTTTTCAATGGGGTATTCAGGTGCCCACCTTAGTCCATCTTTTGTTAGGTGGGAGGGCAGAGGAAGCTCTTTTGTCTTTGTTAAGTGTTTGTAATTAACTATCCCTGCTCTCAGAAGTTCCCAGAAAAAGGAATGGAGAGAGGGGGGCTTGAAATGAAACTATTCTCTCTTCTGCAGTGTCAAATATATATTTTTAAAAGATACACAAATATATTGGTGTATATATAATCCAGCAAATATGCTACATATTTCAGTAATAAACTGATACCATTACAGCACTATGCAATGGTCTGACTACAAAGGGCCTGCACCAGCTCCAGTTGATTCAGAATGCAGCAGCAAGACTCATAGAAGGTTGCAAGCGACGTGACCACATCACACCGTTTTTGCAAAAACTTCATTGGCCACCAGTACAATACAGGGCTAAATGTAAAACTCTATGTCTGATCTTCAAGGCCCTGAAAGGAAATGGCCCTGAATATCTGAAGAATAGGATGATCCTCCACACACCGCCAAAGACACTAAGGTCCTCCCAAGGACTTTCAATAACTACACCCTCTCCAAAAGACATTACACAATGTGATACCCGCAAGTGAGCCTTCTCTGGAGTAGCCCCCACACTCTGGAATGCATTGCCTGAAAGGCTTCGCTTAACACAAGACTATCTCTACTTCAGGAAGGTGAAAGCTTGGCTCTTCAACCAGGTCTTTAATGGAAGAAGTAACTAATTTGTTAGTCTCACTCACACACACACACACACACAAGGATTGACTCGGGCTGCACATACCGCAGTGGGACATGTTTATCCACTCCTACCCTAGCTGAGATAATATTTAACCATCTCTCTGACCTCATGTGCAACTTTCTTTAAATCAATCACCTTACTTTCTAACTCTTCCTACTTTCTTACCCATCCATGTTACAACTTTGCCTTACCCTTCACTACCGATTATAATGTTCTATTATGTATTGTGTTGACATTGCAAGTAGTATACCATGCCATACTTTGTATTGTTAGTTGAATATTTTTACTGCTGCAATTGCCTATTGCTAATGTTTGATTTATTTTTACTGTACACTGCCTTGAGTGAATTCCTTCAAAAAGGCGGTAAATCCTAATAATTAAATAAATAGGAACTTCTCACCACATCTTTGCCTCAGCTACTACCTTCTTGGAGACTGGCGTATTGTTCCTGTTGCTGTTTATCTGACCTGAACTCTGCCTGGACCTATTGCTGGATCGTTGCCTGACCTGACTTCTGCCTGGACCTGACCACTGCTGGATTGCCGCTAGACCTGACTACTGCCTGGTCCTGACATCTGCAGGATCGCCATCTGACCTGATCACTGTCTGGACCTGACCTCTGCTGGTCCTCCACCTGCTCTGACCATCGCATGAACTTGACCGGCAAAGCTCTGACCTCGCCTCCTCTGTCTGAGCCTAAGACCTCTCCCTCACCCGACTTCCTATGTCCTGTTGGCCGCCCGAACCCAGGGGCTCAATCCTGGGGAACGGTGACCGCTGCAGGTGAAGCGTTGGGCTTCTGACCACTGGTCTCCGGATCAGCACTAGGGCTCCTGATCTCTGTGACAGATAGCTGAAGTCATGAGCTTTTCAGACAAGGCTGACCTACCTGACTTAGTACACCTGGTGCAGCAACAGCAAACTCAACTGTGTCACCTATCAGGAGTCCTCCAGGATGTTTGCTCACAGCTTTCTACAGTCCAGACGCAGCAGCGAACGGTAACTTCGCAGGCGGGTGCCTCCGCGCTGAACTCTTGAGGCCTTCCTCTCCGAGTTCCTGAACCTCCTCGCTTCAATGGCTCCCCAGTGGCCTGTCGTGGATTCCTCAAGCAGTGCCTTATTCAGTTTGAGATACAGCCAGCGTCTTTCCCTTCAGACCACATTAAAGTAGTCTACATCATATCCTTATTATTGGGTCAAGCCCTAGCTTGGGCTTCTCATTTCTGGGAACAACAGGATTCTATCCTTACGGATCTCGCAGCTTTTCTCCATCGCTTCAGGATGGTCTTCAACGAGCCTGGATGCCCCTCTTCAGCCACTAGTGAACTTCTCTGACTCCAAACAAGGGAACCTCTCTGTAGGGGCTTACGCAGTTTGTTTTCGGACATTTCTGAGTTACGCTGGAATCAAGAAGCTCTGACTGCTATGTTTTGGCAAAGACTATCTGAGCAGATAAAGGATGAGCTTGCAGAGTGGGACAGACCGGCCATTCTCAACAAACTTATAGCCTTATATATCCGTATTGACATTCGATTCCAGGAGAGGGCCCAAGAACGCGCAGTTTAGTGGCGGCCTTCTTGCCTAGTTCCTTGCTTTCAACGACCCCTGCTTCCACCTCCTAGTTCGGACCCTTCTCTGGAGAAATCTGATGAACCTATGGTGGTTGGCCATTACTGCCTATCTGAACAGGAGAAGTCCCATCGTTGAGCCAATAACTTCTGTCTTTATTGTGGACAGGCTGGCCATTTTCTCAGCAAATGCCCTCAGAAGGCGGGAAACGTCTAGGCCTGGGAACTTTGGAGAGAGTGATCCTTGGAGAGAATGATCCTGGGCCTGTCTTCAAACTTCCCCAAGTCATTGCTGACCTTCTCAGTCACCATCCAGTGGGCTGGGACAACGATTGAGACTGTTACCCTTGTAGACTTGGGGGCAGCAGGAAGCTTTATTAACACTAAACTACTGCAGCAGTACGATATCCCCATGCAACCCATGCATCCAGCTGTACAAGTAACCTCTATCCAAGGAGAGGTGCTTCCTGGGGTTGTCTCTCAGATCTCTATTCCTCTTCGCCTACAATTGGGAACCCTACATCACAAGACCATCCGGCTTCTGGTCTTATCGCAATCCATTCATCCCGTAGTGCTAGGCTTTCCCTGGCTCTGCCTGCACTCTCCCAGTATTGACTGGAGCACCAGTGAAATAATCAAGTGGGGGCCACATTGTTTTTCTAACTCTCCGAAGTTGGTGGTGCCATGCCCCGAGCCCGTCGCACCCTCTGCTCTTACCTGCGCCACCCAGGGGTTCCATCTACCACCTGAATATGCTGACTTTTCTAACATTTTCATTAAGAAGGAGGCTGATTGTCTTCCTCCCCACAGGAGCTTTGACTGCGACATCAACTTACTCCCTGGGAAGATGCCTCCACGTAGACAACTGTATACTCCTTCTCGAGACGAGTCCCAGGCCATGAAGGATTACATCCAAGAGAACCTTAAAAAATTATTTATTCGACCTTCCTACTCGCTGGCAGGGGCTGGGTTCTTCTTTGTTGCCAAGAAGGATGGGACCCTTTGACCCTGCATAGATTATCGAGGTTTAAACGATATCACGATTAAGAATCGTTACCCCCTTCCACTTATACCTGAGTTGTTTGACCGACTGCAGGGGGCTACAATCTTCATCAAACTGGATCTCTGGGGAGCCTACAATCTGATCAGAATACGTAGTGGTGACGAATGGAAGACGACCTTTAATACGCACGATGGGCATTATGAGTACCGGATCATGCCCTTCGGCCAATGCAATGCACCCGCTGTTTTCCAAAATTTCATCAATTACATTCTCTGGGATCTTCTGTACTCCTTCATTATTGCGTAGCTTGGCAATATACTCATCTTTTCTTCATCCCGTCAAGAACATCCAACCCATGTCCAAACTGTGCTCCAATGACTTTGAGAGAATCAACTATGGGGGACTCCTTCAACCTTTACCTGTTCCTAACATCCCTTGGCAGGAACTCTCCATGAATTTCATCACCGACCTGCCTGCTTCAGACGGGAACATGATGGCTCATTTCGTTCCTGTGCACTCCCTTCCTTCTGTGGTCAAGTTGGCTTGGGTTTTCATCCAACAAATATTCTGCCTCCACGGACTTCCACTACAGATCATGAGTGACCGGGGTCCTCAGTTTACCTTTCGATTCTGGAGAGCTCTTTGTTCTACCATGGGAATCCCCACCCATTACTCTTCCGCTTATCATCCCCAGACAAACCATCCCCAGATGAACAGATTGGTAGAGTGAACCAATCAAACTCTCAAGACCTTTCTTCTTATGCACATGAACAAACAGGATAACTGGTCTGCTCTTCTTCCCTGGGCTGAGAATACATACAACAATAGCCTACACAAGTCCTTCCAAATGTCTCCCTTCTATGTAGTCTACGGGCGCCATCCTTGTTTACCTCTGTCCATTCCTGGAGCCTCAGAACCTCCAGCAGTCCATCAAACTCTCCAAAACATTCAGGACATCGGGGATCAGGTTCAAAGTCATCTCTGGCAAGCTTCAGCTCGTCATAAACACTTCGCTGATCGACAACATAGACCAGCTCTTGTCTTCCAACCTGGACAAAAGGTCTGGTTAAATACTGTGATATCCCCCTCTTCACTCAGGGTGACCTGGTTCTCAATATGCAGATTAGTGTGCCACCCCTTCTTGCTCAGGGTGACCTGATTCCCACTAAGCAAATTAAACAGGTCTCACCAACTGCATATTTCTCAGGCAACTCTTTATTTCAGCCCCTGGGCACACTTCTTCTAGCTTAATACTTTATGCTTTCATAGATCTTCACACTGAACCTCCCCACACAGATACATGGGCTCAGTACTACCTTCAATACTTTGGGGACTTTTAACCCCAGGCTTTGCAGCCTGCTTCTTTCAGTACTGGGACACACAGTCCCCTCTTTGAACACACAGTTCTGGATACACAGTCCTGGACACACAGTCCTTCCTTCTTTGGACACACAGTCCTTTCACTGAACACACAGTTCCTATAAGTACTGAGGACACACTGTCAAACACTAATGCTTTAGGGACTTCTTACCCCAGGATTTCCAGCCTGCTGATCTCCTTTGGACCCACAGTCCACCACAAGTCCCTAGGATTAGCCAGTATCTTCCAGGGGGATCTCTCTTCTTCTGCTGCCAGCTCACTTCTCTTCCTTTCACAACTCAGGTGGGGTATAAAGTGGTTAATTAGCTACACAGGACCCAGCCCATAACCTCCTGCACCTGTTGCCACCCCCAGGACTCTCCCCGGTCCTAGCAACCTCTCACATACCCCCACCCTTAAAATAATTGCTGCTCTACCTCAGCAGCCCTCTAAGCCTTCTCCACTGAGGAGCAGCAATTCTTCAAAGAGGGCCTATACTTTTCCCGGCTCATCCCTGCTCCAGCCATGGGCCTCACCACCCCCCATCTAGGCTCCTCATCCCCCTCTTAGCACATCACATGGCCTGGGCCCTTCCCATTCACTGGGCGCCCAACGATACCATGATCCCTCCGAGAAAGAGGTCACCTGACTCCTCCTTTGGGCGTTCTACAGCAAGTCCCCCTAAAAGCAGGTTCTCAATGTCCCTCTTTTCCAGATCTTCTCCATCGGTCCTCGACTCAGGCAAGCACTCTGGCCTTCTCCTCTCCGGCTCCTCCGGCTTCTCAGGCCTCCCTCCTTCCTGGCCGTCCGATGGGGTGCAGCCTGCAATCACAAAAAACAACAACACTATCCAAGTGCAGCCTGTTCACTCGCCTGGCCCCCCCACACTTGTGCTGCACCTGTGGTCTGTGGGTGTGTTTGTGCCCTCCTCCATCCCCTACAGCCACTCCCAAGCCTCCAGATCTTACAATCCACCCTCACCTCCCCCCTAGGTACCCTTTACCTGGGGTAGGTGAGCAAAGTGCCTTTGCTAGTGTTGACCCCCTCGACGGGCTTCTGGAACACGGCCTCTGGAACCTCCCAGGACACCTCCATCTCACTTCACTGGGGATACACCGACTGCCTGGGTCCACACTAGTCCTCAGCTCTTCCCTTGGCTCCATCTTTCCCACAGTGGTCTCCAACTGCCAAGGATAGCAGGGATCCTTCGATATCCTTATCACCCAGTGGTTGTTCAACAGTCACGTCCCATCTGGGGTGCCATTTGTGATATCCCCCTCTTCACTCAGGGTGACCTGGTTCTCAATATGCAGATTATATGCAGATTAGTGTGCCACCCCTTCTCGCTCAGGGTGACCTGATTCCCACTAAGCAAATTAAACAGGTCTCACCAACTGCATATTTCTCAGGCAACTCTTTATTCCAGCCCCTGGGCACACTTCTAGCTTAATACTTTATGCTTTCATAGATCTTCACACTGAGCCTCCCCACACAGATACATGGGCTCAGTACTACCTTCAATACTTTGGGGACTTTTAACCCCAGGCTTTGCAGCCTGCTTCTCTCAGTACTGGGACACACAGTCCCCTCTTTGAACACACAGTTCTGGACACACAGTCCTTTCTTCTTTGGACACATAGTCCTTCCTTCTTTGGACACACAGTTCCTATAAGTACTGAGGACACACAGTCAAACACTAATGCTTTAGGGACTTCTTACCCCAGGATTTCCAGCCTGCTGATCTCCTTTGGACCCACAGTCCACCACAAGTCCCTAGGGTTAGCCAGTATCTTCCAGGGGGATCTCTCTTCTTCTGCTGCCAGCTCACTTCTCTTCCTTTCACAACTCAGGTGGGGTATAAAGTGGTTAATTAGCTACACAGGACCCAGCCCATAACCTCCTGCACCTGTTGCCACCCCCAGGACTCTCCCCGGTCCTAGCAACCTCTTACTTCTCACAATACCAAATACCTGCACTTTCGGCTACCCTCCTATAAATTTGCTCCCAGGTTTATCGGGCCATTCACTATCCAGTCCCAAATTGGAACCCTTACATATCGGCTGCATTTGCCTTCCAAGTCCAAGATACACAATGCGTTCCATGTGTCACTCTTGAAGCCCTTCGTATCCTCTAAATGGCATCCTGAGCCTACACAACCCAATCTCCTGGATACCACTCCAGATGCCGAATTTGAGGTAGCAGTAATCCTTGACTCGAAACGCCGGGCAGACCAGCTCTACTACTTAATATCCTGGAAAATGATGGCCCTGAAGATAACTCCTGGGAGCCCGCTACCAACGTCCATGCTCCTTATCTGCTCTGCGACTTCCACTCTCGTTATCCATCCAAGCCTGGTCTGGGCCGGAGGGGGGTACTGTCATGAACCTGGAACACCAAGTGTGGAGCTAGGCGCACGTGCCTGCGATGCCCTCAATTCATCCCTTCTGAGTAGTTACAGTTTGGGCGCGTTTACATCTGGGCACGTCTATACTTTGGCACGTCTGGACACACCTGCGTCTGGGCGCATCTACTGTTTGGCATGCCTACTTTGACATCAGATGCCTTCGCTTTAAAACCAGGAACTTCTCACCACATCTTTGCCTCAGCTACTACCTTCTTGTGTGTTGTTCCTGTTGATGTTTATCCAACCTGACCTCTACCTGGACCCGACTACTGCTGGATTGCTGCCTGACCTGACCACTGCCTGGACCTGACCACTGTCTAGACCTCTGCTGGTCCTCCACCTGCTCCGACCATCGCCTGGACCTACTTTGGCATAGCTCCAACCTCGCTTCCTCACTCTGTCTGAGCCTGAGACCTCTCCCTTGCCCGACTTCCTATGTCCTATTCGCCGTTCAAACCCAGGGGCTCAACCTCTGGGGAATGGTGGCTGCTGCAGGTGAAGCATTGGGATTCTGATCGCTGGTCTCCGGATCAGCACTAGGGCTCACTCCACTCCTGATCTCTGTGACAGTCTCAACATTGCACAACACTATTGTAACTCCACCAAAATGTAAACTGTGTTGAACCAAAACTTGTTTTTGGATAATAGCGTGATACAAGAATGCATAAATAAATAAATAAATAAATAACAATAAAACAACAAAGTTAAAATCCAGCTAAAATTTTAGTAACATATAATCCCCTTCCCTTCCATAATACAACCCTTTCCCCATCATTCACCCACCCTACTCCCACTGTACCAATATCAGTATTCAATTTCCATTTTTACATTCAGTTCGAAGTCACAGTTTAACAAAAATATTATAAGAGAACAGATATTACAAAAATATTACACTGTAAGAGAACTAATATCAAGAGACAATTTTTACATGAGAGCTGACAAATACACAGTATAACAAACAAGATTTTTTCATGAGGACTAACAATTATAGGCTAAGGATTCCTAGTGCATTGTCCTCCCTTTTCCACAGAATAAATGGCAATGGTACCAATACCCACCTCCCCTCCATTCACAACCCATTCCCCCCAACTCTCCCCTGCTCCAGGAAAGTATGAAAATTAGAGTTCACTGCTTGAAACTTTAGGTTTCACCTAGGTTGTTTACTATGAGATTCCTAGTTCTGCATGGTAACATCTGTATATAACTTCCACAAACTTGAAGAAAACCCCTTTACTTCTTAAGAGACTGTTTGGCAAGACATAATTCTAGTTGAATCTTTCAAAAAAGTGTGCATAGAGGAATTCTCCTGAATTCTCTGTGTTAATCTGTTTGTGAGCCCTTGAGCCCAGGCCAAGGCCTAGGAAGGATCTTGGCCAAGGCCTAGGATAGACCAAATAGGCACTACGCACAACCCTAGCCACCAAGCCCCGCACACACAGGACAAGCAACTAGCACCACCAGAAAAAGGGAGCTAGACCACTCAGGCGGGCCTCATGGCCGAACGGGAATCCACTCGTACAGAGTCCAAGTGTATGGGCCTCACAGCCGAACAGGAACAGAGTCATACACTGGGAAGGGAGAAAGAACAACGAGGGGTCCCCCAAGAGACTGGAGCACAAACAACGTACACAGCGCAAGCTAGAGACACCAGGGAAAGGGTGACTGACAGAGAAGCTACTATAGGAATACACAAGGCTGTGCCAAAAGGCAGTCAAGGCTAAAGGAAGTTATCAAAGGAATACTCTAGGCTGTACCGTACAGCTTTCAAAAGAGGAAGCCACCTATAGGATTACACAAAGCTGTGCCACACAGCGCACGAGGGTAAAGAAATTCACACACAAGAATGCACAAGGCTGACCCCCACAGCACACAGGGGTAAAAGGGAAGCTGCTACAGGAATACACAAGGCTGTGCCACACAGCATACAAAGGTAAAGGGAAGCTGCTTATAGGAATACACAAAGCTGTGCCACACAGCGCACAAAGGTAAAGGGAAGCAAACAAAGAAAGTTGTCTTAACATACACAGATCAGACAAGGAGTAATGCTCACCAAAAACCGGAGACAGACTCAGCAAACAAAGAGGAAAAAATGGGCTAAAGGGAAGGCTGCTTCTGGAACAGCAGGAAGCAGGGCAAACACGACAGACCAAGGCAAGGCAAACAAAGAAAAACTTAAATGAACAGGAGCAAATACAAGGACAGGGAGGCTGCCGACAGAGGCAGGACTACAGAAAGCAAATACTAAATTCAGCACATAAAGGGTTACACTGAGGAAAGGGAAACTAAATAAACGAACTGGAACGATACAAGGGACAAGCTTACCACAGACCACACTACACCAGCAAGCAGGGAACAGACTCAGGTGCAGGGGAGTGAAACAAGCTCACGCTGGGAACACCCAGCAAACACCGAAGCTAAAAGCTACGAGGAGAGAAGACAAAGTCCAACAAACACACAGTGTGCAACAGCACAGACTGAGAGAAAGTGGAACAGGCTTCAACTGACAGGAATCAAACGCTAAAGCATGGCCTGTAGGGAGAGGTAAGCTTAAATAGATAGATCAGGCTTCTGACATCTGCTTTTGACAGGCCAATCATAAGCTAAGTATAACTTTAATACAATCCTAAGCAAGGAAGCTGTATCCTCCATCTTTTTACAAAAATCCTATTACTATACAGAACGTAACAAAACAGGGCATATGCTAGCTCAATATCTCAAGAATAAAAAAAACGCTCTAAGATCTCACACATCACAGATGCCGATGGTGTAACACACTATTCAGATCAGAAAATTGTACAGCAATTTGTAGACTTTTATCAGCAGATTTATAATTCAGAAATCAACCCATCGGAATCGCTTTACCAATCTTTTTTAAACAAGCTTATACACCCTTCTCTGTGCCCTGAGCAGGCAGCTTCCTTGGACGCAAAAAAGGAGATACTTATGGCCATTCAAGAGTTATTAAGAAATAAATCTCCAGGTAATGATGGTCTAACAGTTGAATTTTATAATGCATTGGCGGAAATTCTTGCACCCAAGCTTTTACTTTTATATGAAAATTTATCTCAACATGGAGAAGAGAAGGGTACATTTTTAGAGTCTAAAATTGTTGTAATACCTAAACCAGGGAGAGACCCAACCAATGTTTCAAACTATCGTCCCATTTCACTCATAAATGTAGACAATAAGATATATGCCGAAATATTAGCCAACCGCCTACAAAAAGATCTGCCCATCCTTAGTCATCGAGATCAGAATGGACTTGTATCCGGCAGACTACCCTCAGATAACTGTAGGCTATTTTGGAATATACTAGCACATTCCGTTGAGGATGACTCCCCGCTGATCGCATTATCACTAGATGCTGAAAAGGCATTTTACCGTATTGAATGGTCATACCTGTTTAAAATACTCACTCGGTTTGGATTTAATGAACCTTATTTGAATATAGTAACGTGGAGGGGCATAATCGAACGTCGCTGGCCAAATAGATCGCCGGCGATCTATGTTGGCGGCGGCGCTACAGCTGGCCGGAACCGTATTATCGAAAAATATGGCTGACCATCTTTTTTTTCGATAATACGGTTTAGCCCGGCCAAATGCCTTGGAATTCACCGGGTTTGAGATGGCCGGGGTTGTTTTTCAGCGATAATGGGAAAAATGCCGGCCATCTCCAACCCGGCGAAATCCAAGGCATTTGGTCGTGGAAGGAGCCATAATTTGTAGCGCACTGGTCCCCCTGACATGCCAGGACACCAGCTGGGCACTCTAGGGGTCAGTGCAGTGGAATTCAGAAAAACCTCCCACATGCATAGCTCCTTTACTTTGGGTGCTGAGCCCCCCAACCCCCAACCCCCTCCCCCCAAAACCCACTACCCACAAATGTACAACACTACCAAAGCTCTTAGGGGTGAAGGGGGCAACTACATGTAGGTACGGTGGGTTTTGGAGGGCTTCCATTACCAGCACAAGTGTTACAGGTAGGGGGGGATGGGCCTGGGTCCGCCTGCCTTAAGTGCACTGCAGTACCCACTAAACGTGCTCCAGGGACCTGCATACACGCAGGCCTCTAGGACTTGTTGCTGCTGTATAACCTTGGCACACCAGTTGACACCTGAAGACTAATCTCTTTGAAAAAGTCCTTTATTTTAATAAGCACGTTTACTCACAGTTAACTGCAGATCAGAGGTTGTGCCCCACTGGCAGAGTCTCCCTGGTACTGAGATTAGCAGTAGGTCAGAGCTGGCAGAATGGTGTACAATGCCCTCTTTCAGCAACATTCAAGGTAAGAACTATGTTCTCTAACGTGGGTAACACATGAAAGGGATCTAAAACTGACTTACAAAAATGGCCACTACCTCATGGACTACCGGAAACAAAACAGGGCATACTCTGACCCAGTTAGCAGGGGGGAAAAGCACCATGGGAGTAGAGCCCAGTACCCTACACCCACCACAATGCATTACTAATGTGACTCTGCAGGGCACCTAACAGAAAAGGTGTCACACTCACCCGAGAGCCACATCACAACCAGAGAAAGGCTGACGGACAATACAACACATTCTGCTGTCATGGAGGTGGGTACGGCATTTGAGGCTGACATACAGGCTGGCAAAAAAGGTTTTTAGTTTTATTTTTTTAGTATGGGAGGGGGTTGGTGACTACTGGGGGAGTATGGGGAGGTCATCCCCCATTCCCTCCAGTGGTCATCTGATCATTTGGTGCACCTTTTTGAGGCTTGGTCGTGAAAATAAAAGGACCAAGTAAACCCGGCGATATACTGCTTATCGCCGGTTTTTTTTCCATTATCGCCGAAAGCCGGCCATCTGGTAGCCATGCCCATGCCCGCCCATGTCCCGCCTTTGCTTCGCCGCCGACATGCCCCTTTGAACTTTGGCTGGCGACGCAACGGGAAAGCAGTGATGTTGGCAAAAAAGCAGCTTTCGATTATACCGATTTGGCCGCTTTTCCGAGATCACCGGCATCTTCCGATGTATGTCGGAAAATGGCCGGTGATCACTTTCAAAAATGAGCTGGATAGTAACATAGTAAATGACGGCAGAAAAAGACCTGCACGGTCCATCTAGTCTGCCCAACAAGATAACTCATATGTGCCACTTTTGTGTATACCTTACCTTGATTTGTACCTGTCTTTTTCAGGGCACAGACCGTATAAGTCTGCCCAGCACTATCCCCGCCCCCCAACCACCAGCCCCGCCTCCCACCAGCGGCTCTGGGAAACTTACTCTTACCCTATAAGCAGTGCTTGAAAATGTCTTGTAATCGAGCCTGTGGCACCCACTGCAATAGGAAATGTTTCTGCCATGGAGTGGAGGAGTGGCCTAGTGTTTAGTGCAGTGGACTTTGATCCTGGGGAACTGGGTTCGATTCCCACTGCAGCTCCCTGTGACTCCGGGCATGCCACTCAACCCTCCATTGCCCCAGGTACAAATAAGTACCTTTATATACCATGTAAACAGCTTTAAATGTAGTTGCAAAAACCACAGAAAGGCAGTATGTCAAGTTCCATTCCCTTTCCCCTTTCTTGGTGGCATTTCTTGGTATTTGAGGTTATTGGCACACTCCATTTGATGCAGTGGTGTAGCTATGTGGGGTCATGGGGCCTGGGCCCCCTCAAATTTCCTCTGGGCCCCTGCTTTTGCTGGCAGAGGTTCCCCAACCCCTGCCAGCCGAAGCCCTGTCCAGCACCACCACGCCGCCTGCCCCTCCCCTTCCCCCCCCCCCCCACATCCTGCACGCTCCCCCCCAGTGAAATTGAGCAGTTTCACTAAAAGGAGCGTACAGGATGCGAGGGGGAAAAGAGAGCAGGGCAGGCAACGCGGCAGCCCAAGACAGACTCTGGAGAAGGCTTCATCTAGCAGGGGTCGGGGACCTCCGCCAGCCAAGGTATTTGCTGCAGTAGTGGGTGGAGGGGGCAGCGGCGGGCAGCGGACCAAAATTGCCCCCCCTCACCTCGGGCTCTGGCCCCCTCCCACTACAAGGTCTGGCTATGCCCATGATTTGATGTACAGAATTATCACCCGGCACTGACACCTGTTATAAAAGCTGTTCTCATGTTTTTTCAGTGACCACTATGTCAAGTTATTTCTTACTGCCTGTAATGGGAGTTTCCAAGTGATCTGAACCTTGCCATTTTCCATAATTCTCATAGGATCATAATCCCGTGATTGGTGATGTAGGTGTTTATTTTCCAGTGGATGATGCCTGTAGGGTGGAAGACTTATCGATTTTGTTTCAACACAGTCCACGCTTTGGGCATTTGACTGTGCTTCTACTTGGACTCCTTGCTGTGAGAAGTGCAAATTCTCTTGTGCTTCAGCAGTGATTGCAGTCGGCACCTTAGTTCAGTTACCCATAACATTTTGCCGTGTAAGCCTGTTCATTGGTGGCACTCGGTGTTTTGAGATCAACCATTTGAGCTGAAACGAGTGTAGGAGATCAGCTCTCTCTTAACCCCACAACCCCTTTTCCCATAATCCCTTTCTTTTCCTCTTTTAAGGCCAAACGGAAGCTGGACCTGGAGGGGACAGGCCTGCAGTATGTGACCGACTTCCGGACGCCGAAAGGGAAGGGGAAGCCAGCATCCAAGATCTCCAGCCCCAAAAGTAAGTGATGAAGAAAAGGTAGTTACAAATACCGAGTTTTTAGGGCGTTAGAATTCCAGAGACAATGAAGCAGTTTGGAGCCAAAATTCCTAGGTGACTGCATAACCTCTTTGATGTGTATATGTTCCAGGTGCCTTTCTATAAACTGCTTTGTCAATGCACCTCACTCCTGCCTTACACTGTATCCTGTCAGTTGTGAGTGATGTAGTGATAAGCAGCTGAGACCTCCAAAGCTCATTTCTTGTGTGTTTTTATGGAAGATGTGAGCCCCTCTTACCTAATCATTTTTCCTTTTCAGCCCCCCGATCCCCTGGGGAGAAGACACGGTATGACACCTCTTTGGGGTTGCTCACCAAGAAGTTCATCCATCTGCTGAGTGAATCTGATAATGGGGTGATGGACCTGAACCGGGCCGCTGAGGTTTTGGAGGTTCAGAAACGCCGGATCTATGACATCACCAATGTCTTGGAAGGGATTCAGCTCATTCGGAAAAAGTCCAAAAACAACATACAGTGGATGTGAGTCTTGGTCCCTGATAACTTACAAATCCGCTCCTTGTGCTGTTCCTCACCTAACAAGGCCTGGCACTCAGGATCTCCACAATTAAACGTTCCTCAGAGATATACATATGGTTAAAGTACTTTACGCCTCTCCTCAAGCTTTCATCTATGCTAACAATATTACCTCCTCCTCAAATTTTACTCTTCACAGAGGTACCAAACAAGGGTGTCCACTGTCTCCATTATTGTTTAATTTGGCCTTAGAACCCTTGGCAATATCCATCCATGCAAATCATAAGATACTGGGTGTCAAGCTTAGGGATGAGTAATTTAAATTGTCTATGCTGATGATATCTTGCTATGTAACTACTGATTCTATCCCTTACATTCTAAATAATATCACTGCTTTTTCAAATATTTCAGGTTATAAAGTTAACTGGTCAAAATCCGCTGTTATGCCACTGTCTAAATTTGTATTGAAATCTGATATTACAAAGTACCCATTTAGTTGGGAACCTAATGGTATTAAATATTTAGGAATAAATTATAGCAACTCACCTGATGGCACTCATAAAGCTATTGAAACAAAAGTTTTGCAAATTACTACGGACCTATTAAATTCATGGACTAAACTTTTTCTATCTTGGTGGGTAAGATTGAAGTTATAAAAATGGTACTGGCACCGAAACTCAATTATATTTTTAGCATGGTACCTATTTTCTTTAAGGACTCTCTTTATAAAAAAATCAATAGTTTAATTTCTAAATTCCTTTGGAAATCTTCGGTGCCTCGGATCTCTATCAAAAAGCTTCAAATGCCAAAACACCAAGGGGGCCTAAACGTGCCTGACTTTAAGCTATATCACCTGGCCTTTTTTTATTTTCACAGGTTAAACAATGGTATTCTGCAACTTTTTCACAAGACACTCCTAGATGGGTGATCTTTGAGAAAGAAGCAATTTTTCCAATACCACTTAATTTGTTACCAACTATGAACAAATTTCGATATCCTAATAAATGTTTGATCTTAAAATCCTCCTCACGTTCAGTAAACCTTATCTGTACCATGCTAAACTTTAAGTGGTCAAGTTCTAGAACTATATTTGGTACAATTCTGATTTCCCAATTAAGATGTTTCCCCGTCTTTGTGCGATATGGTGTGCTGCTAATATTTGGTCTCCAGAACAACTGCAATCAGGATCTAACATTATTCCTTTTCAGGATGTTAGTGCGTGCTATAATATTCCTCATACACACAAAGCTTTCTTGAACATCTTGACTCAGCATATTATCCAAATTTCTTCTATGAAGCAAGACTATCGGCCTCAGATTCCTAGCTTTAACAGCTTATGTCGCCTCCTTATGGCTCCCAAGTCTGCATCAACTCTGTATCAACTCTTGCAAATGTCAAAGCCGAATATATATTCAAATTACTTCTGCCTGGGAAAAATATTTGAGAGTTTCACTTACAATCAAAGAACGGGAGTTTTTTTTGGACAAAGACCATGCGTTCCTCATTATCTGCTGCCCTGCTGGATCAGCATATTATATTGTACACAAATCCTATTGGACACCTGAAAAACTTTCTAAAGTAAGATCTTCTGTATTTTTTTTTTTAATTTTTGTTACATTTGTACCCTGCGCTTTCCCACTCATGGCAGGCTCAATGCGGCTTACACAGGGCAATAGAGGGTTAAGTGACTTGCCCAGAGTCACAAGGAGTTGCCTGTGCCTGAAGTGGGAATTGAACTCAGTTCCTCAGTTCCCCAGGACCAAAGTCCACCACCCTAACCACTAGGGCACTCCTCCACTCTGCATTAATCTGCAGCTGTATTCAGTGGTGTGCTGGTAAATTTTTAACAACAGGCTCTCTCCCCTATCCACCTCTGCGCCCCCCCACCCATCCACCTCTGCACCCCACCCCCCCAATTGCAGAGCTGGCTATTCCCAGGGAGAGTAACAACGTGTAATTTTATTATACATTATTGGTACAAAGGATATACACATGGTTTTGCTTTTTAAACCCAAGGTAAATCCTAAGGGTGGTTGAACAATAAACTGTGTTGTTTCTGACTTTACTTGTTTTGGAGTGCTTTGTTTGGGTCCTCCTACTGATCTGTACATGTGCTGTCTGGAATTTTGGAAGAAAGAAATACGGAAATAAAATTTAAATTTTGGACGTACTGTGTAGAAGTTGTTTTCTTTTGCAATGTGATGTGATGGATGGATGCCTGTTCTGGTGTATGAATGTGATCATCTTTGAATAACTACCTATACTAAATGGCTATGGATTTCTGAACATATGGTATCATTAAAGGACAAACTTTTAAATGCTCAGTTGGGTATATATATCATATATATGCTAATCTCAAATGTTTCAGACATATCCATCTATTTGTTCCCATGATATAACTGAATTCTATTATTCTGTTTCAGTGTATTTTGAAATGGATAGTGATGGTGGCACAAGAAAAGCAAGTTTGGTCCTTAGCTGGGCCGTAGTATTACCATATTGAAAATATGACCATACCAAGCCACAAAACAACCTTTTAGGGTAGATAGTGTTCACAATGAGCTCCTTTTATTACCGACCAGACAGAGATAAGAGTTTTCAGTTTTGTACTAAGTTATCACAAGAACAAAATATAAGAAAACCAATATGGGCTGCATTAGGGGCTTATATAGCCCATTTATGTATAAACAAAAGAAATCTGCATGAAACAAAATATTTATTTTGACTAATAAAACCACTTCCCCCTGAAACATGTTCAAAAACAGATTAATCCATGTGTATCTAAAAGGTAACTTTCTACAAAACAGATGAAGATCTGATTCCATGTGTGACCCAATGAAAGGAGAGTTTAATTCTACTTCCATTTAAATTTCAATATATATATTCCATCAAGTTTATAGATTATTTACAACAACAGTTAAGAGTAAGACGAACCCAGCAGGAAACAGGATATCCTCACTGAAATTTGGCCACATGCCATGCCATACCCGTTGCCATTGTCCTTGCCCCCCCTCCCCGCCCCCCTTCCTTTTCACATTTTATGATCCCCGATTCCCCCCCCCCCCGGGCCCCGGCCCCCGGCCCCCTTGCTGCAGCTTGCTGCTGTGTCAAACTAGCACTAGCAGCAGAAAATACAATGAAAATGTTTTTAGTCAATTGAAATAAATATTAGATCGCCGCGGGGCCTACCTAGCTGGAATGGAAGTGAAGAAAGAAGATGTCCAAGATTCTTCTGCCGACGAGGAGGAGGGAGGACGAGTAGACTGGTGGCCCGTGGCCGGCAGCGGCAGTGAAAAAAGCAGAAGGCGCCAGACACCTGCAGCAGGGCTCAGGAGGATCCGTTACCTCAAGCAAGAAGGGCACAGGGTGCCGCAGGGGGAGGAAGGCGTCATGACGTGACCCATGGGCGGGACTTGGAGACCCAAGAGGCGGGGAGAGAGCAAAAGGAGCTGCAGAGGGAGGAAGCAGCATTGGTGACGTCGAGAGAGCGACAGGAACCGCTGGGAGGAGCCGCAGACGTAGGTAGGTGCAGCACGGACGGAGCGCAAGTTAGAAGGACACCCCCCTCCCAATATGGTTGCGTTGTCACCGGGTGCCGGATGGGGCGGCCCCACCCTCACTGGAACCAGCCCAATGCAGCACAAGGAGGCCTCCCGCTGTAGAAAAAAAAAACTTTGATCCGGTCCACTCCCTGCAGAGACAGCTGAACAACCGGCTCGCTAAATTGGTCAATAATTAACAACCGGCTCTGCAGAGCCGGAGCGAGCCGGCTCCAGCACACCACTGGCTGTATTGGAAATTGATCGGGAGATCCCTTCAGACAATATTCGATAATTCAGATGTGTTAACCTTTAAGGTACTAATTCTTAAAGCATCTACTCCTGGCCTATTAATTCCACTGAAACATGCTAAATTGCTTAATTTAATGATCTCGATTGCACTCCATCTGATAGTTCTACACTGGAAGAATAATCAGCATGTCTCCTATCATGAGTGGTGGAATTGGCTTTGTTCATATAGGTGATATGAAGAAATAGCTGCTTTGAAAACTGGTCATATTTTGTCCTTTTGTAAAACTTGGTCATTGCTAGACAAATATGCAAGTTTAACGGGCTAATAACTGCTTGTTTTACTTGTTTAAATTATAAATTACTTGTTTAAATATGCTGTCTGTTATATTCAAATGTTAACCCACTGTCATTTGTTGTTGTTTTTTTTTTTTGTTTTATTATGTTCGCGTTTTCTAATTCAAAATTATAAATATATTACAAAAAAAAGAGAAGTGAGTCCCAAACATTTCCCTGCCTGTCTAGCAGAATCATAACACTCTGACCCAAAATAGACCCCTAAATCAAAAAACTATCATCCCAAAATGAAAGGTTGTCTGGACAATCCCATAAGACTTGATAATATGTATTATCAACTTGCTGACTCTTAAGGTACACTGGAGATTAAGTGAATCCTGCTTGAAATGCCTGTGTTTGAGCAATAAGCTCTCTATATAATTCTGAATTGGCATTCCTTTAGATCTGTGCATGTATGGCCATTGGAATCTGTTTGAGAAGGGCCTTAATATTAAGTGCATGGATCCCCAGACCAACATCAAACTCCTAGAGACTCAGAAGATGGGCAACATTTTTAGAGGGCGCAATGTTTTTTTTTGTTTTGTTACATTTGTACCCCGTGCTTTCCCACTCATGGCAGGCTCAATGCGGCTTACATGGGGCAATGGAGGGTTAAGTGACTTGCCCAGAGTCACAAGGAGCTGCCTGTGCCTGAAGTGGGAATTGAACTCAGTTCCTCAGTTCCCCAGGACCAAAGTCCACCACCCTAACCACTAGGCCACTCAAAGCGCCTCAAGGTAAAATGAAAGCAAGCCTCTATCCTGTTGTTCAAAACGTCATAGTTCTTCCAGATGGCTACCAACCCATACTCTTAGAGCCTCCAAATCCAGGGATCTAATATATTGAAATATTTGAGTGTGTACAAACTGATTTCCACCTGATGTGTGTTGAAGATGCTGCTTAAAAGATACATAGGGTATCAGTGAGGTATCTTCTTTTAAAAAGTGCTCAATTTGAGAGAAACCCCATCCATACCATCTCCTAAAAATTCTGGCAAGAATTTCCCATTACCCATAATTGGCAACAATTCACTACAGGTAGCAAGTCATCAAGCAGCGCAATAAATGACAAAGATTGTAGCAATACACTATTCTTCCACTCTAGGAATAACTGAGCTGATGTCACGTGCAATAGATAAATTCCAGGGAGCAAAGAGAGCCTGCTCAAATGCAAGGGGAGTAAAAAAAAATCACTCTCACAAAGCTAGTCACATAGGTGTTGAAGTAGACATGATGGTTATGGACTACCAAATCCGGTAAGCCGTAGCTGACTTCATGGGCCTAGTAACTGCTCTATTTTCAATTTAGATTTGATTTCTTCCCATCATAAGAACATATCAACATGAGAATAGCCATACTGGGTCAGACCAACGGTTCATTTAGCCTAGTATCCCATTTCCAACAGTGGCCAATTCAGGTCACCTGGCAGAAACCCAAATAGTAGCAACATTCCATGCTACCAATCCCAGAAATAAAATTCTCACAGGAATTTTGTAAGACTGTCCTCAGTTGCATCCAGTCCTTCCTCAGAAGATGCAACAGAAGCATCTGACATTCATATAGCCATCAAGGAAAGATCACCATGCGATAAAGGCTCACCCTACTATTCATCTAAAGGGGCAAAGAGCCTCAACAGCCAAGTTGTGCTCTAGTGTTGTCCAGAAGTCTTGTGTAATTGGCTTTATGCAACTGCCTTGTGGAATTATCTGCTCATTTTAGGGGGGATGTATCTGGCCTCATATTGGGAACTGCTTGATTGGTGGCCAAAGCTATTGATTTACTGTAGTTAAGCTTAAAGCCTGAAAAGTCCCCAAATAGTGGTTGGGGATGCCTGAGGATTTGTGAGGTGGACCAGGTGGTCATCTGCAAAAAGCTGCTATAGTAAATTCCTCTTTGCTCTCTCTCTCTCTTTAAGGAGTTCAGTATTGTTTTCTTCTTAATGGGACTGTGTATCCCTTCCACTTTCCAAGAATCAACTGTCCCCAATGGGGAAAGATTCCATGAGAACTCCATTAACCATACCACTGCCCCAGGTCCCTCATACAAGGCTTTCATTGCATTCTGAAAAAGCCCCTAAATGTCATACATGTCCAGGACTCCATACAAAAAATACTACTACTACTAGAAATCCTAAGAAAACCTGTCGAATGCCTTCTCTGCATCAAAACTGATGACCAGAGAAAGTGCTCGAGAGTGCTTAACCACCTCCAAGGAGGCCAGAAGTCTCCTAATGTTTTTGACCGCTGATCTAATTGAAACAAACTTCACCTATAATCTTGGGGATTAGCTACAATTTTTGTGAACAGCTTTACTTCACAATTGAATAGAGAAATCTGTCTGTAAGAAGCAAGCCAAGCTGGATCCTCCCCTGGTTTTCCAGTACTATGATATGGGCTAACTGCAGGGAGTCAGACATCCTTCACGATGTTATTAAATCATTGAACATAGCCTTCAGCGGTGCTAAAATGGAGTCTTGCATAATTTTATAAAATTAACCATGATGACCTGGTGATTTTATTTTTATTTTATTTATACCATTTATACCCCGCTCTTTCCCGCTCAATAGCAGGTTCAGTGCGGCTTACAATGTATGAGTACAAAGTGTCACAGAGATAACACAATGTAAGTACAAAGTATCATAGAGGTAATACAATGTATGGATAAAAAGTATCACAATGAGAATACAACTGTATAGAGCAGGACAGGGGAGGAGATTGAGGTATGTATAGTGTTAGTGGTGTGGATTTGGATCGTAAATTAAGTTGGGTTGTTTGGATAGGCTTGTTTGAAAAGGTGTGTTTTCAGCAGCTTTCGGAAGCATAGATGTTCGTTTGTTGTGCAGATGAATCTTGGTATGGCGTTCCAGAGTTGGCTGCCTATGACGGAGAAGTTGGATGCATAGTAAGTTTTGTATTTGAGACCTTTGCAGTTAGGCAGGTGAAGGTTGAGATATGTTTGAGAAGATTTGGATCCGTTCCTGGCTGGAAGGTCGATTAGAGTGGTCATGTAACTTGGAGATTCTCCGTGGAGGATCTTGTGGATCAGTGTGTGGGCTTTGAAGTTTATTCATTCCTTGATGTGGAGCCAGTGGAGTTTTTCACGGAGAGGTGTTGCACTTTTGAACCGTGATTTTCCGAAGATGAGTCTGGCTGCTGTGTTTTGGGGGTTTGAAGTTTTTTTAGGATTTGGGCTTGGCAACCAATGAAGATACTGTTGTAGTAGTCAGCGTGGGTGAGTACTGTGGATTATACCAGATTGCTGAATGTTTTTTGGGGGAGGAATGGTTTTACTCTTTTCAATACCCACATCATGTTGAACATCTTCTTCGTCATGGCTGTTGCGTGAATATCAAGAGTTAGATGGTTGTCTAGTGTTACTCCTAGAATTTTCAATTTGTCGGATATTGGTATTGTAACGTCAGGGGTGGTTAAGGTGGTTGGGAGTAGAGCGGAGTGTCTTGAAGAGAGGATTAAGCATTGAGTTTTTTCTTTATTCAGTTTGGACTGTTATGGGGTCAGGTGGTTTGAATTGATTTTTTTTTTTTCGCCATTGTATGGAAAGGGTTGCTTTGTGATGGTCTGACCATGGGGAAGCTGCCCAGCTGATATCTGATGAGAGGAAGTTTTGGTCTGTGGAGTACTTGTGTGTGATAGTCTCTCACAGAGAATCTGTGTCTCACACACACTCTCTCTCTCGCACACACACACACACACACACACTCTCTCTCACACTGTGTCTCACATACACACTTGCACACACTCTCATTCTCACACACATACTCTCTCTCAAACACACTCACACCCAGACTCACTCTCTCTCTCTCTCTCACACACACACACACACACACACTCACACTTTCACTCTGTCTCTCACACAGAGGGGCATAATGGAACAGAAACGCCTATCTCCATGGGCGTTTATCTCCGAGAACGGGTCCGTGAAGGGGCGGGGCGGATCGTATTTTTTAAAAGAAAAAGACGCCCATGTTTTATTCGTCAAGGTGTGAGCTGGGCGTTTTTGCTTTTCAGCGATAATGGAATATGAAATCGCCCAGCTCAAAAACGAATAAATCCAAGGCATTTGTTCGTGGGAGGGGCCAGGATTCATAGTGCACTGGTCCCCCTCACATGCCAGGACACCAACCGGGCACCCTAGGGGGCACTTTTACAAAAACCAAATAAAAGGTAAAAGAGCTCCCAGGTGCATAGCACCCTTCCCTTGGGTGTTGAGCCCCCCAAATCCCCCTCAAAACCCACTGCCCACAAGTCTACATCATTACTATAGCCCTAAGAGGTGAAGGGGGGCACCTACATGTGGGTACAGTGGGTTTGGGGGGGTTGGACGACTAGTAGCATTAAGCAGCACAATTGTAACAGGTAGGGGGGGGGATGGGCCTGGGTCCACCTGCCTGACGTCCACTGCACCCCCTAACAACTGCTCCAGGGACCTGCATACTGCTGCTTGGGAGGAGGGTATGACATTTGAGGGTGAAAGTAAAAAGTTGTGAAACATCATTTGTTGTGGTGGGAGGGGGTTAGTGACCACTGGGGGAGTCAGGGGAGGTCATCCCCGACTCCCTCTGGGGGTCATCTGGTCATTTAGGGCACTTTTGGGGGCCTTATTCGTCAAAAAACAGGGTCCAGGAAAAGTGTCCTAAATTCTAGCTCAAAACTGTTCCATTATCGGCGAAGGGCGCCCATCTCTGTTCGCCCGATAACCACGCCCCAGTTCCGCCTTCGACACGCCTTCGATACGCCCCCGTCAACTTTGTCCGCATCCGCGACGGAGTGCAGTTGAAAGCGTCCAAAGTTCGGCTTTCGATTATACCGCTTTATTTGTTTTTGTGAGAAGAACGCCCATCTCCCGATTTAGGTCGGAACTTGGGCGTTATTCTCGTTCGATTATAAGCTGGACAGTCACTCTCACATACACTCTCCCAAACATACACACTCCGAGGAAAACCTTGCTAGCGCCCGTTTCATTTGTGTCAGAAACGGGCCTTTTTTACTAGTTTAGAATATTGTGTACAATTCTGGAGACTGCAGATTAAAAAAAAAACAGGATGACGTCAGTTCAGAAGGTGGCTAATAAAATAGTCAGTGGTCTTCATCATAAAGCATATGGGGACAGACTTAAAGATCTTAATATATATACTTTGGAAGAAAGGCAGGAGAAGGGAGATATGATAGAGACATTTAAATAACTATCCAGCTAATTTTCGAAAGTGATCGCTGGCCATTTCCTGACATAAATCGGGAGATGGCCGGCAATCTCTCACAAGCGGCGAAATCGGTATAATCGAAAGCAGCGTTTTTGACAACATCGCCCCTTTCCCGTCGCCTTGGCGGCGAAAGTTCAAGGGAGCGTGTCGGCAGCCTAGCGAAGGCGGGACATGGGCAGGCATGGGCGTGGCTCCCAGATGGCCGGCTTTCGCCGATAATGGAAAAAAAAGCGGTGTTAAGCGGTATTTCGCCAGGTTTACTTGGTCCTTTTATTTTCACGACCAAGCATCAAAAAGGTGCCCCAACTGACCAGATGACCACCGGAGGGAATGGGGGATGACCTCCTCTTACTCCCCCAGTGGTCATCAACCTCCTCTCACACTAAAAAAATACAAATCAAAACCCTTTTTTCCCAGCCTGTATGTCAGCCTCAAATGCCGTACCCACCTCCATGACAGCAGAATGTGTTCTATCCTCTGACAGCCTTTCCATGGTTGTGGTGTGTCTCTCGGGTGAGTGTGACACCTTTTCTGTTTGGTGCACTGCAGAGTCACATCAGCAGTGCATTGTGGTGGGTGTAGGGTAGTGGGCTCTACTCCCATGGTGCTTTTCCCCCTGCTAACTGGGTCAGAGTGTGCCCTGTTTTGTTTCCGGTAGTCCATGAGGTAGTGGCCATTTTTGTAAGTCAGTTTTAGATCCCTTTTATGTGTTACCCACGTTAGAGAACATAGTTCTTACCTTGAATGTTGCTGAAAGAGGGCATTGTACACCATTCTGCCAGCTCTGACCTACTGCTAATCTCAGTACCAGGAAGACTCTTTGCCAGTGGGGCACAACCTCTGATCTGCAGTTAACTGTGAGTAAACGTGTTTATTCAAATAAAGGACTTTTTCAAAGCGATTAGTCTTCAAGTGTGGACTGGTATGCCAAGGTTATATAGCAGCAACAAGTCCTAGAGGCCTGCGTGTATGCAGGTCCCTGGAGCACCTTTAGTGGGTACCGCAGTGCATTTAAGGCAGGCGGACACATGCCCATCCCCCCCTAACTGGGCCTGCCCCCGTCTGACGTAAGTAACACTTACATTAGACAAGGGCGGGCCCAGGAGCAAAGGAGGACATCCTTTCCTCTTGGGCCCGCCCTTGTCTGACGTAAGTAACCTACGTTGGTTACTTACGTCAGACGGGGGCGGGCCCAAAAGGAGAGAGACGCGAAGGAAGAATGGGCGAAGACAGAGGCGTCAGCTGATCTTCTTGCCCGTGCAGCGCCTTCACTTAGAGGTGAGAGGCACTGCACGGGCCCGGTAAGAGGGAGGGGGGCCCGATGGAGGGGGGGAATGGCAGCGACGACCCGCGGAGGAGGCGGGGCACAGGGCAGAGGGTGTCAGGAAGCGGAGCTGTGGGGTTGACAGAAGAGTAGAGAGGAATGGAGGGGGGCCGGCCGGGGCTTCTAAAGTAAGGATTTCTTCGTTTTGCTTTTTAAATTTATAATGCGGGGAGCAGCGGCGACCTTGGACGGGGTGGGGGTGGGGGCAAGGCCGTTCAAACAGGACGGTCCTGACGAGCGCCTTTGCCCCCTCCTGGTCCTTTATTTTTTAACTTCTGGATTGCTTGCAGAGGGAGCGGGGAGCAGCGGCGACCTGGGGCGTCAATAAAGGACGCCCCTGGCGCGTGTTTTCACCCCCCTTTTTCTTTTTTTTTTTAGTTCTACATTAGAGTTTTTAGCCGGAGAGCCCTAATGAGAGGTACAGACCTCTCGTTAGATTTCTCGGTGTTTTCCTTCGTTAAACCAATCGGAAAACGTTAGTGCATGTCATTTCAAAAGGGTTTCTACACTAATTGCTCATCTGCATTCCATTTTCGTTAGCTGCTACGGTCCTCGAAAAATGGGCTTTAGTACATGCAACGGTTGGCAATTTCTTCGATAAAGGGTCGTTAAAGGGTCGTTAAAGTTTTGTGCATCTGGGCCTTAATCTCTACACAATACGAAACGTATCTGCTATCCTGTAATGACAATGTTTTCAAAACTATGTAAGCCACATTGAGCCTGCAAATAGGTGGGATAATGTGGGATACAAATGCAATAAATAAATAAATAAAGGCCCAAGCATTTTACTATATCTTAGCTGTTTGAATCTGTAAGAAGCAGGAACAGGAGAAGAGGGAGGAAGGGGAAACTTTAGTCAGGCCCCAGAGCTGAAATAAACTATTGCATGAAGCAAGGTCAGAAGATGGGGAACTGGACATCTGCAAGATAACTATGAACAAAGAAACAAAGTCCCAGCTGCTGTTACACAGAACCCTAGCAGACAGGCAGGGGACCATAGGCCATTGAGAAAACCTTAGGGGCAGACACTTAAATGTAACTATAAAATCAGTGGAATCTTATCAGTGGCGTACCAAGGGGGGGGGGGGCGGTGGGTGCAGTCCGCCCCGGGTGCACGCTGCTGAGGGGGTGCCACGCGTCTGTCGGCAACGCTCGTTCCCTGCTCCCTCTGCCCTGGAACAGGTTACTTCCTGTTCCGGGGCAGAGGGAGCAGGGAACGAGCGCAGCCGACAGGCACGCGGCACCCCCCCCAGCAGGTACAAATGCACTCGGGGGGGGGGTGTCCTTTCTTTTGCTGGGGGGAAGGTGTCCTTTCGCCGGGGGTGGGGGGGTCGTGCTGCACCGGGGGGGTGTCCTTTCGCCTGGGGGAGGTGTCGCGCTGCACCCGTGGGGGGGGGGGGGGCGCATCGGCGATCCGCCCCGGGTGTCAGCCACCCTAGGAACGCTACTGAATCTTATAGAAATGTGTGTGTGCTTAGAGGCAAGCTCCAAGTTAGAGCTGACTGAACACACACTCATACTTGCAAGGATGATTTATTTTTAAACAATAAATTGCTTAATTAAGCTTTGGTTCATCAATCTGATTTTATGAGTCCTATTTTTGTATAGGTTCTCAGGTTATCTGGGGGCAGTTTATAACACTGCATTAGGGGCTTATAGCCCATTTAGTTATGTTTAAACAAAAAAGATCTACATTAAACAAAATATTTATTTTGACTTATAAAACCACTTGTCCCTGAAACATGTTCAAAACAGAATAATCCATTTGTGTATCTAAAACAGATGTGATTCCATGTGCCCCAAAGAAAGGAGAGTTTCATTTTACTTAATTTAATTTCAATATATTCCATCTTTATAACACCAGGTTTCACAAAGCAGATTACAACAGTTAAGATGAACCCATTAGGAAACAGGATATCCCATTCCTTACTGAAATTTGGCCATCTGTATTGTATAGAACAGTGTAGAAAAATGAGCACAAAATACAGAATTTATAAGTGCTGCCTCTGTACCAGCTACAATAAATTTTTAAGCTGTTTTAGTGATATTCAAGTTTTGTTTCATGATATTTATATCTAAATGTGGGATTCATTCAAATAAATTAAAAAGCTGTCAAATAATTTTGCCCTCCACCTTTTAAGGCACTGCCTATCCAACTGGAACAACGTTTTACAGATGGACCACCAGAGGCAGTCGTATTTCTAATAATCTTTTGCTATTGTTTTAAGTAGTGTTTGCCATTGTTTTGGGTGAGCGAAAATGGTGGCAAACTCTGCCTACTGTCAGCAAGCTCTGCCTATTGGCTTCAGCACATTTAATAGGCTAGATAGGCTCATACCTTCTCCTGTTCTAAATCTAACCTCCATGGTTTAGAATACATTTCTATGCTATTATAGTGATTTTTCAATTTTATTTAATGATATATTTCTAGGTATGGGAAGCTTTCAAATATAGTAAAATGCTCTGCTGAACGCCTTTGGCTGAAATCCCTGCCCATGCTGACTTCATACATTTCAAATTCACATTGTACTGCAGGATGTCAGACTCACAGAAACAGAACAAGGCTTTGTTCTGTAGGACGTCAGACTAGAATGAAGCCTTGTGCGGGATTGGGAAGAAGAGGACCTCAGCTCGGCTGGCGGGGGTTGGGGTCCCTCGCCAGCAAAGGTAGGCGGCGGCGGGAGGGGTGGGTAAAAGTTGGTGTGGGGGGGTGGTGCTAAAATGTGCTCCCTCACCTCGGGCTCTGGACCCCCCCCTCCCGCCGAAGTCTGGCTACGCCCCTGCTCCTAACCCTTATTCACTTGTTCAGAACCCTTATTTTATCATCCTCACTTGAATATTCCCTTATCTCTTGTTTGTCCTGTATGTCTGTCCTAATTAGATTGTAAACTCTGTCGATCAGGGACTGTCTCTTCATGTTCAAGTGTACAGGGCTGCATAGTACGTCTAGCGCTTTAGTAGTAAAAAGCTGTCAAAATAAATAAAATATTTTATCCTCCAACTTTTAAGGCACTGCTTATCCAACTTGAACATTTTTAGACGTTTTACAGACGGACCACGCACGCAAAGGCAGTCCCTTAGCTCTAATAAGTGTTTGCTATTGTTTTTGGGTAACTCCAATGTGACTGCAGTCTCCGCCCGCGCCTACTGGCTTCAGCTCACATATAGGCTGGCTCAGTCATGCCGTCTCCTGTTCTTTCTGCAACCTCCGTGGGAACTTGGAACGTGACTGTACGCCGGTTTTTATTTCTATGGTAACGGCTTTCGTCCCGCGGGCTTCACACTCGGGGCGGTAGATTCGCCAATTGGTTCCAACCTTTGTATTGTAGGGGATGACGAAGGAAGGACATCTCGATACTTAAAAAGGAGTAGTAAAATAAATGGATACGATTTTGTGTTGCAAGTTTCTATTTGTTCTTTTCGTATAAGTGCAAATGTCTGGCTATGCGGAATGTGCGGGGCAGCAGAACCTTTTGCTGTTCGATGAGGTGAATTTCTAATATGTGCGGCTTGAAATAGCTCCGCGCCCGGCCTGATGGAATGAGACCTGAAGAGGCGGGTTGACGTATGAATTCTGGCGAGTGGTTAAGCTTAGTCAGGATATGGACGAGCCCTGGGATATAGAGTTTGTATCTCGCTTCCTGGATTATTTGCTGTCTCTAAGCAAAGAGTTCCTGCAGGACTGGGGCAGCAATGACACCAGAGTGGCGATTTTTAAAATTTTATTGGGCTGGTTGTTGCTCAGCATACTAGCAATTCACCTGGCCTGGAGAGTGTACGGTTCCACTGTGAACAACCTATACTACAGACAAGGTAAGTGCTGCAGAAGTGTAGGCCCTCAGCTTCAGTTTTAAGGTCTACAATTTTCACTGTCGGCTATCATGAAAAGGGTCTACGAGCCTCGCCTAAGGCCACTAGTTGGTGTCTAGGGTTTATAGGCCTCACCTATGGGTACCAACCAAGGAGGTCAGATTGAGAACCGGAGACGTCCAGGCTAGTAGGCGGAGTCATAAGTACACCCAAAACAATAGCAAACGCTAAGCAATGTTTATATTAAACCGCTCGTAAAAGATTATTAGAAATAATGGACTGAATTTCACGTTATTTGTGCACACTAGTGGATTTGAACAGCATGATTCCAGTGAGAGATTACAATGCAAAATACCAGCTTGGAACGCCGACAACATCAGGGTTTGGCTTGTGACTGGGATGATTCATTGGATAACCGAAGTTACGTGATCGGGAAGCCTTTTGTATACTCATTGTTTCTGGCACACTGCTGACAGAGTGGACTTGACAACATATATTTTCATGTGAATTTGTTACTATTTAGTCTAACAAGGCTATATGCTTGCATTATTATCTTCAGCTAGTAAATGACGGCAGATAAAGACCTTAACGGTCCATCCAGTCTGCCCAACAAGATAAACTCATTTTACATGTATGCAATACTTTATATGTATACCCGAGTTTGATTTGTCCCTGCCTTTCTCTGGGCACAGACTGTAAAAGTTTGCCCAGCACTGTCCCTGTACTAAACGTTCTGAAGCTAACATCAAAGCCCCTTAAAATTTACACTCCAGACCCTCCATATCCAGTCATGATCAGGGCACGGACCGTAGAAGTCTGCTCTGCGCTGGTTTTATTTTCCAAATACCAGCGTCGCCACCCAATCTCCACTAAGATTCCATAGATCCGTTCCTTCTAAACAGGATTCCTTTGTGTTTATCCCCACGCATGTTTGAATTCCATTACTGTTTTCATCTCCACCACCTCCCGCTGGAGGGCATTCCACATTTCCTTGTCATCAGCAGCAGATGAATCCATTAACTGATGGGTTGTATCGCCCTACCAGCAGGTGGAGATAGAGAAATACTGAAGGCAGTTGGGGCTAGTCGTCCAAGAGGCACTATGGTTTTTCAGTGTTCTCTGTCTCCCAGCAGTTGTGGACGTAGCTTGATCAGCTCCTGGATTTCAGACTGCCTGGGGTGGCTCCTGTGCATTGCCAGTTGAGTAGGGGTGTTGTGGCTGGTGGTGCCCACTTTAAAGGCATATAGGTTCGCCCTTTCCGTGCCTTACCCATTCCCCCTGCCTCCCGGAGTCCCTCTGTTGCTGCCTGCCTCCAACTTTCCTCACAGCGTTAAAAAAAAAAAAAAGCGCGCTTTTACTGCGTGGCTGTTCTGAGGCTTTTTCCAGTGATTCTGGTTCTGTGTAGCTTGACCGGAGCTCGTTGACTCAGTTCTCTGAGGTGAGAGTGGTGCCCAGCTCCTCTGGGGAGGTCCTGCGGACGCCGTTCCGATCGGGGTAAGTTTTGGCGCAAAGCCGCCAGTTTATTGATATATTCCCGTCCTGTCAGGCGATGGCTGCTCAGGGAGTTAAGCACTGTTCCTGTTGTGGTAAACGCAGATCAGCAGCTGGGCTGTGTAAAACGTGCTCCTTAGACGCTCATGCTAGTATGAGCATGGCGAGTGATGATTCTTCCCGCTCGATGGAGCTGGCAGCGGGCGCCATTTTGGAAGTGCCGCATGTCTTGACCCTCGCAGTTGCGGAGGAGTCTGAGTGCAGGGGGACGCCTCATTTAGAGGCTGCCAGAGGAACTCCTACATCCGTTTTTCCTAATTCGGAGGCGGAGGGTCAGGGTGAGTTCTTCTCCCCTGAGTTTGTGCTTTTAATACATAAGGCTTTCATGCTGAAAAGAGCTCTGCCGCAGGTGTCGGACACTGTGCTGCATCCTGGCCTTCCTCCGGGTGTTGATGCCCCGGGGATGACTTCAGAGTTTATTTCCTCCCCCGAGCGTTAGAAACATGCTAAACATAGATGGGTAAATTCCCCGTCTGAAAGTGGCGCACATCCTTTTTCCTCCCCGTGGTCGGGCTGTGGAGAGTCTGAGGGATCTGGCAGGCCCTCAGGGACAGATGATCCAGAGGAGGGTGCCTGTTTGCCACTGGATTTAGATGATCACAATGTGGTCCGGATTTTCCACCGTGACGAGCTGCCAGCTCTCATTACTGACGCCTTGCAGGCCCTCTCGATTGATGATCCTGCTGAAGGCGAGGCCTCCTCTGTTAATCTTGATGGCGAGTACTAAGAAGCCTACTCAGGCCTTTCCGGTGCATGACTCCATCCAAGAGCTTATTTCTGCTCAATGGGCTGACCCCGATGGGCCTTTGAAAGTGGCCAGGGCTATGGGTCAGCTTTACCCTCTGCGTGAGGAGCACTTGGCCCCTTTGGGGATGCCTAAAGTGGATGCGTTGGTCACGGCGGTAACAAAAAAGACCACTCTCCCAGTAGAGGGAGGGGTTGCTTTGAAAGACATGCAGGACCGGTGGCTGGAGTCTGCGCTGAAGTGGTTCTTTGAAATTGCGGGCCTGGCCTTAAGGGTGTCTATTTGCAGTTCCTGTGCAGCCCGGGCATGTCTTTCCTGGCTACAACAGGCGGTGGAACAGCCCGCCGATGGTGCGGGCCCCCTTTCTGAGGTTGCCCCGCGGATGGAGTTGGCCCTGTCATTTTTGGCCGACACCCTTTATGATCTGGTCAGAGCTTCGGCTAAACAGATGTCTGTGGTGGTGTCCACCTGCCGCCTTCTCTGGCTGCAGCATTGGGCGGCTGATGTGGCTTCTAAGCAAAGGCTGGTGAGGCTACCCTTTCGGGGCCTCCAGTTATTTGGAGAGGAATTGGAGAAGATTGTGAAAGACCTGGGGGAATCTAAACCCCAGCGGTTACCTGAGGATAGGCCGAGGCCTTCTTCCAAGGGTTCTGTGTTTCCCTCCTTTTCCAGACCTCGCTTCCGTGAAGCTCACAGGTATCACCTGTGGCGCTCTGCTGGATTATCTCAACATGCTCGTTTTCAGCAGAGGAACTCTTTTCGCTCGGACAAACGTTCCGCAGGGGCCGGGTCAAGGCCAGGAGTTCAGGGGCGTCCTCCACAATGATTGGACGCCGGTCAACTCCTTGCCTGCAACTCCTTGCCTGCAATAGGAGGACGTCTTTCCCTCTTTCGAGAGGAGTGGACCAAGATTACTTTGGATCAGTGGGTCCTGGACCTGATCAGAGAAGGTTACCGACTGGAATTTGGTGCCTCGGTGAGAGACGTGTTTGTGGAGTCCCGATGCGGCACTGCCGTAAAACGGGCGGCGGTAGAGTAGACCTTACAAGTCTTGCTGCACGTCGGAGCGGTGATCCCGGTGCCTCCTGCCGAACGCGGCTGTGGCCGCTATTCCATTAATTTTGTCGTGCTTCGAAAAGGGGGGTCTTTCAGGCCTATCCTCGACTTACGAAGAGTCAACAAGGCTTTCAGAGTACAACATTTCCGCATGGAAACCCTGTGCTCCGTCATTGCGGCGGTACAGCCAGGAGAGTTTCTCACGTCTCTGGACCTAAAAGAAGCTTATTTGCACATTCCTATCTGGCCTCCACACCAGCGGTTCCTCCGCTTTGCGGTGTTGGGAAAGCATTTCCAGTTTCAGGCCTTGCCTTTCAGCCTAGCCACAGCTCCCCGTACCTTTTCCAAGGTAATGGTGGTTGTAGCTGCCTGTCTCAAGCAAGAGGGTATCAGAGTTCACCCTTATCTCGACGACTGGCTCATCAGAGCGGATTCGGCAACCGAGAGTCGTCTTGCCACAGCCAGAGTGGTTTCAGTTCTGCAGGCGCTAGGCTGGGTGGTCAATGTACCCGAGTCACCTGACCCCCTCTCAGTCTCTTGAGTATTTTGGGGTCCGGTTCAACGGCCTCGGGGTTTGTCTTTCTCCCCCAACCAAAGGCGGTGCAAGCTTCAGAATCAGGTCCGTCTGCTTCTGCGGAAGGAAGAAAAAGTTCCCAGCAGCTTGGGACTTTGTCCAGCTGCTGGGGTCGATGACGGCCACCTTGGAGGTGGTTCCTTGGGCGAGAGCGCATATGAGGCCTCTGCAGCTTGCCCTGCTTCAACAATGGTCTCTGATGTCCCAAAAATATCAACTCAGACTAACGTTGCTCCCTGCGGCCCGGCTCAGTCTGGAGTGGTGGCTCTCCGACAGGATGCTGCACCAAGGAATGCCTCTTTCGCTTCCTTCTTGGTGTCTGGTGATAACAGATGCCAGCCTTTTGGGCTGGGGAGCGCATTGCCAGGGAAGCTGTGCTCAGGGTCTGTGGACACCCGTGGAAGCGGGGTGGTCCATCAATTGCTTTCAAAAGACTCTGAAGGGGCTTGCTGTCCGGGTTCTGTCAGACAACACGACAGCGGTGGCATACATAAATCGTCAGGTAGGCACTCAGTGCAGGGCCCTGGCTGCGGAGGCCGCTCAGATTTGCCACCGGGCCGAGCTACACCTGCAGTTTCTGTCGGCAGCTCACATAACAGGTCAGAGCAACGTGCAAGCCGATTTTCTCAGCAGGCATCAAATCGACCCAGCGGAATGGGAGCTAGCAGAAGAAGTTGTTCATCAGATTTGTGCCAAATGGGGGACCCCCGGAATGGATCTAATGGTGCCAAGTGCTAACGCCAAAGTACCTCGCTTTTTCAGCAGAAGGAGAGATCCTCACTCGGCGGGGTTGGATGCTCTGGCTCAACACTGGCCCTTGGGCCTCCTGTATGTGGTCCCTCCTTGGCCCTTGATAGGGCGAGTCCTGCGGATTCGTCAGCACCGAGGTCTGGTGATTCTCATCACTCCAGATTGGCCAAGGCGTCCGTGGTATGCGGATCTCTGTCGGATGCTGGTGGATGCTCCGGTGCATTTGCCCCTGGTGCTGAACCTATTGGTTCAGGGTCCGGTGTCTATGGAGGAACCCTGCCAATTTGGTCTTACGGCCTGGCTATTGAGAGGGTGCAATTGAGAGACAAGGGCTACTCTAACAAGGTCAACTCCACTCTCTTGCAGGCCTGTAAGCGGTCCACCTCCGCAGCTTATGCTCGGATCTGGTGCAAGTTTGAGGCGTGGGGTGTTTCAAAGGCTATTACACCCACGCGGGCTACAGTCTCGACAGTGCTGGACTTTTGCAGGAGGGCTTACAAAAAGGCCTGGCTTATAATTCCCTGCGGGTGCAAGTGGCTGCATTATCATGCTATCGAGGGAAAGTCGCTGGCTTTTCCCTTGCTGCTCATCCGGACATTGCCCGATTTCTCAGAGGGATGCTTAGGCTCTGTGCTCCCGTCCACTTGCCCTGTCCGGCCTGGAACTTGGGGTTGGTGTTGAAGGCTCTCCAGTGTTCTCCCTTCGAGCCGCTTAAGCGAGCTTCGAGGAAGGATGTGACTCTCAAGACAGTCTTTTCGGTGGCCATTACATCGGCTAGACGCGTGTCTGAGCTGCAGGCGCTGTCCTTTCGGGACCCTTTTCTGCAATTCTCGGAGTCCGGAGTGACGGTACGTACAGTGCCTTCCTTCCTGCCTAAAGTGGTTTCAGCGTTTCACCTGAACCGGCCCATTTTTCTTCCTTCCTTTTCTAGGGAACAGTTCCCGGACTCCTTTGGGCAGTTACATCTTTTGGATGTCCGCAGGGCACTGTTGCAGTATCTACAGATGTCAAATGACTTCAGGACTTCTGATTGCCTTTTTGTCTTGTTGTCAGGTCCTCAGCGTGGAGGTCCGGCGTCTAAGGCCACTATAGCCTGTTGTCTCAAGGAAGTCATTTTTTTCTGCGTATCTGCTTTCAGGTTGGTCTCCACCTGAAGGGTTTAAGGCGCATTCCACGAGAGCCATTTTCTCCTCGTGGGCTGAAACGGGTGCACTCTCTCTTCAAGAGATCTGTAGTTCAGCTACTTGGGCTTCTCAGCTCTATTTTGCCTGGCATTACAGGCTGGATGTTGCAGCGAAGCAGGATGCTATTTTTGGAGCTCAAGTATTGGCTCTTGGTGTGGCCTGTTCCCACCCTAAGTAGGGATTGCCTTTATACATCCCATCAGTTAATGGATTCATCTGCTGCTGATGACAAGGAAGGGAAAATTAGGTTCTTGCCTTGGTAATTTTCTTTCCTTTAGTAGCAGATGAATCTATGATCCCTCCCTGTCTGACTTTGTTTTTGTTCAGATCTTTCATGCAGATATAAATCTCATTGGGAGAAGTTGGAAAACAGTTATCAGAATTTCTACATGATGTTCTACTACAGGAGGTTGAGATCGTCCCTCCTTTGCTCCTGTGCTGGGGCGATTGTTCGCTGTGAGGAAAGTTTATGTTGTTATACCTTTATGGTTCACTCTGCTTTGGAAATCTCAAATACTGAAGGCAGTTGGGGCTAGCCGTCCAAGAGGCACTATGGTTTTTCAGTGTTCTCTATCTCCACCTGCTGGTAGGCGGATACAACCCATCAGTTAATGGATTAATCTGCTGTGACTAAAGGAAAGAAAATTACCAAGGTAAGAACCTAATTTTCCCATCTACCACCCTCTCCGTGAAAAAATACTTTCTGACATTACTCCTGAGTCTGCCCCCCTTCAACCTCAATTCATGTCCTCTAGTTCCACCACCTTCCTGTCTCCAGAAAAGGTTCGTTTGTGGATTAATACCTTTCAAATATTTGAACATCTGTATCATGTCACCCCTGTTTCTCCTTTCTTCCAAGGTATACTTGTTAAGGTCTGCAAGTCTCACCGCGTACAGTTTGCAACGCAAATCCCATACCATTTTTGTAGCTTTTCTTTGCACCGCTTCCAGTCTTCTTACATCTTTAACAAGATACGGCCTCCAAAACTGAACACAGTACTCCAAGTACTGAACCTTGAGGTACACCAGAATACGTGTTGTACATGATGATCCATCCATTCGCTCTCCTCCCTACAACCTCCCTTCCACAAAGTACACCAGCCTTCCTGGTTCTCATTCAGCACCAGAATTGACAATACTCCCCATGTACCCCCTTCAAACATCTCCATAGTAAGTGATGGCAGATAAAGACCTACGGTCCATCCAGTCTGCCCAACAGGATAAACTCATAAGTTTGATTTGTCCTTGCCATTCTCAGGGCACTTTTACAATTCTCTATACAATACTTGCAACATGCTCTCATTCTGTTATTGTCCAACTGATGATACCTGGCCACAACATGCTTGCCACAAAGCCCATTCTACGTCCAAAATAATATTTCTAAAACTCCTATAATTTGAACCCCTCACAAACAGTTTATAGCTCAATTATGATAGATCCATCTCTGGAGATAAAGGGTCTTCCTATCCTAGAAGATAAAATAAGTAGGTTCAATGAGTCTTTCCTTGCCTTCACTACCCATGATATAGTCTTCTTAGGTGCTTTCCACCTTCTTTGATTCTCTGTCACATGGAGAATGTTGTTTATTCTTCTTTTTCCACGCTGTAGCTGATTCAGGCAACTATTCCTGTTGAGCAAGCATGCCAGTCTCCCGGATCAACTGCGTGGTGTCTTCTACAGAGCTGCGTTTATACCACTGTCCTTTTAGCATAATCATCATGCTGTTTGGAAACGGCCATTTATATTGAATATGTTCCTCCCTCAGTCTCCTTGTAATAGCCCTTCACTCCTGCCACCAATGCAGTGTCCCATTAGCACTATCCCACTTGGTGGACTCCCCTCGCCTAGCTGCCTGCAGAACTTCTTTCTCCTGGCAATAAAGGAAGCAAGCTAAATTATCACAAGGATAGATTGGGTCTTTAGGGCCCAGGGCTCTATGCACTCTCTGGAAATGTAAACAAGAAGGTTCTCTCATACCCTCCTGTGTTCTCTCCATTGCAGTAAGTCTTCACAGATCTCTTGCACTACCTCTTTTTTTTTTTTTATTGAAATTGTTATCAAATAAACAGCATGCAAACAGCCAAAACTTCAAGTACAATTTGCTTTTCATTTGTTAATTCCCCCTCCCCCCAACATTCCACATCCTACCCTCCCTCCCTACCCAGGTGGTGTCTGAGTGTGATCAATATATTGTTCATAGTGTCCAAATCTTATTAAAAGTTAGTACGGACCCTCTTCGCATAGCTGTTAGCTTAGACATTTGGTAAAGAAAGTCTACTTTCCTGGTTACCACCTGTAGGGATGGTGTCTGTACTTGCTTCCACGCTCGAGCCAATCCTAGTTTTGCAGCCACAAAGTATTGAATCGCCAACCTGTGTTGCCGGCTTGGTATGGATGCTGGTCGGAAATGAAGCAAGCAGTGTTCCGCTTTCCATGCATATGTCCTCTGTAGTATTTTATTAACCAAGTCCCTTACAGCCTTCCAATATACATTTACTTTCTCGCATGTCCACCAAATGTGATAGAATGTTCCCCTTTGCCCACATTCCCTCCAACATTGCCCCGACACTCCCGGGTACATTTTATGGAGGCGGTCAGACGTATAGTACCACCAGTACAACATTTTAAGTCCATTTTCATTCACTGTTTGTGCCAGCAATGGTTTAAGTAAGTATTTATAATTTGCTTTCCATTCTGCTTTGATGTATGTGGTCTGTAATGCTTCCTCCCACTGGACTTGATAACGCACCTGTGGGTCGGTGCGCCCCAGCAGGGCCGAGTATATGCGAGTTATACCTCCCCTGCCTCCCCCTCTACTAATAGCTATTTCCATGGCTGTTTCGGCTAGGTCTAACTCATCCTGCGCTTTCTTTTAAGGAAGCTACGTAAGTTACAGTAATAGGTGAGACTATACTCTTCCTGAAGCTCATTGAATTGAAGCATTTTTCCCTCTTTCCATAATTGTCCCAGAGTGCACAACCCAGCTTGGGCCCATACCTCAAATACCTTCTCTGATCTCCCCAGTGGAAATCCTGTTGCCCACCTTATAGCCGTTTGCCGATAATAATTCCTCTCAGGGAACAGCTTCTTCCTCACTTGATACCACGTCCACATTGGATGTTTTAGCCCAATGGGCATTTGCTTAATTATACGGACCATTTCCTCACCTGGTATCCATAAGATATCCTTGATTGCTCTCCTACCCAACCATGCTCTTTCCCAATGTAACCATTTCTTGGCTGCTCCAGGGGACCATTCCGCCAAAATTCGATTGTGCTGCTTGATAGTATAAGTAAAAGTTAGGTACCCCCATTCCTCCTCTCTCCCATGATTGGTACATCATAGCTCGCCGTATTCTTGGCGGGCGTTTTTTCCATATATATGCAAACATTTTGCGATTGAGTTTTGCAAAAAAGCTATTGGGGATTGGTATCGGAATTGCCATAAACAGATACAACAATTTCGGGAGCAGCATCATTTTAATAGCATTAATGCGCCCTTTCCAGGAAACATTAAGTCCTTCCCATTTATCCAATTCGCTAAATAGTTCTTCAACTTTTTGGGGGAAATTAGCTGCAAATAATCCCTCTATTTGTGTTGTCACCTGTATTCCCAAATATCGTATGGATTTTGTCGCTCATACAAAAGGGAAGGCGGCCTTAAGGGCCTCTAATTCCTCATACGGTACCGTAAGATTAAGGAAAATCGACTTGTCTACATTGGGTTTAAATCCCGATAATTGCCCATATCGTGCCAAATGCTCTATTATCCTCTCTACCGATTTCAATGGGTTCGAGATTGTCAACAGAACATCATCAGCAAACAGCATAAGTTTATGTTCCCTTAAGCCCCTCAGCACTCCTGTCACCTCCCTATCTTTCCTAATCATATTGGCCAGTGGTTCTAATGACAGGGCAAATAGTAGTGGTGATATTGCACATCCCTGTCTGGTTCCCTGCCGAAGGCTAAATGTTCTTGTATATGTTCCATTGATCTTTATGGTGGCCATTGGAGCCTGATAAAGCAATCGTAGCCAGCCCAAAAACCTCCCATCAATACCTACTCGCTGTAATGCTGCAAATAGAAACGACCAGTCCACACGGTCGAACGCTTTTTCTGCGTCTATTGATAGCAATACCGCCGGTGTCTGGTCGTCTCTCACCTGTTGAATAACATGCATTAGACACCTTATATTGTCAAAGGTCTGGCGCTCCTCTATAAATCCCGCCTGATCTGCATGTATAACCCCTGGGAGCTGCTTCTGTAACCTTCGAGCCAAACTTTTTGTGAATATCTTATAATCCACATTTAAGAGTGATATTGGCCTGTATGAACTGCATAGCTTCGGGTTTTTTCTTGCACTACCTCTTCAAGTTTTATGCACAATCATTTCAGGTTTTCCTTGAAACTAGAGGTTATTGCGCCAAGAGCAGTTCTCAAGATCCTCCAACGTTCACCAAATTTCTTTATCCTCTTTCTCAAAATTATCACAGTGATCTTGTACTTTTCCCAGATCTTTCACATAGTCCTCTGCCTTACTGTCTAGCTCCTCTACCTGGTGACCTGTTTTTTAAATATCGGTATGCATTTCTGCCAGGCATATCTGAAGATATCCTCACATTCTGCTAATTCTGAAGATAACCTAGCATTCTGCTAATTCCTTCTGTGGAATCATTATTGGAAGCAGAGGAGTACTGTGCTTGAATTTCCTGAGTCGTCATCTCCTGCGTAAATGAATCAAGTTATGAAGTCATTTCTAATTTGAGAAGTCCAGTACATGGTGCAGAGGTCCTTTTCCCTTCTCACAACAATAGGAAGCACAGCCATGATCAGATTATTTTGCCTTTTGAAGTAAATAAAGGTAATTTATAGCTATACCAATTTGTGACCTTGTACAAGAGCAACAGCCTCACATGTGGTACTGGCCACTTACTATTCAGCCTGTGTCAAAAAAGATAGATGTGAAGAACTCTATAAAGTTTAACTAGTACCAGTAAAGTGCAGCTATCCCATTATAAGTATTTTATTTGTTTATTGGGATTTATTAACCGCCTTTATGAAAAGATTCACCCAAGGCAATGTTAAAGAGGTGGGCTTTCAATCTAGATTTAAAGATGGTCAAGGATGGGGCAAGATGTAGGGGCTCAAGAAGTTTATTCCAGGCGTAGGGTGGAGCGAAGTCTGGAGTTGGCAGTAGTGGAGAAGGAAATAGATGATAAGGATTTATCCATGGAACGGAGTGCATGGGAAGGGGAGTAGGGAAGGACGAGTGTGGAGAGATACTGGGGAGCAGCAGAGTGAGTACATTTTGTACTTTTGTAGCTGAAGCCAGTGGGTGACATTATTATAGGCTTTTGTCTACTGCTATTAGCTGCAGCCATGATATCAGACAAAGAGCTGCCAATAATAGTATTTGTAGCTGAGTTGGCCAAAAAGAAAGTGAAAAAATACAGGGAACAGCACACTAGCTGGTGAAGATCACAGGTTTCTAGATCGCACGGGCAAGATGATGTTTCACAGTGCCATGCTTCTACTTGCATTATAGCTTATCAACTTTATACGTACAATATATGAATACCATGTCCAAATGCGTTTTTTTGTAGGAAAAAAGGTACTGGTACTCATTATGGGTAAGCTTAGGGGTGGGGGTGGGGTCACCATCAATGGCTCCACCCCTATGGTAGCCATACCCACAGTAGCCACACCCCCTTTACCAGCCATGGTACATATAAACAGGCATCACTGAAAATATTATACTGGGATGCTGTGCTTGATGGACCTTTGGTCTTTCCCAGTATGGCAATACTTATGTACTTATCTCAGAACCTAACAAACAGATCCCTATTCAGACACTTGGCCTTGCAGTCACACATGCAGAACAGAGAAAGCCCTCTTCAAATTATTCAAAAATTAACTGGAAATCCTAAGAAGCTAGACTCTGCATGCAGCACAATACCAGAAAAACAGAAAGGAACACGTTTCCTCCTATACAGTGCAAAATAAGAAAGATGTATTCTCAAACTGGACATATTCTATGTTTCAAAGGTTTTTATTGATGACAAGTCAAGAAAGAAATCCACCTCAATACAGTAATCTCAATACAATATTGCAACATGCACGGTAGAACACAACAAATAAACACCTCTACTTACTGTCATCAAATTTTTACATTTTACCCCCCCCCCCCCCCCCCCCCCCACCCCACTATGTTGTTTATATTTAATCATATTCATTGACGCAAATTTGGTAAAACTTATGTGAACCATCAACACCAAGCAGAATACAGCTGTCATCAAATCATGCCCACATCCTTGTGATCGTCAATGAATTCCTTTTATATCCTTTGTTCCCCCCCTCCCCCCCTTCTTGGGTTCCTCTATGTATAAGCTAGAGCACAATTCTATGCAAAATTGACATAGGAGGAACTGAGCCTTCTCAGTGATGGATGATATATTGCAAAGAAAAAGGAAAATTGAGGAGAACCTGTGCACCTCCTCATCTCAAAACCTAACCATCCATCAGCTAGCTGTAGATCTACTCCCCCCCCCCCATTCCCCCCCTCTTCCCAGTACCCTATTTACCTCTACCCTCCCCCCCAATCGACTCTGCATCATCTGAGCGCGCAAGGCCTCGGCCATCCCAGGGAGCGTCCAGCGTCTACCAATCTACTCCCCCCCCCTAATCCGGAAATGAATTTATTACCCAGCTCTGAGCTCTACGGGACAGAGATCCGATATATTTATCCCAGATAGCTAGAAACATCTTCCTCCGCTTATAAGTCAAGCGGGCATATTGCAGTTCAAATAACATCAAAGTGTGTAATTTATTTCTCCATTGCCAATATGACGGGGCTTGGTCGCTGGTCCACATTCCCAACACTGATCTCTTACCCAGCATCCCTGCCTTCCTAATTAATTGATGAAAATGTTTATCTTGTTGGCCAAAAGCCTCATATTGGTCTAGTAGGAGTCCTTTAGGGGACATTGGGACAGGTCTCCCCCCCCCCCCCCAGATGTCCCAAGTAGGTGGTCACCTCCCTCCAAAAATTTTGAATATATGTGCATTTCCAGAACGCATGTATAAATGAATTAACACCTTGGTTGCATTTCTTGCAAATGGGTGAGTCTATACCTCCCGCCTTGAAGAGGCGTTCTTGTGTAAAATAAGCTCTGTGTAATACTCGAAAATTGCATTTGCGTAATTCTGCGCTAATCGATCCTTACGGTATTCTCTTTATTAAATGGTTTAGATTTATCTCTTCCGCCGGTGTACCTAAATCATTACCCCACCTCTGTTTTAATTCTGTTTTTTTCCCTGATGACCTGTATAGTTTCTAAAGCTTTTTTCAAAGTGGAAACTGACAAACTGGACATATTCTAAACACTAAAATGAAAATAAAATGATTTTTTCTACCTTTGTTGTCTGTTTTTCTGATCATGTTGATCCCAGTCTCTGATTCTGCTGCTCTCTGTCTGTTCTCTTGAAGGCTGAGTGTGCTGGTTGGGTCTTGTACTGATTGATTGGGGACCCGGACTCTCAAACAGACATTGAGGAAATAGGAGCGATGAGAGAGGGACTCAGGAAGTAAAAAAAAAAAAGTGCTAGTATGCCATACTGGCGCAAAAAAAAGCACTACCATATCTACGGAAGGTGCAGACTGACCTGACACCTATCCTAGCTGAGAGTGTGGAACTTATATTGTATACTCAACATGTATATTGGGTTGCATTTGGATTTTGCTCACACCTTTTTCAGTAGTAGCTCAAGGTGAGTTACATTCAAGTACACTGGGTATTTCCCTTTTGGGCTCACAATCTAAGTTTGTACCTGAGGCAATGGAGGGTTAAGTAACTTGCCTAAGATCACAAGGAATAATAGTGAGAATTGATTCAATATTTCATATTTTCTTGGTCTGATTCCATTTCTTGATATTTCAAGATTTTCTCTCTCTCTCTTTTTTACCGCTGTTCTGCTTTTTTTTTCATCAAAAGTTTTATCAGTTGTCATGGGAACATCCCAATGTGTTTAGTCTGGTGCAGTATTCCTCTGTGGATGTTGCTATGCAAGGGGTGTGACTATAGTTCATATTTGCTCAGACTGTGCAGTTCCTGACAAAAACAGAGCTGAGAATATGTTCCTTTTGTAGCTGAAGCTAATGGGTGACATTATTAGAGGCTTTTGTCTATTGCTATTGGCAGCAGCCATGATATTGGACAAAGAGCTGCCAGTAGAATCTGGGCTTGAATTCAGTCACTAATGAAAGTTTTCTTTTCTGTTTTTTCAGGTATGGGAGGACAGAATGGAGGGACACCAGACTGCGCCTCACATTTCCCAATCTGGTCAGTACTAAGGCATTCTTTTGGTTTATGTAATTTAGCACCAGAGTGCTGATCCTGCAGGCCACAGTATGTGTATGGTGGGTGTTTATGGTCTTGGAGATCACCATCAGTGACTCTTAACTCTTTTATCCTTTCATTTCTGTACTGTTACACCGCACGAGCAGCCTTTATTTATTTTTGCTCAGTCGCTTTAGCAAGAACTTGTGACTTGCAGTAACTGTAGCTCGCAACAGACACACATTGCATGGAAGAGGTTTTCAGTTTATAACCAGCTGTTTGAAGGAGGAGGAGAAGTGGTAGCATTTATAGTATTTCTTGATATACCACTAATCAAAAAATATCAGAGCAGTTTACATTATAACTCACCTGTTAATCCATAGTCATAAATATACATTAAAAATTATACATCAATACAGTTGTAATAAAATAAAGTCACATGAAGAGGGTAGTCAACCAGACAGAATTATCCAAATGCTTGCAGAAACTGAAGATATTACACACTTCCTAAAATGCAAGTAGAAGCTTCTAAACAAAGCTCCAACAGTAGAGAAACTGTATTAAGTCTTAAAACACCATTAGGTCACCTTAGTCATCAACTCATCCATAAAGTACATTGGTCTACCTAACTGTCACGCTTCACATGAAACACTGGATAGTGAGCCCTTGGGCTACTGCCAAGGGTGGCAGCGGCAGGAGGAACACCCACCAGAACAGAAGCCACAGCAGAGAGCAGGAAGATAGTCCACAAACCCAGCAGAACCTTGGGCAGGCAAAATAAAGTCAAGGTCCAGATCCAGGCAAAGGTTCAATAGCAGGCGGCAAGCAAAGTCCAAGTCCAGGCACAAGGTTCAAAGGCAGAAACTGAAAGTAGCAAGGGAAGCACAGCAACAAACAATCGCAGATGACACACCTCTGAGGACCTCTGTTGCAAGGCAAACTAGGGAAACTTCCAGGTGGTTAATAAAGGCCAACAGCCAGGGAGTTCACCAGGTACGGAAACAGCTTAGTTCCAAAAAGTCTCGAGACCAATTGGCAGGCTAGAAAATCCAGACCGGATCGGCATGACTTCTGGAACCGGGAAAACCACAAACAGACAGTCCATTGCGACCACCAGGTCTGACCACCAGAGGGCGAGATGAATGAGAGCATGATACCGGGGCAGAGTCATAACACTAACTTAGCACAAAAAATAATCTAGAGCATGCGTGGTCACTGAGGAGTATCTCTGTGCTGTGCTTTTTTTAATATGTGTTGCTTTATGTATCCAAAAGTAGAAAATATGATTTGGCTATACCACAGTATATGGATACAGGACTAATGAACCAGAAGTTGTTACAAAGCTTTGCATCTAAGAAATCCTGATGAGAGATGATGCTTAGCACAGCTATTCTTTATTGTCCAGTTCATGTACATCTTGTTCTTTTGGTAGATTCAACATCTGTCAAGACTGTGAGTACAGTGTTGAGTGTAGCTGCAGCAACTATTGCAGCTTTTCAAGACTTGAGGCATTTTTAACAAGTTTAAAATACCTCACTGGAGTTCGTTTCTTGGTTCAGCCAGATGCATAGCTTTTTGGGATTTTTTTGTGTATTTTTTTTAATGTGACTTAGGCTGCAACACCTATGTTTTTCCCTTTGCAATATGGGATTTGCTGCAAAAAAGTGCGTAACCTCTCGAACCTAACTACAAGGAGATAACTGCAAGTTGAAGGAAAAAATGACAAATGGATAAAATAAACAAGCAATTATGTAGTAAAAAGGCTTGATAAGGTATATAAGCAAAATCAGATGTTTCTAGAGCAGAGACTCTCTTGCTCTCTGTTGTTGTTATGACATGGTTTGGCTCAGTGTTCCAAACCTTTTCTAGTTCTGTTAAGCAGCTCCTCTGCTTTTGTTACTATTTAGTCAATTCTAATCAAGACTGGAAAGTGTCAGGATCACCAATACCTTGTTAGGATCAAATGCAGCTAGTAGGTTTTGAAGGAGACATAATCAGTAGTAAGTACTTAAATCCGGGTTTGCGGCTGTCTGGAAACTCAGATCAATCAGGAGTTATCTTGACCCCTCGGCTTTGCTGACACTATCGCATGCCTTTCTTCTGTCCCATCTAGATTACTGCAACATAGTGTATGTGGAAATCACCAAGTCAGACCTGAAGCTTCCTTAGCATCAGCAGCAGATGAATCGAGAGACAAGTGGATTGTGTCCTTCTACCAGACGACAAGAATTTTTCCCTGCAAGATATTGGCTGGATTGAAACAACTTGGTCGGACCACTTTAAGTTGCAGTTCACTTTGCATTGTCAAACCTCAGGCCTCCCCCAGCCTTGTATGACTCGTCAGTATTACACTAGAGGTGTCATCGACCCCAGCCTATTCTGGAAGTCCCTCTACAGTTACGGCATGGAATTGCAACCAACCACGCCCACCTACCTCTCTGACTGGGAAAACAAATGCAAGGTTGTGCTGTATTCTATTGCACCTCTACATCTCAAAACCTCCTACATACGTAAATCAACGCCCTGGTTATCTGCTGATCTCAGAGCCTTAAGAACAGAGACAAGACAACTGGAAAGAACTTGGCGTAAACGGAAAACGGATCTTGCCCTGGGAGCTTGGAAAAGCTGTCACCACAAATATAAGTACCCATCGTGGTGCTTGCTAGGTGGCTGCCTAAGCAAGGCACGAGGTGCTGGCACCTTTCACCTGTTTCCAAGCCTGGGCTGGGACAGCTGAGTTGCATTAGGGTTTTCCTGGAGATCAAGAGTCACCACATGACTGTGCTTGCTATGCTGCGTTCGGCGGCTCCTGGTATGTGGACTGGTGAACAGCAGCAGGGCCGTACACCCTTTGGGTTGAGTTCCCTGGTGGGGCCTATTTCTGTTGTGATATTGTGCTGTACTTTATTTTTTTGAAGTTTGTTTCCCTCACTTTTTGTTTTTTTTTTTGTCAGAGGGCAGTTCTTAAAAAAAAAAAAAAAAAAAGCAACCACGCCAAAGCAGTTTGGCATAGTTTCATATGTTTGGGGGCTGTTGGCTTCAGGTTTTGGTGAGCTATTTTACATTTTTTTTTTTTCTGAGGCTGGTACACAGTTCTCATGATTTCTGGTGCCTATGGTACTCGTGGACGAGTGGGACCTCACTGCTGCCATTCGGAGATACTTCCATGTGCAGGGTATAGGTCCATGGTGAAGCAGAATGGTTTCTTCTGGGCAGTGGCTGACTTATGTTTTCAGGTTTATGGCTGGTTTGTGCATTATGTTAGAAGTTGTGAAAGCCCGCTGTCAGCTGAGACATGTTACCCTTCTCACCTGTTGCTTCCCTTGACAAGCACTACTTTCACTGGCTGGCTCAGCTAGCAGTATGCTGCAGTGCTCAGAGTTGATTGGGTTGATTTCCACAGAAGCTCTGCTCTCTGGTATTGTACTGTGCCACTGGACAGACCTATTGCATACCAGTTCCATCCACTATGACACCACTCGGCTGCCATCATGCCTCTTCATGCTTCTCTTGCCTTTTTTGCACCTTGTCTTTGTCTTCGGCAGCTGGCGCTGTTGTAGAGATATTTTACTATACCGGTCTAGCTTTCTGGTTCATACATATAACTGAGATTGACCACAGAAATCCAAGGTTTCTGGTTTGACTCCACTGCAGCTGGTCGTACATAGTGCACAATGGTACAAGCCACCATGTTCTCCTACACCATCTCACTCTGGTCCCAGCTCCACTTGGTAGCTCTTTTGAGCAGCCACACCAGCCAGTTGCTGTGCTCGACTATACCAGCCATTTCTTGACACTCTCATCAAGAAGTTGCCTGTGGCTTTGACAGTGGATGGGTGCAATGGCTTTCACACTGACTTTAGAGCAGTGTTTCCCAAGTCCACTCCTGGAGTACCCCTTGCCAGTTAGGTTTTCAGAATATTCACAATGAATATGCATGAACTTTATTTGCATACACTGCCTCCATTATATGCAAATTTCTTTCATGCATAATCATTATGGGTATCCTGAAAACTTGACTGGCAAGGGGTACTCCAGGACCGGACTTGGGGAAACACTGCTTTAGAGGTACACTTTTTGGTTGGGAGAAGATCTAGAAAAGTTGGTTGGAGACCTAGGAGAAGCTAAGTCTACAAGATTGATGGGGGACAAGCCTGGAGCTTCTGTTCCATTCACTTAGTCTCGGCTTAGGTGCCCAAAGGCTACAGACCAGGCACATCTCCCTGTCAGGGTTCTCACTTCTCCATAAACAAGCCTCCTTTCTTGCTGTTGGGAGCACCTCTTTTCTGACTTCAGGTATAGCAATGCCTCCTGCACTTCCCTCTCGGGGGTGGTGGTAGTGGGGGGAGCTCGTTTCACTCCATAGGTTTACTGAAGAACAGGGTACCTCTCCATGTCACATGAGGAGTGGATTCACATTACTTCAAGCCACTGTGCCATTGCACGCTTTTTCATTTCTGTACGGTGGCATCTGTCCCTAGAGGTGATTCAAGGTTTGGGACCTTGTCCTATTTCCTTTGGTGTTCCAAAGCAGGGGGGGGTCTCTTCCACCTGCATTTGGATGTCCTGAGCCAATGGAGTATGCATGGTGCAATCTTGCATGATAGAATCTCTGCAGTTGGTGCTAGTTTCACTCCAGCAGGGATAGTTTCTAACACTCCTGCTTCTCCTGGCTGTGTATGTTCCTATTACCATTTGACTTCCCCATGGGGGGGGGGGGGGGGGGTTCTGTGATTTGCTATCCTTGCAGATCATTATCACTTGATGATCCAGCCATTAGGCCTTTCCACATCTACAAGGGCATTTTATTCCAGGTCCTGATGATAGTGGTGACTTTTTCTTTGCATGGCAGGGGTTTCGATTTAGCCGTACCTCGGAATTTAGCTGTTGGCGACTCTTAATGTGAGTTTCTTTCTGGCTGGCTCCTTTCTTCAGTGTTTGGGATTAGTTTTCTACCTTGCCAAGCATCTGTTGTATCTACAGTACAGCTGGAAGTGTTCTTCAGGTACTTTCCATTCCTTGTCCTGGGTTAGAGGACTCTTCCCATTCTGGCTTCAGTGGTCTCTATTTTGGGTGTTCTCTCCATGAACCAGATTTCAACTTCAGCCTCTTCGGCAGACCCTGCACACCAGTTCAGCTCTTTTCTCTTGGATCCTCCAAGCCAGCTACAGTCGCACCTGGTGGATTCTCTAAAGTCTTTCTCTGCAGTTCAGAAGGGATCTTCTTCATGTCTCAGGGCTAGGAGAGGAGAAGGGTAACTGTCTTCGCCCTAAGTCAGGCTTGGCTTTTCCTTCCAGGTCCCTGGGTCTGGGAATATGTTCCAGTTCTGGGCGCAATAGCCTGTGTCTTGGGCATTTGGCAGTGGGCCAGATGCTACTTTAAACCACTTCAGTGGTTCGTTTCCATCTCGTTGGGGCACTCCAAGCCAAGCTCAGCTGCCTTATGTTCATTCTGCCCTCTCTCAGCAGGCAGCTGCAGCTGGTGTGCTGCTATGGCTTTTGTGGCCAATCTGTTTTTGTATAACCTGTTTTGTCTTTTTGGATGAATGATGTATGTCCTATATTTTATGGAGTTCCTTTCTGTTCTACTTGACTTTTATTGTAAATTGCCTTGATTTGCTTCACAGTTTCACAATTAAAGGCAATCTTATCAAATACCAATAAATCATAAGACCTTTAAAAGAGGAGTTCCCTAAGGATTGGCCTTTTTTGACACTTTTGCTTAATCTGTCAGAAGGTTTGAAAACTGAATGCCCAATATGGTATTTATGTTGATGATATTCAGTTCTTTTTCTCTTTTGATCATTCTTTTTCTGTGGCATTAAATAGACTGTTACTGTATGACTAGTATTACATCCTGGATGACAACTAATAAACTTGCCTTGAATGTTGGCAACACTGAGATTTATTCAGTGGCATACAGTCAGCAGTGTTGCCAGATGGCAAAACTTTTTCCAGCCTAAATGGAACCCAAAAAAGAGTCAAATTTTATTACTATTAAGATCAATATGAATATTAATAAGGTCAATATGAAACCCTTGTAATCATCAGCATAATCATAATAATCAGCAGCATAATTTATAATCAGTATCAGAAGCATAATCCATAATCCAGCAGCAGGGCCGCCGGGCCCGGGACAAGGCCCCCCCCCCCCCCCCCGAGGTCGCCGCCCGCCTGAAGTGGCCGGGCCCCCCCTCCACCCGCTACCAGAACTAACCTTAAGCCTCCTTCTTTCACTTCGCGCAAGCAGCAGCAGCAGCAGCAGGGCAGACCTCTCCTCCTTCCCTCCGTGCCCCGTCCTTGCGGACGTTACGTCAGGCGAAGGTGGGACACGGAAGGAAGGAGTGGCCTGCCCTGCTGCTGCTTGCGCGAAGTGAAAGAAGGAGACTTAAGGTTAGTTCCGGAGCGAGGAGAGGAGGAGGAGAGGAGGGCGGGCCACACTGCAGCAGCGGTGCCAGGCCCCCCCCGGGGACTTTTGTCCCCCCGTCCCCCCCTCTCGGCGGCTCTGTCCAGCAGCATAATCCATAATCAGCATCAGAAGCATAATTCATAATCAGCAACATATCAGCATGTCATAAATAAGTAGATAGCTAGAAATTCTGAATATTGAGCACCTGATTCTCATAACATGATGTTTGTTTTAGTGGTCCTTTACCGAGAGAAAAAAAAATCTCTGCAGGAATATAACACATGTTAGGGTCTCCCTATAACCAGCCCCTCCAAATGACACACTGATAACCATTTGTAACAAATGACTACTCTACCTTGAAAAGTTGTTCCGTTATTATACTTACTCTGTGTACATTTGTATGCTGCATAAGCTGGCATGTTTGAAAATATAAGAAAATACTAAAACAATAAAGAACGACAACGTGGATGCAGCAGCTCATCATAGGTATGTTTGCTTTGTTTTGAGTGTATTCTGAGCAGGGGAGGGGAAACATCGACTACCCAAATAGGCTTCAACTTTTTGATATCATCCGGTTCCGTCTTCTGTTTTCAGTATTGAAAACAGGAGACGGGGCCGGATGAGGTCAACCTCTTTGCTGTCTAGCCCTAGGTGGGTGCCTGCCTGCCCTCCCTGAACTTCCTGGTGGCCTAGTGGGGCAGAAAAGATCCCACTATTTCCTGCCTGCTGCACTGCCTCTGATCTGCTGCTCGCTTCCGCTGTCATGGCTGTGGCTGCTGTGGACTGCCTCCTCCCTGTTTCCCAATCATGTTCCAGAGATCATTCCAGCCCTATTCTGATGTTCCAGCATTCCAGCCTTGCTTTGGTGTTCTTGCAGCCAAGCCTCACCCTGGTGTTCCTGCTGCCAAGCCTCATTCTTACTTGACATCATCAGTAAATGCCTTTATAAAGCACCTGGGAACTTTCAGGCTTTGCCTTTGCAACAGAGGTCTTCAGATGAGTTTTTGTCTGTGTGTGTTGGTTGCAGTTCCAGCCCTGCTTGTTCCTGTCCTACCAGTCTTCAACTTCAATCCTAACCCTGCTTGTTCCAGTCCTGTCAGTCTTCAGCTTTAGTTCCATCACTGCTTGTTCCAGCCCTGTCTGTCTTCAACTTCAATCCTAACCCTGCTTGTTCCAGTCCTGTCAGTCTTCAGCTTTAGTTCCATCACTGCTTGTTCCAGCCCTGTCTGCCTTCAGCTTCAGCTCCAGTCCTGCTTGTTCCAGCCCTGCCTGCCTTCAGCTTCAGCTCCAGTCCTGCTTGTTCCAGTCCCTTCTGTTTTCAGCCTTGATCCTTGTTGGGTGGTTCGCCTGCTGCTGCCAGTCGCCAGCAGTGGCCCAAGGGCACACTATTCCTGATTTTTGTGACACCCGCCTCCCGCTTTGTCTTTAAAATGGCTGCCGAGAGAGCTTGAAGTCTGTTGGCAGCCATTTTAAAAACAAAGTGAAAGGTGGGAGCGAGCATCAGCAGCGGCAGCCAGCAGCACAGTGGGCAGGAAAGAGTGGGGAGCTTTCCTGCCTGGCTGCCGCACTAGACTACCAGTGCTGAGGTATGTTTGAGGAGGGAACAAGGATGGCGACCAATGGCAACAACGAGACCCCAATCCCCAAGATGATGCGTCGTCCTCGGCCCCTGCCCAGACCCTGACTCACCCTGTGGTGTGCTCTACTGCACACTTTCTTTTCTTCTCTGGTGCCAAGTCCCTGTCCTGATGATCTGCTCTCTGATAGAGAGCTCAGAAGATCATCATACAGGAAGTAGGCTAGGGACCCGCAGCACTACCAGCCAACAACATCGCAAGACTTCTGGAACACCAGGGAGACTCGGAACAAACGGCATGCACCAAGTATTTAAAGTAGGTTAGATCTGCTTCCCTCACCATCCTGTTGGTCAAATTTGACCAATAAGATTGGCAAGGGGGAAAAATCCACCAACCCGCGGGCCCCTGCAGGAAAACAGCCAAAAAACCCACTACCCGCGGATTTTGCATTTTTCCCGTGGGTGCTCATGGGAAATGGCGCAATTCCGCGGTTTTACCATGGAATTGGCAACCTTGACAGTCAGGACATTCAAGGTATTCTCTGAATCCAATCCCAGCCCAGCTGTGCCTTACCAACATGCTATTTTACCTTTGATTCAGTTGGTCTCTTCCCTTGTCAGCAACAGAGCAGACAGCACATTGGGGCAAAGGAGTAATCCCACATTACAGGGCGCAGTGGATTAATTGAATCGCCAAAGGTTTAGGGAGATCCTGTCAGATGTGTTTAGGATTCGGGAGACTAAGATTGCCAACTGTCTGGATTTTTTTCAGGATTCTAAAAATTTGTATATTACCTGTCTCAAAGTCAGAAGGATGGCTAAGTGTGTGGATACTTTTTAGAGTTTAGCCTACTTCAGCTCTAATTCTGTCCCATCCCTTCTAGTGCAGATGTAGTAAAATCCAGCCAATGGGAAGGTTGTAGTCGCAGGAAGAATGGGCTGCAATGGCTAGGGGATTTAGGGGAAGGTGAGCTCTGCAGGGAGTCTTAGGAGAGAGCCAGTTAGTTTTCTGAGGCTGTTGAAAAAGAGTAGGACTGGAGAATGGGGGAAACTGTGAAGGGTCTGCTGTCAGCTGAGGAACTGGCAGCAAATGCCAGAATTTTACATGATGGTGAACCGGGGGGGGGGGGGGGGGGGGGGGTTGAGGAGGCACTACTACTGGAATGAGCACATGAGCAGCAGGACACTAGAACAGAGAGCTAAAAAGTGCATGCAATTGTGTACATTTTTGTGTCTCTGGTGAGGACAGTCTGATATAAATAAAATTTCCCTTTGAAAATCTGGGCTGGAGTGAAGAAGTTCCGTGAAGAGAAATTTTCAGCCCATGGAATTGCTTGGGCAAATTCCTTTGAACACTTTTTTAATGCTGCCCCCACTTTGCCTATGTTCCTTCAGAAGCATCCAAAAAAGCTAAATTATTTTATTTTGCTTTTTCCATTTGTGAACCTTTTTTCACATGTAAAACTTTGTAAATTTATATCTTGGACACATTGCCCTTAAATCTCACTCTTTTGGCCAGTCCATTCTTGGAATCTCTAGTTTGTATCAGAGGCAACAGAGAGTGAACATGACTTTCCAAGGTTCTCAGCCCACTGCTGCAGATCTGCCAAGTTACCCAGCTCATACCTATTTTTGAACTTATGTTCCTGATTCAGTGCTCTGTTTGTAGTCTCTGATACCACCACTTAAATCACTTTAGGTCCCATAATGTACTACTACTACTGTATGCAGTGTTGTACACATTTTTCATTTCCCTAGAGGGCTTACAATCTAAGTTTCCATAGCGTCCCACAGATCAATCCAGAGACTTGTGGGTTGTGTCCCTCTACCAGCAGGTGAAGATAGAGAACCTCCGAGGTTTGCTATATGTGGACCTGTGCAGCCAAGTAAACCTCAGTATTCTCTCTATCTAGCAGGTGGAGGGACATCTCTGTGCAGCTCTGGTTTGATCTGGCTACTGGTGTCCTTTGGGCCTAGTTTAGCACAGTCAGGGGTTGAGTGGCTGTTTGTAGCTTCTGGTGTACACCTGGTGGTGCCAGGTCTCTCCTGGTCTCCCCCTACCTTTCCTCCGTCGCCCAAGGCTGATCGGGTGTTGCCTTTCTCTCCTGAGTAAAAAAAAAAAAGGTAAGCATCTCTTTAAGAGACTTTGTTTTTGTTTAATCATACGGAGGAGCTAGACGAGCTGCTGAGTCTGTTTGAGGGGCAGGCGTTTGTGGAGCATGTCAGTGCCTTCTGAGGCGGCTAAGTGCTGCTCCCGGTGTGGGGGCCGGAGAGCAGCGTCGGGCGAGTGTGAGTCGTGCCGCCATCAGCCCACAGCGGGTGTTCAGTGTGATGGGAGTTCCCCTCAGGCGTCCAGTGAGTTGGAAGCGCAGGGGATAGTTTTGGTGGTTTCCTCGGGGCAGTTAGTGCAGCACTTGGCGGGCGCCATTTTTTCCTCTCAGGCATGACCGGCTCCGCACGTGGCGGTTGACAGGAGGCACAGCGAGCTTCTGTGGCACAGTCTCCGATGGAGGAAAGCAATTTAGAGGGAGCAGGGGAGTCCCTTTCTACTACTACTACTTATCATTTCTATAGCGCTACCGGACGTACACAGCGCTTTACACTAGAACATGGAGAGACAGTCCCTGCTCGATAGAGCTTACAATCTAATTAGGACAGACAGGACAAATGAGGGATAAGGGTTAGGACAGACAGGACATATCAGGGATAAGGGACAGTTGAAGGGAGGATGAAAAGGTGAGGGTTTTGAAAAGGTGAGTAGGGGTTAGGAGTTGAAGGCAGCATCGTTTCTTTCTTTACAACATCCGTAAAATCCGCCCCTTTCTTTCCGAGCACTCTACCAAAACCCTCATCCACACCCTTGTCACCTCTCGTTTAGACTACTGCAATCTGCTTCTTGCTGGCCTCCCACTTAGTCACCTCTCCCCTCTCCAGTCGGTTCAAAACTCTGCTGCCCGTCTCATCTTCCGCCAGGGTCGCTTTACTCATACTACCCCTCTCCTCAAGACCCTTCACTGGCTCCCTATCCGTTTTCGCATCCTGTTCAAACTTCTTCTACTAACCTATAAATGTATTCACTCTGCTGCTCCCCAGTATCTCTCCACACTCGTCCTTCCCTACACCCCTTCCCGTGCACTCTGCTCCATGGATAAATCCTTCTTATCTGTTCCCTTCTCCACTACTGCCAACTCCAGACTTCGCGCCTTCTGTCTCGCTGCACCCTACGCCTGGAATAAACTTCCTGAGCCCCTACGTCTTGCCCCATCCTTGGCCACCTTTAAATCTAGACTGAAAGCCCACCTCTTTAACATTGCTTTTGACTCGTAACCACTCGCCTCCATCTACCCTCCTCTCTTCCTTCCCGTTCACATTAATTGATTTGATTTGCTTACTTTATTTATTTTTTGTCTATTAGATTGTAAGCTCTTTGAGCAGGGACTGTCTTTCTTCTATGTTTGTGCAGCGCTGCGTATGCCTTGTAGCGCTATAGAAATGCTAAATAGTAGTAGTAGTAGTAGTAGCATCGAAAAGGTGGGTTTTTAGCTTAGATTTGAAGATGGCCAGAGATGAGGCTTGACGTATTGGCTCAGGAAGTCTATTCCAGACATACGGTGCGGCAAGATAGAAGGCACGGAGTCTAGAGTTAGCGGTGGAGGAGAGGGTGCAGACGAGAGATTTTCCCAGTGAGCGGAGTTCCCGGGGAGGAGTGTAGGGAGAGATGAGTGGAGAGGTACCGAGGAGCTGCAGAGTGAATGCATTTGTAAGTCAGTAAGAGGAGTTTGAACTGTATGCGGAAACGGATAGGGAGCCAATGAAGTGACTTGAGAAGAGGGCTAATATGAGCATAACGACACTGGCGGAATATTAGGCATGCAGCCGAATTTTGAACAGATTGAAGAGGAGAGAGATGGCTCAGTGGGAGACCTGTGAGAAGCAAGTTACAGTAGTCTAAGCGGGAGGTGATAAGAGTGTGGATGAGGGTTCTAGTTGCGTTCTCAGAAAGGAAAGGGCGAATTTTGGTGATGTTATAGAGGAAGAAACAACAGGTTTTAGCAGTCTGTTGAATATGTGAAGAGAAGGAGAGGGAGGAGTCGAAGATGACTCCAAGGTTACGTGCTGATGAAACGGGAAGGATGAGCGTATTATCCACAGAAATAGAGAATGGGGGGAGAGTAGAGGTTGGTTTAGGTGGAAAGATTTATAACTGGATCATCTCTTGATACTTTTTACCATACTTTGTGTTATCTCTGTGATACTCTGTACCATACCTTGTACCAAACTGGGGTTATCTCTGTGATACTTTGTACCATACCTTGTAAGCTGCACTGAACCTGCTATTGAGCGAGAAAGAGCGGGGTATAAATGCCATAAATAAATAAATAAGAAGCTCAGTTTTGGTCATGTTTAGCTTCAGATGGTGGTGAGACATCCATGCAGCAATGTCGGACAGGCAGGCTGAAACTTTGGCCTGGATGCTTGCTGAGATTTCTGGTGTGGAGAGGTAGATCTGAGAGTCATCGGCGTAAAGATGATACTGAAAACCATGGGATGAGATCAGAGTACCAAGCGAAGAAGTATAGATAGAGAAGAGTAGAGAAGATAGCGTATCAAGGAGTAAGCTGTGAATCGACTATGTCAAAAGCAGCAGATAGATCAAGGAGGATGAGGATAGAATAGAGCCCTTTGGATCTGGCCTGGAGCAGGTTGTTGGAGACTTTAGTAAGCGCTGTTTCGGTTGAATGAAGGGGGCAAAAGCCAGATTGAAGTGGATCAAGAATTGCTTTAGATGAAAGGAAGTCAAGGCAATGATGGTGAACAGCACGTTCAAGCATCTTGGATAGGAAAGGGAAGAGGGAGATGGGGTGATAGTTGGAGGGACAGGTAGGGTCCAATGAGGGTTTCTTTAGGAGTGGTGTTACTACGGCATGTTTGAAAGCATCAGGAACAGTCGCAGTGGAAAGTGAAAGATTGAGGATATGACAGATGAAAGGGATGACAGTGGGTGAGAGAGTGTTGAGTAGATGAGTGGGAATAGGGTCAGAGGAGCATGTGGTTAGTTTTGAGGAGGAGAGAAGGAGTGTAGTTTCGTCTTCAGTGATTTCAGGAAAGAACGAAAAGGAGGCGGGGGTTGGGGGGGTTGAGAGAATGGACTAAGGGAAGGAGAGGTGGGGGTGAACTGGTTGAGAATTCAAGTTTAATCTTGTGGACATTATCGTGGAAGTACTCAGCTAGAGTAAGTGAGGGGGGTGTTGGAGGAGAAGGTACTTTGAGGAGAGAGTTGAGAGCGGCAAAGAGGCGTTGAGGGTTTGAGCCAAGAGAATTTGTCAACTGGATGTAATAGTCCTGTTTGGCGAGGAAAAGAGCAGACTGGAAGGAGGTCAGCAAGAATTTGAAATGTATGAAGTCAGCATGGGCACGAGATTTTAGCCAGAGGCGTTGGGCAGAGCGGGCACAGGAACGTAAGTAGCAGATTGTAGAGGTCAGCCAAGGCTGGGGTTTGGTACATTTTACAGGATGGGGCATGGGAGGAGCGAGAGTGTCCAATGCAGAGGAGAGAATAGTGTTATAGGCAGAGACAGCCTCATTGACGGACTTGGATACCATAGTGGTAGAGAAGAGATTCCTTATGCTGTTTCTTATTATTTTCAGTCGGTTCCTTCTTCCATTTTCTGAAGGATTTTCGTTTAGCTCTATCTCCTTTTTAAATGCTGATGCCATCCTTTCGGAATAGGCTCCCCCTTCCCCAGAATGCTGCCCAGTTCCTAACAAATCTAAAACCCTCCTCCCTTCACCATCGTCTCATCCACTCATTGAGACTCTGGAGCTCTGCCTGTCTCTTGGACCCTGCGCGTGGAACGGGTAGCAGTTCAGAAAATGCTACCCTAGAGGATCTGGATTTGAGCTTTCTACCTAAATTTGGCTTCCAGAACCTCTCTCCCACATTTTCCTATGTCATTGGTACCCACATGTACCAAGACAGCCGGCTCCTCCCCAGCAGTATCTAAAATCCTATCTAGGTGACGCGTGAGGTCCGCCACCTTCACACCAGGCAGGCAAGTCACCAGGCGATCCTCACGTCCACCAGCCACCCAGCTATCTATATGCCTAATAATCGAGTCACCAACTACAACAGCTGTCCTAACCTTTCCCTCCCAGGCAGCACTTGGAGACATATCCTCGGTGCGAGAGGATAGTACATCCCCTGGTGGGCAGGTCCTGGCTACAGGAGTACTTCCTACTTCACCAGGGTGATGCTCTCCTTCTAGGAGACCTCCCTTCAAGGTGGCACAGGAGCTACCAGACTGGAGGTGGGACTATTCTACAACATCCCTGTAGGTCTCCTCTATGTACCTTTCTGTATCCCTCAGCTCCACCAAGTCTGATACTCTAGTCTCAAGAGAACGGACACGTTCTCTGAGAGCTAGGAGCTCTTTGCATCGGGCACACACATATGGTATCTCACCAACTGGGAGATCATGTGATACTCAATGCAAAAGACTAGATAGCACCCCTCTCACTGCTGGACTGCTGACTCCATCTTAGTGTTTTTGAGTTTTTCAATAATTTAAAATTTGCTACAGTATTAAGGATATTAGCCTAATATAAAAGTGTCTTTTAGTTTATATAGAGGGGCATAATTGAACGAAAACGTCTATCTCCATGGGCGTTTATCTCCGAGAACGGGTCCGTGAAGGGGCGGACCGAACCGTATTTTCGCAAAAAATAGACGTCCATGTTTTATTCGACAATTTGTGAGCTGGGCGTTTTTGTTTTTCAGCGATAATGGAAAATGAAAGCGCCCAGCTCAAAAACGAATAAATCCAAGGCATTTATTCGTGGGAGGGGCCAGGATTTGTAGTGCACTGGTCCCCCTCACATGCCAGGACACCAACCGGGCACCCTAGGGGGGGCACTTTTACAAAAACAAAAAAAGGTAAAAGAGCTCCCAGGTGCATAGCACCCTTCCCTTGTGTGTTGAGCCCCCCAAATCCCCCTCAAAATCCACTGCCCACAAGTCTACACCATTACTATAGCCCTAAGGGGTGAAGGGGGGCACCTACATGTGGGTTCAGTGGGTTTGGGGGGGGGGGGTTGGATGACTAAGCATTAAGCAGCACAATTGTAGCAGGTGGGGGGGATGGGCCTGGGTCCACCTGCCTGAAGTCCACTGCACCCCCTAACAACTGCTCCAGGGACTTGCATACTGCTGCCAGGGAGGTGGGTATGACATTTGAGGGTGAAAATAAAAAGTTGTGAAACATCATGTTTTGTGGTGGGAGGGGGTTAGTGACCACTGGGGAGTCAGGGGAGGTCATCCCCGATTCCCTCTGGGGGTAATCTGTAGCTAGAATTTAGGGCACTTTTCCTGGACCCTGTTTTTTCACGAATAAGGCCCCAAAAAGTGCCCTAAATGACCAAACACATACTTTTTTTCCATTATCGGCGAAAGGCGCCCATCTCTCCTCGGCCGATAAGCACGCCCCAGTTCCACCTTCACCACGCCTCCGACCCGCCCCCGTCAACTTTGTACGCTTCCGCGATGGAGTGCAGTTGAAAACGTCCAAAATCGGCTTTCGATTATACCGATTTATTCGTTTTTGTGAGATAAACGTCTATCTCCCGATTTGGGTCGAAATCTAGGCGCTTTTCTCTTTCAATTATAAGGTGGATAGTATATTATATGATTTATTTAGTGTTTTCTTCTTAGATGGTAATGAAATGTATTTAAAACTCTGTAAGAGCACTCCTTGCTTGTTACCCTAATTACAATAACTATAAATGAAGAGTTGTCCTAGGGTGGGCGGGAAGACTAAACTAGATCCTGCAGTGCCTGTTAGATTCTCTCTGTTAATGCTGTGGTACAAAGATTTTAAAACTAAGTGGAAAAGACTATGGAGATTAGATAAAATTTGCTTTTTATATTTTTATTTTGCCTATCACTAACCTACAATTCCTCCTTTAAACCCCAATCTTTAAGTTCCCAAAGCACAAAGCAAAATAGTGTTCACTTACCAGAGAAATGTCCTTTTGGAACTTCTCAGAACCTGGGTGGGAGGAGAAGCTGGATGGAAGTGGGGAGAGAGGGCGGGCAGAGGCTGGATTGGGGAGCGAAAGAGGCTGGAAGGAAAGGGGGACAAGAAGGAGGGCATGTGTGGGAATGAGGTGTCAGCTGAAGCATGCCATCGATTTGCTCACTGCACAAGCAGCATGGAACTCAGGCCTCAGGCAGTGGACCTCTTCAGCTGGTAGGACTTGCACATCCCCACCAGCAAAGGTATGACTCCAACACAGGGGAGGGGAGACCTGAGAGGAAATGTGTAGCCTAGGGGCACCATGACCTGAGAAAGTTTGGGAACTACTAGGCTAGCATATTGTGGTGCCATCCTAGTGCCCCAGCAGTACCCATGATTTGCAGATAGAAATCATTGTTAAAGCGGAAATAGTTGTGAGTTTGGACTCTTCAGCTTGAAAAACAGATGGCTGAGGGAGAATATGATAGTCTGCAAAATATTGAGTGGTATAGAACATGTAAATGCAAATCGTTTTTTTTTACTTTTTCAAAAAGTACAGTGTCTGGGGGACACTCAAGGAAGTTACATGGTACTACTTTTAAAATGGTATAGCAAAGAGAGGGAACGAAGTACAAGCAAAAGTCCAAACAAAGAAAACAGCACCAAGGGCCTTAAAAAGAGGGACACAGTTCTTTAATTGACTGTTTTTTTTTATCAAAGTTTATAATTAAAGAACTGTGTCCTTCTTTTAAGGCCCTTGGTGCTGTTTTCTTTGTTTTTACTACTTTTAAAACAAACAGAAGGAAATATTTTTTCACTCAACGAGTAGTTAAGCTCTGGAACTTGTTGCCAGAGGATGTGGTATTAGCGGTTAGTGTATCTCAGGTTAAAAAAGGTTTGGTCGAGTTCCTGAGGGAAAAGTCCACAGTCTGCTATTGAGATAGATATGGGGAAATCCACTGCTTGTCCCTGGGATCAGTAGCATGAATCGTGCTACTATTTGCAATTCTGTCAGGTACTTGTGACCTGAACTGGCCACTGTTGAAAGCAGGATACTGGGCTAGATGGACCATTGGTCTGACCAAGTATGGCTATAAATACAGAGCACATAGATTTTAAAGATTACAAATTATCACTGTCAACAGCTGAACAATTTGTAAATAGGTATTACAAACATTGTTTGAAATCTCTGTATGCAAATGCCTGAAGCCTAAGAAATAAGATGGGAGAGTTAAAATATATTGCAATTAATTAAAAGATAGATGTAATAGCTATCTCTGAGACCTGGTGGAAGGAAGATAACCAATGGGACATTGTCATACTAGGGTAGAAATTATATCACAGGGATAAAGTGGACCGAATTGGTAGAGGGGTAGCATTAGAGCAAGAGGGCTTTAAGTCAACTACTACTACAACTACTTAGCATTTCTATAGCACTACTAGACATATCTTTGGAATCCCTATGTAACATCAGGGCATGCTAGGGAGGTAAAGATCCGTGATGAAATCAAGGACTGCTTTATGGTGCTGCTGGTTCAGAAACCAATGTGAGGAGAAATATCTCAAGACCTAGTCCTTAGTGGAGCGCATGATGTGGTGCAGGAGGTAAGGTGCTGGGACTATGATAAGAGTGATCATAACACGATCAGATTTGATATAATCACTGGAGTAAGTACACACAGGGAATCCAATATGTTAGCATTTAACTTTCAAAAAGGAGACTGGTTAAAAAAAAAAAAAAAAACCTTAGGAGGAGCAGATGCAGAGGTGAAAAATATACATTAGGCATGGATGTTATTGAAAAATACCATCCTGGACCAGATATATTTCATGTATTAAAAATGGAGGAAGGAAGGCCAATCGACAGCCAGCATGGTTAAAATATGAGGCGAAAGAAGCTATTAGAGCTAAAAGAAAATCCTTCAGAAAATGAAGGAGGATCCTACTGAAAATAACAGCCTAAGGAATGGCAAGTGAAAGTGCTGATAAGGATGGCAAAGAGAGACTTTGAAAAGAAGATTGTGTTGGAGGTAAAAACACATAGTAAAAACTTTTTTAGGTATATTAGAAGCAAGAAGCCAGTAAAAGATGCAAGATGACCCACGGTAAAAGGGACATTCAGGGAAGACAAAGGCCATAGTGGAGAGATTAAATGCATTCTGTGCTTCTGTCTTCACTGAGGAAGATGTGGGATACCAGTGCCAGAAATAGTGTTTAGTGCTGATGAGTCAGAGAAACTGAAACAAATCTCTATAAACCTGGAAGATGTAATGGGGCAATTTAACAAATTGAACATTATCAAATCTTCTGGACCGGATGGTATACAGAGTACTGATAGAACTGAAAAATGAACTTGCAGAGCTTTTTTTTTTTTTTTTGGTTACATTTGTACCCCGTGCTTTCCCACTCATGGCAGGCTCAGTGCAGCAGGCAATGGAGGGTTAAGTGACTTGCCCAGAGTCACAAGGAGCTGCCTGTGCCGGGAGTCGAACTCAGTTCCTCAGGACCAAAGTCCACCACCCTAACCACTAGGCCACTCCTCCGCTTGCAGAGCTATTGTTAGTAATATGTAATTTATCTTTAAAATCAAGCATGGTACCAGAATATTGGAGGGTGGCCAATGTAACGCCAATTTTTTTAAAGGGTTCCAGAGGTGATCTGGGAAATTAAAGACCAGTGAGTCTCGGTGCTAGGCAAAATTGTAGAAACTATTATAAAGAACAAAATTATATAGAGCATACACAAAGGGATGGATTAATGACATAAAGCCAACTTTCCTACTTTCTTACTCATCTGCATGTTACAACTTTGCCTTACCCTTCACTACCAATTATAATGTTCTAGTACATATTGTGTTGTCATTGCAAGTAGTATACCATGCCATACGTTGTATTGTTCGAATATTTTTACTGCTGTAATTGCCTATTGCTCATGTTTGATCTATTCTTACTGTACACCGCCTTGAGTGAATTCCTTCAAAAAGGTGGTAAATAAATCCTAATAAATAAATAAACATGGATTTAGTTAAGGGAAATCTTCCTCACCAATCATTTCTTTGAAGAGGAAAATAAACGTGGATAAAGGTGAGCCGGTTGATGTGTTTCTGGATTTTCAAAAGTCATTTGACAAATTACCTTATGAATGACTCCTGAGGAAATTAAAAAGTAATGGGATAGGAGGTAATGTCCTATTTTGTATTAAGAACTGGTTAAAAAATAGAAAAGAGAGAGTAGGGTGAAATGGTCAGCATTCTCAATGGAGAAGGGTAAAAGTGACATAGATGATGTCAAAGACCCAAGGCATTCCCCCTCTTCTTTGTAGAGGGGCCAGTGCCAGAGAACCCCAGACTTTGACAAAAGGGGGAGGTGGGCTGAAAGCATCAAGAAAAGGAGTCAATAGTTAAGGAATGGAATGTGCTTTCATGGCAACCCCTGATGAGGGAAGTGGTGGTAGCGCACATAAAAGCGAAACTTTAATCTTCCTGTCTAACAGTGTAGTGTAGGCAGAGGCAATGACCTTCCATTGAGTCACCATCTGGGAGGAGTATCCTGAAAACACAGCACTTTTTTACCATTGTAGATCAGAGTCTTACCTGCCTGCCTAGCCTGTAACAGTGCTTGTTCAATATTTTGAGTATTATCACACAAGGATTAGACCCAGTCCAGGTGGGGCCCACTCAGTGTGTCCTTTCCACCTGAAATAGATCCATCTGTTTTCCAATTTGCAGGGATTATGGCAGTGACATAGCTACAGGTGGGCACAAGGCCACCCATTCCTGGCTCAGGCCCACCCTGTCTGGCCTACCAAAAATGTTCACTGGCAGTCATCTCTCTTCCAGCCCTGGATCTCGCACCCCCCCCCCCCCCCCCACACACACACACACAATCCAATCTACCTCAACATCTTTGCTGGTACAGCAGTGACTCACATCCACTGCCTGTATCAGCCCCACAGGCTTCCCTCTGCTGTGTCCCACATTTGCTGACATTGCTTCCTGTTTCTTCTCTGGTTGGATGCAGCAGAGGAGAATCCTGCAGGGCCAGCAAAGACATCGGATGTACATCACTGCTCTGCCAGCGAAGATGCTGAGGTAGACCAAGGGAGGCGGTTGGGAGTTGCTGGGTCACAGGTGGGGGGCAAATGCTGGATGCAGGGGTGGAGGAGAGGGAAAGAGATGCAGGACAAAGGGGAGGGGAAGGAAGTTTTGAAAGGCCCATCCATTTTAACTGTGGGCCCACCCAAAATGATAGGTCTGGCTGGATTACGGCAACCATGTTTCCAGACAGCCAGCTAACATTTTGTGTGTTGAATTTTGCTTCTACCTTTGACTACTCATTTATCAAAGGCCTGGGGTAAAAGTTCCTGATTGTTCTATAACAGGGTTGGACAGCTCAGGTCCTAGATTTCTGTGGTGGTGATCACTGGGAGGGCAGAACAAAATGGTAGAGATCATCAGAAGTAATCAATGGTGTTAAACAGGATTTATTAGATGTGTGAACAGCAGTCGAGGTTGTGGAAGAAATATTTTGGCGATTGGCAAGCGTTTTCTCCTTAACATTTCTTGAAGGACACAGTAGGCTTTGAACTTACGAGGTTATCAAGGTGTTTCTTAGCATACTGTGATATGTATGCAGACTCCTGAGACAGACATTACAAGTCGAAACACGGCCCGTGTCGATTCGTTTTAGAAAGCATCTAATAAATCCAGCTTAACACCATTGATTGTTTCTGGTCATCTCTACTGTTTTGTTTTGTGGATATTGGTTCTTCTTTTGTTTTTGACAGCTCACTGGGAGGGTCCAGGCAACAGAAGTAGGTAGTTGCTATCACTGAGTCCCTATTGCTAGGCAAAGTGGATGATTTGGGGTGAAGGGATATAAGTGGGATGGATGGAAGATTGGCTGGAAATAAAAGGAGTCTAACTAACAATAGGGAGTACTTGAAAATAGGAAGGAAATGGTGGTTATGGAGGGAGCTCTTGAAAGTAGAGTCAGAAAGGAGAAAGAAAGTAGAAACGGGGAAGGAGAGGAGGCGACAAATGCTTGGAAGTAGGGCAGGGTCACTGGAGGGAAAGTACCTGGAGATGGACTGGGAGAGGAAAATAAAAAATTGTAAACCATCAAAACAAAACCTAATATAAACAACAAATTCCTCCCTCTGCCTCACCAAGGTGGTTCTCATCTTATAAATGGCCATGGTGTACAGGAAAGTGTTTTGCTGTAGAGGCCTTATGTTTACATTGCTTCTCTTTTCTTACACTTTTCCAGGGAAAGTTCAAGCACTGAATCCTTGAAAACCCATCGAGAGTGAACTGGCATCCCCCAGCTGGAGAGTGTTCCATGCATTGCTGCACCTGTGACCCCCAGTTACTGTGATTTTTCACACAAGGGCTGAAGAACCCTGCAGCAGAGAAGCCATAGTCTGTATGCAGGGAGCATCTAGCCATTAAATGAATGTACTGCACTATGTGTACTTTGTAGAAAGGGGCCAGGCTCCCTCTTACTGCTTCCACTTGGGAACAAGCTAGAATCAATGGGTCAGAAGAGATCTTGTTCCATCCTTTTCAGTAGGACTTGTGTGGCTTTTAGCATTTGGACCTCTATATGATTGGAGTAGAATGAATTGCTTGCTTATTTATTCTCAACTATAGGGGCTTAAGATTGAGTATTCTAATTAAGAATTAGCCAGGATTCATCAGCCAATCAGAATGCTGTTTCCCGGTGAGTGGCCACATAAATATGCATGTGCCTGGCATTGAAAAACTGGTTTAACTGTGGAATGGTGCTGGGGTAGGAATTTCTATCAAGCCTCATCGCCTTCCCCCTTCAGGGCTCTGTTTCCGTCTTAGCTGAGCTGTTTGGGACAGTCGAATAATGTACCTTCATAAGGGTGAATGACAGTAAAGGTAATATTGTGCTTATTAACTGAACCTTTATTTCCATGTTCTGGCTCGCATTTCATATGCATGCTTAAATTATCCAAACTAGTAAAATATACATATTTAAAGTTATTTTCTCAAAACCCTGTGCTATGTATCTTCTTTTTTTCTCCTGTCTGTACTAAGAGTGAAAATTTGGGGCTATAACACAAAATCTCCTGCTTGTTTCTTATAGGAATGCTGCAGTCCACATTCTCTGACATTGCAGGCTTTTCTAGGTTGTGAATTAAAGGGGGTGTTCCATTAAATTAATACTCCTGAAAATATATTAGTTTGGAATATCTTTGTACATTATAATGCATTCAATAATATTTCGAATTATAAGTTAACAAATTGAGTTTATAGAAAGCTATTGTACAGCTGGTATACACTCCATGGGTATAACTATGGGTTTTTTATTCTGCTTTTAACTCCTAACCCTTACTCACTTGTTCAGTACCCTTATTTTATCATCCCCACCTTAGTAATTCTATTTTCCTCTTATTTGTTCTGTTTGTCCTAATTAAATTGTAAGCTCTGTCGAGCAGGGACTATCTCTTCATGTTCAAGTGTACAGCACTGCGTACATCTAGTAGTGCTATAGAAATGATAAGTAGTAGTAGTAGCTATAGCTGCCAGTTAACTGCTGCATTCATCCCTAGTTCCCAGGGTACCTGTCAGTTTTTGTTGTTCCCATCCATGACTCCCACTACAGCCCTGACTGTTGGCCTCTGCATCAAAGTGATGTTTCCTTTGGGTGCTGTGACCAGCAAAGCCAGTCAAGGCTAAGGGACAGGGGGATAAAGAGAGTTGGCATGTGGTGGCAACCCAGTGGACCCTCAAGTTTTCCAGAAAGTGCAGAAAATAAAGCTTCACAGTGCTACCGGGGGAAGACAAAGGGGAAGCAAACCCTAGTGGTTTACTTTAACAGAGAGAGCCTAAGGAAGAAGCGAGAGGTAGTTCTAGATCTTTCTTCTAGAAGTGAGAAGGTGGCCTCATTAACTCTCAAGACAACTGTAGCAAGGGAGCATGGCTGCCAGCCTCTATAAGGGAGTGATCTGTATATTAGACACTTGCAAACAGGGAGACGTGACCACAGTGTACGAATACTTAGGGCCAGATGCTCTAACGTTAACGAGCCATTAACGAGCAAGTAGTAAACTCTGGCATGCACTAAATACTTTTTTCCGACGACGGTAGTAGCTAATGAAAATGGAATGCAGATGAGCAAATTGTGTAGAAACCCCTATGTGATGAGATGCACTAACCTTTTCCGATTGCCTTAATGCTGAAAAACGGTGGAAAATCCAGCAGGAGGTCTGTACCTCTTGTTGGGGCTGCGCGGGATTGGAAATCTTCATAAAATGTATTAAAAAAATGGGGGGGGGGGGGGGGGGGGAACAGCCAAGTGCTCGTCATGGACGGCCATTATGGGAGAGCTACACCTGAAAAACAGCCCAAGTGCTCATCAGGAGCGTCCTTTATGCACATTCTTCACTATATATTAAAAAAAAAAAAAAGAAATCAAACAGGCTTCAATGCTGCAGGCTCTTTTTTGGACCCCGGAATAATAAAAATGTCTTTTTTGGCCGTGCTTCACTCAGCTGAGAGACCTGGAAGTCTCTGAGCCAATCACAGCGCGTTTAGCTCGGCTAAACGCGTTGTGATTGGCTCAGGGACTTCCAGGTCTCAGCTGAGTGAAGCACTGCCAAAAAAGACTGTTTTATTATTAAGGGGGCCAAAATGGATGTTTTTTTTTTTGGATGGGCACCCATTTTGGCCTGAGGAAAGGGGAAGTAGGAGGAGTAGGCTCTTGATCAACACTAGTAGGCGACGTAGGTTAGGAACAATCTCTTTATTTAAATATACACTCGACTCAACACAGCCGTGTTTTGGCGCTACAGACGCTTTCTTCAGGAGTCTTGTGATATATAAATATACGAATATTAAGCTCAAAGAGAATGAAAGCAAGGCTTCTGCTACAATTGTAATCCACTGCCGATGCAGGAAAAAAAGCTCAGCGTATTCAATTGCACTTCTGTGAAGTCAAAATTTGTGTACCTCCACCCTCGTGGTGGTTTGGCTTGCACCCATTTTGGCCGCCTTTCCCCCCTTGCAATAATAAAAACGTCTTTTTTGGCAGTGCTTCAGTCAGCTGAGAGACCAGGAAGTCTCTGAGCCAACCACAGCACGTTTAGCTCGGCTGAACGCGTTGTGATTGGCTCAGGGACTTCCAGGTCTCAGCTGCGTGAAGCACTGCCAAAAAAGACGTTTTTATTATTGCAAGGGGGGGAAGGTGGCCAAAATGGGTGCCCATCCAAAAAAAACGTCTATTTTTGGCCCCCTTATGTTTCAACGTTTTTATTGATGAACCTTCAGAATAATAAACACATTCCACCTTTTGAATGTACAAAAACTCAGTCATAATTAAGTAAGCATCTCTCTATATAAAATGCACCTCCAACGTTCTGAAGCCTCCACAAGTCCCAACGTCCTAAATGCATGGTGGTGAAACCCGGAATTTGCCCATGAGTGCTGGCCCCGCCCCCGGGGGGGGGGGTCAAACATCATGACGTCGAGGGCGGACTAATGACACTCAACCAATCGCATCGCGAACCCGTTACTAAGCGACAGAATGTGACATAAGACACATCGCGGAACAATGAAAACCAGCAGCACACAGTTGCTACGCGACGTCAACAGCAACGCTAAAAGGACCATATAGATCTTTGCTCTCCACACAAACAACGGACACGGAGGGCATAGGAGGGAAGGAAAAAAACCAGCAGATACACACACACTCTCACTCTTAACTAGCTATAATGAGCAAATGACCTGCTACTATCACAGGGACTGCTAGCACCTCTCTCTCTCTCTCACACGGGACACAGAGGGGATGGAAGACAAGGAACGAATCGTTGGGTATGGAGGGGGCGGCAGGGGAGATAAGGCAAGAACTGCCTCAAATGTTTGTGCTGTGCTATGTACAATTATAATGCTGTCACTTCATTTTGACCCTACCCTTTCACACTCTCTTTCACACAGACGCACGCACACACACACTTACACTGTCTCTATCTCACATACACACGCACCCACACACATATGCACACTCTCTCACACAGACACGCCTCAAATGGTTCAGCTGGCCTATGTAAAATTTCACTGCTGTCTCTTCATTTTCACCCTACCTGTGCACACTCTCTTTCACACAGAGACACACACATACACACACTTTCTCTGTGTCACACACACACAGACACACATACATACATATACACACTCTCACTCTCTCGATAGCCTTGCTAGCGCCCGTTTCATTTCTTTATGAAACGGGCCTTTTTTTTACTAGTCTAAGATAATTTGCTGTCTTTTCATCAAGCTTTTGTTGTTTTATCCCCCTCCCATTCCTTCCCTCTATTGTCTTTAATCCACTGTTATTGCATTACAAATTTACATAGCTCAGATTCCAAAGCAGCAACGTACCATGTTATAACATTTCAACTATTTAACTATTCATTGTCCAATACATTTTTGTTTTGAACTTTCCTCCCCTCCCCCCCCATCCAATACAATTGTTAAAAGTTACACATACTACTAATCTGCAATATATCCATCAGACCTCATGTGAATCCAAAACCGTTATCATTGAAAACAGTAATAATAATAACCTCAAAACCTTCATTGTTACCTCTCCCCCTCCCCCCTTCACCATGAAACTCAACCATCCTGCAGTGATGTCCGACACATTGATTCTGCCTCGTGCTTTCTTATCATACTCATTCCATGCATACCGACTAACCCAAAGTATTCAAAATTTGACTCCGCGCTCGTGGGGATATTTTGTGTATATACGCTCCCCATATTTTTATAAACCGCTGTCTCCTCTTCGGTGTGTTGCGAGCATCCTGCAGTTCCCATAACATAAGCTCATGGAGCCTATTTCTCCAATACCAATATGAGGGGCCCTGATCTGCTGTCCAGTGATTAAGAATACATTTTCCCCCAAAATACAGAGTTTGCTAAGGAACATCTTTTCTTCTAAAGTTCCTTTATTCCATGTCATCATGGAGCTCAATATCACCCCCTCAAAGGACATGTCTACCTAATATCCAAGAACCCAACTCAAAACCGGAAGAGAGCTGACCAGAACCCCTGTATTTCTCTACTTTGCCACAAACCATGGCTAAAGGATGCATTTGTTTCAGCACATTTGGGGCACTCACTTGTTTCTACCACTCCTGCATACCATGCCTGCTTAGCTGAAAAATATGCCCTGTGTATGGTTTGAAAGTGGCATTCCTGTAGTTCAGCACTATGTACCACCCTTGCCCCTCCCTGGAGCGCTGCTAAAATCTTCCCTTCTGCTATTTGACCACCCACCTCCCGGCTCCATCTTTTAGCGACCTTCTTAACATCTCTATTGGGTTGTTTTGCCTCTAGTGCCCTGTGAAACCATGACACCGAAATTTGTCCTGCTGCATCCCCAATCAAAAATTCCCTAATATCCTTCCCAAAATCTGGTAATAAACTTGCGGTGGGGAGCCCATGTATATAGTGGAAAAGTTGGAAATAGGCTAATTTCGCTAACAATCCCCCAGCATAGTGCCTCTCGAACTCTGAATAATCCATAACTGTCCCATCCTTTTGTACAAAGTTTTCCAAAAGTATCACTCCCTGTTTCCCCAAGTCTCGAAAGATTTTATTTTCTCTCCCCGGTGAAAACACCACATTACCCGTAATTGGCAACAATACACTACTCTCTGAGCTATGCTTCCAAAGTTTTGTCATCTCTCTCCACAAGTATCTTAGAGGCTGTAATAGCAGGCTATGTTTAACTTGCTGTGGGAGATTTCTAAAGTTTGCGTGTAATAAGTAACTGAGGTGCCAGGGGCTAAAATGCTTGCTTTCTAACTGTACGTCTGTATAGGTGTTTGTGCCCATGACCCAATCTCTTAAATGTCGTGAAAGGCATGCTTGATTGTATATTCACATGTCAGGAATCCCCAACCCCCCATTCACCTGGGCCCCACTAAGATGTTCCCATTTAAGCTTTGATTTCCTCCTGGCCCAACAAAATCGGGCTACCTGTCTCTGATGCACATGTAGGTCTTTTTTCCATATCCGTATTGGTAATACTTGCAGCACGTATAACCATTTCGGAAATATCAACTTGCGGTACAAATGAATTCGACCCAAAAGTGATAATGGCAGAGAACTCCACTTAGCCAACTGCACCTTCGTGTCTCGCAACAACTGAGGGACATTAAAATCATATTTGCGCTGGGTCCAATGTTAATTGAATACCTAAGTATCTAAATGACCCCGTCGCCCACCATAATGGGAACTGTTCCCAGTCTGCCTTCCTAATGTCTGGGCGCACCAAAGCCTCTGATTTTATCAGGTTTGAGTGGAATCCGGAATAATCCCCATATTCCCCTATGCTTTCCATAAGGTATCCCAGAAAACTCTTGGGATTTGTTATTAACACCAGCAGGTCGTCTGCGAAGGCTGCTATTTTATATTCCCTATCTTGGATATGTACTCCCTTTATGTCTGTGTTATGACTTATCTCCCATATCAACGGGTCGAGTGTTAAAACAAAAAGTAATGGTGAGAGAGGACATCCCTGACGTATGCCTCGACCAATGGGGAACCAATCCGAGACAAGGCCATTAACCAAGACTCTCGCTCTGGGATCAGTATACAAAGTTCTAATCGCCTGCAGGAAGAATCCAGTCACACCATATGCTTTAAGTGTTTCAAAAAGAAACCCCCAATCCACCCAATCGAAAGCCTTCTCGGCATCGAAACTAATTAACATTGTTGACATTCCGTCTCTCCGTGTTTTCTCCAACGCTAAGAGTATTCGCCTCATATTCTTTGCTATTTTTCTACCCCTTACAAATCCCGCTTGTGGTTCTTCTACCAAAGAGGGAAGGTACCTGGCCAGTCTATTGGCCAACAGTTTGGCCAGAAATTTGGCCTCTGAATTTAAAAGTGAAATTGGCCGATAAGACTCTGGGTGCTGAGCTGGCTTACCTGGTTTGAGCAATACTGTTATATGGGCCTGGTTCATGTGCAGTGGCAAAGATTCCCGCTGGACTGTTAAGTTAAAGACCTCGGTCAGGACCGGGCTGATTTCAGTCTGCAATAACTTGTAGAACTCATTCCTCATTCCATCAGGGCCCGGTGCCTTCCCCAAAGGGCTCTGTTTAATTACCCACATAACTTTATCTACAGTAATTTCTGCATTCAACACCCTTAACTCCTCGGCCTCCAATTGGGGCAACTCCACACTAGCCAGGTAAGCCTCACTGGGTGTGACCAGATCCTCCTGTGGCTTGTATAACTGCTCAAAAAACGCTTTGAATATTCCTGAGATTTTGTCATCCTTATGTACTAGTGATCTGTGGTGGTCCCTTAATGTGAGTATCTTGCGGTAACCTGCTTTTCTACTCATGACCCGCGCTAAAAACCCCCTCCTTTATTTGCAAACTTATAAAGGTGATATTTATAATAGGCCAGAGATTTCCGAACTGTGCGATGCAGCAGCTCATTGAGGCTCTGCTGCACCTCTAATAACTGTACTCGGAGTCTCTGAGAGTGTCCCATGCTGTATTGACGCCTCAACATAGTCACTCTCCTTTCCAATCTATGGATTTCCTGTCTCCTCACTTTCCATTTAAAGCTTGTGTAAGCTATGGTCTCCCCTCTGAGTACCGCTTGGCCCCCTTAATAATAAAAATGTCTTTTTTGGCAGTGTTTCACTCAGCTGAGACCTGGAAGTCCCTGAGCCAATCACAACGCGTTTAGCCGAGCTAAACGGGCTGTGATTGGCTCAGGGACTTCCAGGTCTCTCAGCTGAGTGAAGCACTGCCAAAAAAGACGTTTGAGCTGCGAAGAAGTGCAGGAGATGTTTCTTTTTTTTTCTTTGCAGCTCGTCCCGGCAGGCAGGCAGTCTGAGCAACTGCCTGGGGGTAGCTAACCATGCTTTTGAAAGGCTTTGAAACAGATCGGGTGAGTGTGTCCTTGTTTGAAACGGATCAGATTAGGGTTTTTTTTGTTGTTTTTTGAATGAAGGACGTCTATTAAGGATGTCCTTGGCATGCGCAGAGCATCCAGCATAACGCTTGGTTGCTCTGCGCATGCTCGACCGGCCGAGTGTTTACCAATAGAATAGAGAATGCAAGTGAGCTACAACGAGCAGCTCATTTGCATTCCCTTTCCTTAATGCATGCCCGTTCCTTACCGATTCGCTAAGGGAATTGGTAAGGGAAGGGCTCTAACGATTTTTTAGTGCATCTTCCCCTTAGCCTGCAGGTGAAGTCTGGCCCTGGGAAAGAGCAGACTGCTTCAAGACAAGGGAGACCAGCCTCAAAGTAAGGTAACTTTGGTTAGTTCCTTTGAGATGCTAAGTAGGTTGTCCTGAGCAGGAAAAAATTGAGGAAAATCCAGACCCTGGGAAAGGGGGGGCTGCATCAAAGAAAAGAAGGGTAATATAAACGCAATATAATGATGTGGAACGGGTTCAAAGAGAGATGTGGTCACTGCTTAAGGAAGCTATTAAACAGGAAAACCCAAAAATTTTAAAGCTGGGGGAGGAGTTTTGAGAAGAAGAAAGCACTGGTTTAAAAGGATTGCTGAAGCAAAAGCCTAGAAAAGGGGAAACTTGTAGCTGATTCTAGTACCAGGAGGGAAGGTATAGCCAGACAAGTTGAGAATCTAGAGAGGAGGGTTGGCCTTGCTTTCCAACTGCAGACTAGAGAGGATGTGATAGACCCTCACCTGTGTTTGGAACTTCCAGGTAGGAATACGTATGATGGAAACTTGCAATTGTATCCCTAGAAAAGGGGGTTGATAGAAATTTGTTACTTTGGGAAGCTGCAATGAGAGTTTGAGATTAAGAAGGGATTTTATTTTGGATGTTAAATGCTAGGTGTTCTTGACAGATGAATGTTTGGTTGAAAAACTTCTGGTTTCTTAATAAAAAAGAAATATTTATTTAAGCCCTAGCAATTTTTCTATGATGTTTATTAGAAGTTGTCCCCTATGGCGGGGGGAGTAGCCTAGTAGGACCTGTGCTGAAGCTGTAGTGGAAATTGGGCAGAGCTCTTTCCGAACATTAAATACAGTTGAGCGGCCTGACCAGCACTGACAAGTCAATACTGGGGGGGGAGGGAGGGGATTGTCATAAGTACAACACATTAGTCTAGGATTGGCCACACTAACAACAGAGATGTGCAATACCTTGTTTATTGGTGGACAGTTATATGTAGCCCCCCCCCCAAAAAAAAAAAAACCCCACATCTAAAGAATAGCTATTGTATGTTATTAGATACCCTGGTTCTTGTGCTTGGGGAGAAGGTGTTCCCTGAAACTGACAAACTATTTCACTGCCCACGTAGCTTAGTGGTCAGGCAGTAGACCCAGTTTCCCCTCTGCAGTGTTAATGTAGGTTGCTTAGGGGGCTGTTTCACCAGACTAAACTGCTCTGGTTAGATCATGCCACCAGTTCAGTCCCAGATACACTGTCTTTAAAGGTTGAAGGGATGTTTTACAAAGGCGCGCTAGCGTTTTTAGCACGCGCTAAATGCTAGACGCCCACAGGAATATATGGTCTTCTGTAACAGCACACGCTTATTTTTAGCGCAAGCTAAAAACATTAGTGTGCCTTTGTAAAAAGGGCCCTGAATGCATTTCTAAAGTATTGGGCTTTATCCTAGACACTACACTCTGTCTTGAACTTCGTCAATCACGTTGTTCAGACAGTGATTTTTAAACTCTGTCAGCTAAGTAATGTTTGTTGTTATTTTGACAAAAAACATTTTTCTATTTTGGTTCAGACCCTCATTTAGATTACTGTCTTTATTCATCTCTTACAGTTAGGCAATTCACCAAGCTTCAGATTCTTCAGAACACTGGTGCCAAATGTATATTTCATTTTCAAAAGTTTGATAAAGTTACTCCTATACTGATTTCACTGGCTCCCTGGCTCGCATTCTTTTTAAATTGTCCTATGTAGTATTTAAGATGTTTGAGTGTACCCTGGAATATGTTATTGGACTAGTCTCATTTCCTTATAATCGTAGGACCTCCAGGGCTAGAAATCCATATCTTTTAATTTTTCCATCTTTTTTTCAATCAGGTATCAGAAAATCATAGAAAACTCCTTCCATTATCAGGCAGTATATTTTTAGCTTTCCTTACCTCCTAATTTATGAGCCTCTCCTTCTTTTCTTTTCACAAAAATTAAAACTTATTTATTTAAAAAAATTATTGTTTAACAGTTTCTTGGAATTGCTTTTCTTACTCCTAGTTTTTACTTTTTTTCGTTGTTATCCGCTTTGAACCACTGTTTTGTAGGTGTTAGCGAGATATAAGAACCAGTTATTTCATTACATTATATTACATTGACCTGAGTGGCACTAAAAAGTCAAGTGAAAGTGGCTTTTAGAGAAAGGGGATTCACAGAGTCCCATTAACATGACTCTGTAGAGAGAAAGCTATGAAGTAGCAAAAGCTGCCCCTTCCTCTTAAAAATACTCCCTCACAGAGTCAGAAACACCTTAAGCAGTGATGCCATATAAAAAAAAAAATTCCCACCCAAACCCGCCCAAAAACCGCACACACCCCACCCCCGCCGTCATCAACCCCGCCCCTTCTGTCATCAGCCCCGCCCCGCCATAATCAGCCCCACCCCTTCCGTCATCACCCCCGCCCCCGCCCAATACGTCACCAAACCCCGCCTCTGTCGGCATTAGCCCCACCCCCCGCCGGCCGAAAAACCGCCCAAAACCCGCACGAAAAAAAAAAAGCCCAAAAAACCGCAACCCGCCGTGGGCAAAAGTTTCCCGCGGCGGGTTGCGGAAAACCACCCAATTGGGTGGGAAAACTGCCCATCTGGCAACCCTGACCTTAAGCCCCATAGACCCGCCCAAAGAGGAAGTGACACAGGAGGGGTGGAACCAGAAAGACAGCTGCCAGGACGTGGCCTAGTGGTTAGAGCACCGGTCTTGCAATCCAGAGGTAGCCAGTTCAAATCCCACTGCTGCTCCTTGTGATCTTGGGCAAGTCACTTAACCCTCCATTACCTCAGACACAAACTTAGATTGTGAGCCCTCCTGGGACAGAGAAATATCCAGTGTACCTGAATGTAACTCACCTTGAGCTACTACTGAAAAAGGTGTGAGCAAAATCTAAATAAATAAATAAAAGGCAGGGCCAGAGTTGGGTTAGAGAGGGCTCAGAACAGGAAACAGTGACATCCCACGACATATTACTCAACCTATGTGTAAACTACAACTACAATCTGGTAGGCCAAGCCCAACTTGTATTTTGACCAGAGTACTTGATAGAGAGCCAGGCCAGAAATGAGTAGAGTGTACTGCTGTTCCAAGAGACAGGAATGTATGCTGTGGCCCTACAGGAGCAGGCCACCTGAGGACATTGTCACATTCAAGGATTTTGCTTTGAGTTTGCCTTCTTCCTCCATGTGAATTAAACAGGTCCCCTTGCCCAACACCTTAAATAAATATTATTTGCCTTTACCTGCAACCGCTGTGTAGTCTGTCTTTTCCGAGGACAAGCAGGCCTATCCTTACAAGTGGGTAATGCAGGCCGTGTTGCTGTTTCTGGATCTTAGGGCAAGCATAAGAAGAGCTTTGTGGAGCGTGAGACACGCTCCAGTGCGCATGCGCGAGGGCCTTCCCACCTGCTATGTGAACATGGTCACATCATTTGCTTTTTCACTGCAGTGAGAAGAGGGTGTGCACTGTCTCCACACTTTGCTCAGTCCAAGAGCTTCTTTTGTGCCTTTGGCATGTTTTCTTTGCCTTTTTGGCAGTCCTTCCATTCGCAGAGCATTGTTTTTTCCCTTTCCTTTATTTTCTTTGCTTTTTTGCCACATTTTAAAGTTTCCTTAATTTTTCATCAGCTCAAGGCCGCTTTTGGGCCGGGTTCACGCCCTATTTTTTTTTCTTTTCGGGTGCCTCATCCCTTTTTCCGACACATCACTTCTTTTAATTTAGCTAATGAAGTTTTCCCATCCATGTCCACTAAAGTTTCCAGTGGGCTTCAAGCTCTGTACCTGGTGCAATTGGATGATCTCTGGAACAGATGCCCATTCTTGGTGTTTCCAGTGTTTAGGCCCGATAACCCAGAAAACTGCATCTTTTGTCTTAATAGGAAGGACCTAACTTTCCAGAGAGGCTCAACACAAGAAACTTTTTGGAGCCAAGTCCACTTCCTCTCGGTGTTGGCATCTCCATTGAGCATCGCACCAGAGTTGGGAGCATTGGTAAGCATAGCTGCTGCTAGACATGCAGACATTGGGAGCAGTGGTGCATCGAGTGGGTCTCCACCTGTCTCAAGGCTTACTGCTGTGCAGAGCCCCTGGGCCCATCCATCATCAGACCCAACCCCGAGGTGACCTACAACCTGTCTCTCAACCAAAGCCCCAACTTTTCCTGAAGTTGGCTCTCAAGCGCATCCGGGCCTTACTTGCTGAGCTGCTTGGTGGCTTTACACAACAGTGTGCATTGGCACCAGGGTGGATGTACCTAATCTGCCTCCCATTGCAGCCTTGCATGACCCTCAGCCTGCAGTGGGGCCTCCAACACTGGTACCGTGTGCGGCCCCAGTGTCAACTGCCACCCAAGCCGGGACCCCCTGGACGTCGGTGGAGGAAGTTTCGCTGGAGTCGAGACTCCTCAATGCCATTCTTGAGGACATGGCTCCTCTGCATTGAGGGAGCCATGGGAGTCAGATGAATATCCTAGGTACTTTTCCTCAGATGAGTCCCAAGGGATACCCTCTAAACCCTCCCCTCCACCTGAGAGGAGGAAGTCTCCCCCAGATAGCCTTTCATTTCCAAATTTTGTAAAGGAAATGGCTGACACCATTCCACTTCATTTAGAAGTGGAGGACGAACCAGGTCCAAGATGTTCGAGGTCCTGGACTACCCGTCTCCTCCTAGGGAGGCTGTGACTGTCCCTCTCCACGAGGTACTCAAGGAAGTCCTCGTTAGGAATTGGGAGGCTCCTCTGTTGGTCCCGGTACTGCCCAAGAAGATCAATTTCATGTACCGGATCCACAGCACACCTGATTTTGATAAGCCTCAGTTGCCTCATAATTCCATGGTGGTGGAATCCACTTTCAAAAGAGCCAAGAGTTTCAGGGACTATGCCTCGGCGCCCCCAGGTGGAGAAGTTAGAACCTTGGATTCTTTTGGGAGGAAGATGTTCCAGGCCTCAATGCTCATCTCCTGAATACAATCCTACCAGCTCTTCACGAGTGTCTACTTGCAAAACTCAGTGTGTAAGTTCATTGACCTGGCTGAAATGCTCCCTGCGGAGCAGGCTGAGTCACTTCGCCAGTTGGCCAAGCAACAGTGTGTCAAAAGTACTTGGCCAGGAATATTTACGACACTTTTGACTTGGCATCCAGGATCTCTGCCACGTGTACTCTTATGGCTGCGTGTTTCTGACTTGGAACATTCTGTTCAGCAGTGGTTGGCGGACGCCTCATGCCGAGGGGATATCCTTTTTTGGAAAGAAGGTTGAGGCAGATCAAATCAAAACACATAGTGATACCATCTCTTCTCTCTCCCACTGGGTGCTTTCTACATCTACCTCCTCAGCTAGGAGGACATTTTGCAAGCCAAAGAGGCGTCCCTATTACTATCAGAGGCATAGGTACAACCCCTTGACTCACCAGCCTGCTCAGGCTCAGCCCTAGTGCACTTGTTCACATCAACAGTGTGCGCGTAAGGCCCCTGCTGCTCCCCAGGCAAAGCAAGGGACAAGCTTTTGACTAGCTCCAGCAGAACAGAGCCGCAGTAAAAGTGTCCGTACCGAACGACTTGCCGGTTGGGAGGCAGAAATTTTTTCAAGAAAGATGGCCCATTATAACCTACGACTGGTGGTTTCTTCAAATAATCCATCTCGGATACGCCCTCAGTTGATATTTGAAACCTCCAAATTGCCCACCAAGAGCTCACTCGTTCAGCTCTCAGCACAGGCAGATACTTGCAGAAGTACTCTCATCCCTTCTGAAGGCCCACTCGGTCAAGCCTGTACCACCAGGGGAGGAAGGGCGGGGATTCTATTTCAGTTCCTTCTGCAAAAGAAAACGGGGAATGCGTCCCATCCTAGACCTAAGGGCTCTGAACAAATTCCTAGTCAAAGAAAAGCTCAGGATGGTTTCCCTGGGCAAGGGGTTAAACTCAAGAAATAAAAGGACATAATTGATGAAAGAAGGAAAAAGATTAAATATTGATGTTAATCTTCATCCAGGAAACGCACCTGAAGGTGCATGAAAGACTATTAATAAAGAATATTCAGTCCTCACATATCTATGTAGCTAATATTTGTGAACCCAGGAAAAGAGGGGTGGGCATTTGGATTTCTATTTCGTCACCAAAGGATCAGTCCAGACTAATGTGCCCATCTGCCAGCAGGTGGAGATAAAAGCACTACTTCTTTGTGCTATATCTGGGTCTGTGCAGCAAGCCAGTATTCTCTATCTCCAGCAGGCAGAGATTCCTATGCAGCCTGTGACTGATTCTGGGATGACCTTGTTGCCTTCCAAAGACATGTACAGGTTTTTGGGGTCGGGTGGCTGGTTCAGCCAGGGTGTAAACTTGGTGGCCAAGGTCCCTCCCCTCTCCCCCTATTCACCCTTCTGCTTTCCTCTTACCTTTTATCCTGCCTCTTTAAAAAACAAACAAAATAACACCTTGAAGCCTTTCGGTCCAAGAAGGAGGAGTGTGTAGTGTTGTTGTGCTTTTGGGGAGAAGCCGTGCTTGTGCCTGGAACCTTCAACCCCCCCCCCCCCCCCCAGACCATGAGTACTAGGTTTTGTTATGGCAGCAGAGCCTGTGAAGCGATAGTCTGAGTGCGACAGCTGACAAACTGCTTCAGGGCAGTGCATGATGTGTGCATTGTCTACAGGGAGTCCACAGCTTAATTTGTCTGACCCACTGGCGGGTCCACATCTCCAGTGAGGCCATGCTGTGAGGCGACAGTTTTGGCAGGTTTTCCCGCAGTTGCAGCAGGTTGCGATTCAGTCGTGGCCATTTTGAAAATTGCGGATGGTGTCACCACAGTTTCTGCCTGATTTTCAGGCCTTCTCCTCTTTACAGGGGTCTCATTCCCCTTCTGTGGCAGGCTATGCCTTTTCCCCCTGAATTTGTTTTACTTTTGCATCAGGCGTTTTTTGCTGAAACAGCAGCAGCTACATAATCAGTCTGTATGCTATTCAGGAGGGCCCCCTATCTAAGAGGAGGAAACTTCATTCTGTAAGACCAGTTGAGGCGCTTGCCCCCCCCCCCTCCCCGATGACCATGCTTGGCTGAGGAGGGAGAGCCAGGGTCTGAAGGGGATGACCCTTCTACAGCCAAACTTTTTGTTAAGGAGGAACTTCCTTTGCTAATTACTAAAGCCTGGGAGGTACTTCATATTTCTTCTTCAGCTTAGGGGCTGTCGGTTGTCCCCTCCATTATGTGTACATGTTCAGGTCGGCAACTCTCTCCTCATACAGTTTGCAACGCAAATCCCATACCATTTGGTAGCTTTTCCTTGCACCACTTCCAGTCTTTTTTTTTTTTTTTTACATCTTTAGGAAGAAATGGCTCCAAAACTGAACACAATATTCCAAGTGGGGCCTAACCAATTACTTGTAGAGGGGGCATCAACACCTCCTTCTGCTGGTTATACTCTTCTCTGTGCAGCCTAGTATCTTTCTAGCCACAGCCGTCACCTTGTCACATTGTTTCTTCACCTTCAGATCCTCGGACACCAACACCCCAAGGTCTCCTGAGTCGAGCTTACTAATCTTTCCCCTCCTATTCGGTATCTGTCTTTTGGGTTTCTGCACCCCAAGTCACCAAACAACTACAACGAGGCAATGTCATCTCTAATCTCTTGAGAAAAGAAGCACAGTATATCTACAGATGGCAAACCACACATCCTGATGGTTTGAATAAGGCAATTGATTGGTGGGCGGTTACACACATGTGAGAGTAGACAAGTATGGCGGGAGTATAAATAACGAGTGCGCATGCACCGGCGTCTTGCTGATCTGAGACAGGACTGCTGCCTGATCATCACCTTGAAGTCTCCACAAATCGCAAGTAAAGAGTAGGTTTATGCAACATAGGTAGCAATAATGAAGTACGATATTATTTTATTTTTAATATTTAGATTTTGTTCTCCTGATGATGCCGTAGGGCGAAACATGCAAGCATGTTGAGAATGTGAATGCACTGGTTAAGGGAATTATCACAGCACTAAGCATTGCATCACAGCGCCAGCACAAGCAAAGAAAAAAAGAAAAGAACAGACGGGCAGCCATTTTTACCCGCTAGTACGCCTAGCACCTTGAATACAGTACATCAGACACAGAGGAGCTAAGTATCGTAATCAACAGTGGTGTATTGATTTTTAGGAAGTCAAGGAAGAGTAACAGAACACTCACCACATTGCAGAATTTTAAGATCTTATTTACATGTTAGCTCACTCTGAAGGTAGGAAGGGAGGGACTGATAGTGCGATGAAGGTGTTTACTAGAGTGATGGTATGAGCTGTTTTATGGCTTAAATTGTGCACTAGATACTGAGCACTATTGTATATGACACAAGATTTGGTGGTTACATATAGGATAATAAGGTAACAAATTGAGGTTTTGTCACGTCTGTAGCCGTGACCACCTCAGACTTACCCTTCTGGTGGCCTCTGCTTCTGTGTTAGTTCTGTCTCTGCCTTGTGTGCTGATTACTTCACTAGATGGCACCTGTGTGGGCTATGCCTCTCTAGGGAGCCAGCATCTAAGATGGCTCCTGCCTGTTCTGTTCCAGCTTCCAAGATGGCTCCTGTCTGTCCTTCCTGTGTGCTCACTTCCTATATGTTACAGGCCTCTCCTTGGTGTCAGTGTGTTTCCTGCTTCTGTCCTGCAGTAGGTGACATCATCAGTGAGAGCCTTTATAAGGAAGTGCTGTGCTGCCATTCAGAGCTTCTGCCCAGCTTATGTGTATTCCCTGTACCCTGTTCCTGCCCAGCTTGTGTGTTTTTATCCTGAACCCTGCTTCTGCCAAGCTTGCCTGTATATCCTGAACCCTGTTTCTACCAAGCTTGTAAGCATATCTTGAACCCCGCTTCTGCCAAGCTTGTATGTACCTCCTAACCTCTGCTTCTGCCAAGCTTGCCTGTATACTCTGAACCTGTTTCTGCCAAGCTTGCTTGTATATCCTGAACCCCGCTTCTGCCAAGCTTGTAAGCATATCCTGAACCCCGCTTCTGCCAAGCTTGTATGTACTTCCTAACCTCTGCTTCTGCCAAGCTTGTATGTATATCCGAGCCCCTGCTTCCGCCTAGCCTTTGTGTTTGTCCTGTCTGCTTAGTCTGTCTTGTGTTCTTGCCTAGTGGCTGCGTAGCCGCCTTCAGTCCTAGTCTAGTACCTAGCCAAGTCTCCCTCGCGTATCCTAGACCAAGGGTGGGTTCTCTGGGTCTTCAGTTCCTGCCCTGTCCTGCCGGCCACCTGCACTCAGGGGCTCAACTCCTGAGGAATGGTGGTCAAGCGCAGGTGAAGCTGTTTCTGTTCTGCCTGTTTGAGTTTGCCCCCCTCAGTTGCTACTCCAGTCCGGAGTTCCAGTCCTGCTCTTCCTTGTATCCGGTTCCAGGGTGGTCTTGCCTGCCTCTGCCGCTCCTCGGCAGTGGTCCAAGGGCTCACGAATCCCGGTTCTGCCTCGAGAACCCGACAGGTTTCTAGTTACTACATATATTTAATAATAAGAGAAACCGAACGATCACTGATCCCCAGAAGATTACGATTTATTAAATTTTAACTGCCAGACCCTCAACCATTCTTCTAACATTTGGAGATCCCTTCTCATTGTTTCTACTCCCTCCAAGGTGTCCACTCTAATGGCTATCTTTGTGTCATCCGCAAAAAGGCAAACATTTTCTTCCAACCCTTCAGCAACATCTCCCACAAACATATTAAACAGAATTGGCCCCAGCACCGACCCCTGAGGAACTCCACTGCTCACCTTCCTTTCCTCCGAGCGGATTCCATTTACCACCACCCTCTGCCACCTGTCGGTCAACCAGTTTCCTATCCAGTTCACCACTTTTGGTCCCAAGTTCAGCCCTTTCAGCTTATTCATGAGTCTTCTGTGGGGGACCATATCAAATGCTTTGCTGAAATCCAAGTAGATTACATCTAGCGCACGTCCTTCATCCACTTCTTTGGTCACCCATCAGAGAAGTCAATAAGGTTCATTTGGCAGGATTTTCCTTTGGTAAACCATGTTGCCTTAGGTCCTGTAACCCATTGGCTTATAGAAAGTTAACTAGCCTTTCTTTTAGCAGCAACTTCATTATTTTTCCTACCACTGACATAAGACTTACCAGTCTATAGTTTCCCACTTTTTCCCTGTCTCCGCTTTTGTGAAGAGGGACCACATCCACTTGTCTCCAATCTCGTGGAACCTCTCCCATCTCTAAAGATCTATTAAATCTTTAAGAGGTCCCACCAGGATCTCTCTGAGCTCCCTCAGTATCTTGGGATGTATCCCATCTAGCCCCTTAGCTTTGTCCACCTTCAGATTCTCAAGCTTATGAACTCTTTCTTCCGTAAATGGCACATTATCCACTTCCTGCTTGGCTTTATTCCTGCATGTCTTGATTCCGGCCTAGCTTTGTTCCTGTGAGTCTTGCCTCTGAATCTTTGTTCCTGTGTGTCTTGCCTCTGAAATCATGTACTTGAAAGCCTTGCTTCTTAACCTTATTTCTGAAGCTTTACTTCTTTGTGGTATGAGAAATGTGTAAATATATTGCATTTTCATTTAACATAAGTGCAAAGATAGAATATATAGTTTATTTTTTAACAAAGATCATCACATTAGAGCTTTAACAAAGGAACTGTGTTTCTCTGTGTTAGTCTAAAGAGACGTGTACAAATTGATAAGGAGCTGAAACAGGAAGGGGGGGGGGGGGTACAAAGCCCAAACTGCTGAGACAGATAGGCCTTAGAACTAAGAGCCAGACATGAAACCAGGATTGAACTGCAAGATAAAGTGAATAGAGCAGAGGGGGAGAAGGGGGGGAAGGTGAAACATTCCATGTGAGGAGACTGCTAACTAGAGAGTTGCACGGGGACAGAAATGCGACCTGTCCCTGCTCATCCCTGCCACAATCTAACCCGTCCCCACCTGTCCCCGTGAGTAATCTCCTCCGTCCCCGCCTGTCCCCGTGAGTGATCTCCTCCATCCCCGCCCGTCACCATAAAAAAAGAAAATATACTGAGTGGAGTAGACAGGGAGCACACAATGCAGAGTAGTACATTTAAAACGAATCAGAGAAAATATTTCTTCACTCATTAATATAATGAATCTTAGAAAAAGGGCAATAAATACATAAAACACTGAAGCTTTTTCCACACTAAAATGGAGAGAATTATTGGTCACCCAACAGCACAATGCCCTCAACAAAAGAAAGAAGTGGGTATGCTAATGCTTTAGCTGCAGTAAAACAGCTCACAAACAGCCAGTTCCCACCATGAGAGAAATAAACTGCCTATACACATATATATAAAATAAAAGTAGTCAGCTGAGCTCACCTCTGTGCAGTTCTCTTCTGTGGATACCGAGGTCTGGCAGTGCCTTGAAGACTCACTACATACAACTTGAGCAAATCTCCTGTATGTGTTGAACTTGAGTTGAGACAGAGGGATGTCCTTTTTTTTTTTTTTAGTTTATGGATGAAGGATGTCTAAGTGTTAGGCACTCAAGTCCCACCTTCGCTATGCCTCCAACACCCCCTTGAAATTTGGCCATCCCTGTGATGGAGCAGTTAAGGACGCCCAAAATGGACGTATCTCCGAGAAGGACATCCACATCTTTGCTCTGCCTGACAACCTCCTTGAAATTTGGCTGTCCCTGCAATGGAGCAGTTAAGGACGCCCAAAATGGACGTTTCTCCGATAAGGACATCCATGCCTTTGCTCTGCCCGACAACCCCTTGAAATTTGGCTGTCTCTGCGATGGAGCAGTTAAGGACGCCCAAAATGGACGTTTCTCAGAGCACATCCACGCCTTTGCTCTGCCCCACACCTCCCATGGTATTTGGCCGTCCCTGCGACGGGGCAGTTGAGGGTGTCCTTTTCGTACTGGAGGAGAGCTTGGTTTCCGCCCACTAAAACAAAGGTATGTGCGCGCGTCCCCATGGAAATCCCGCCAGAACATCCTCCATCCCCACGGGAATCCTTCACATTTATTTCCGTCCCCGCGGCACTCCCGCTGACCCGGAGGGGATTCCCGCGGACTCCGCGGGATCCCAGCAAACCCCGTTCCTGTGCAGACCTCTACTGCTAACGCAGAGCTCTCACATTAAAGTCTGGAGATAAGAAATTCAAACTGAGCAGAATAACAATGGACAGAGGATCAGGCTTGGTCAATGGCAAGAGGGCTGTCATATGATAATTAGCAATGATGTAGTGGGGGGGGGGGGGGGGTAATGTGATCAATATCCAATGAGAAACTTAGGGGCAGACAAAGAAGAAAGACTAAGGATTGTGTGTGCCCGCTTGCTTTCAGAACATCCATTCTTGCAAGAATGTATTTTTGGAAATAATAAATTAATTAAGACTTGCTTCACCAAATCTGATTTTGGAAGTCCTTTTTGGTATAGATTCTCAGGTTATCTGGGGGCTGTTTATAACAGTTTTGGGGGGCTCATCTCTGATAACATCATCAGAGATGTCGGTGGCTGGCTGCTGACCATGGGAAGATGCGTCCTACTGATTTCAATAGTCCCTAGGTTGGTAGCAGGGATCGCTGTCCTGACTGATAAGGATCCTGAGACATTGGTGAATCAAGATAAAGATCTGCAGGCACATTGATCAATCGGCCATGAAAATTCAATGCATAGAATAAGGTAGGAAAATTTGACTATTAGAGTACTGCCTTGGTGGCCGGGGTTGTGGGTACAGAAGTGTGTGAAGTGAGACGACTTCTGGGTGCTCACAATGGGAAATAGGCCAGCCAGGAATAAAGGAAAAGGGAAGATGGGATCCTTGCCCTCAGAAATCCCCTCAAATAGTCCGTTGGGGGGGGGGGGTGCTATTGGCAAAATTAATCTTGTACAAGAGAAAAGGACAGGAAGAAAATGATTCACTATTGCTGTTTTGAATGGCCAAAACAGAATATTATACGTGGGCAGAGCTGATGTCCATATTAGGAATCCTCTTTACAGGAGAGGAAAGGGCTATGATAAGAACTGCTGCTTTAAAAATATAGGAACGGGACCATCCCCCAGGAGGTGAGATAGGGGGGAAATATACCAGCAGAGCAGAAATACCCTAATGTGGACACAGGATGCAATAATAATAGTGAAAAACACCAAGCAAAAATGACAGATCTAAGAAACCTGATAATAGCAGGAACAAAAGAAGTGGTCCCTAAAAATCAGAATGTAACGAAGGCTTGAGAAAGTGTTGGTGAGAGGTGAGAGGGGAAGGGGATTTTTAAGAAACAGGGAACAGAGAAGTAGAGAAAGGGAGGGGCATGGAATGGAATCTATGGAAGATTAGGGGAGTCGGGGGCTCCTGACCCTGAAGTCTCACCAGGAGCCCTTGATAAATTTACAGGTGGGACCAGAAAGGGAAGAGACAGTCTTTTTGGTAGATACAGGTGCGGCCAGATTCTCCGTGGCTCAGCTGCCTAAAGGAGTTAAATTGACAACATAGAAGTTGTCTGTGAGTGGAGTAAAAGGGGAAGGATTTTCGGTTCCCCTGTTGGAAAAGAACGATGATTAGAGCCACAAATGATGAAGCTGAGGGAGCTCTCCTGTATATACCTGAAGCAGGATGTAACCAGCTGGGCAGAGACTTAATAGCACAATTAGGTCTGGGGATGCAAGTCATAGACGGCCATAAAACTATTAAAATGAACCATCTTAGTGCAGAAGATGAAAAGGGAATTGATCCTGGGGTATGGGTCAGAGAGGGAATTGGGGGGGGGGGGGGGTTAAAAATTCCTCCAGTAAAAATTAAACTGAAGCAGGAGAGTGAAGTGATATGCCAAAAGCAATACCCTATTTTCTCTGAAGGAAGAAAGGGTCTGCAACCAGTGATAGAACAGTTGAACAAAATAGCACAAGTCAGACACCCTGTAGTCCCTAATCATTACAACCTACTAAGCAAAATTCCACATGATCACAAATGGTTTAGTGTGATAGATTTGAAAGATGCGTATTGGTCCTGCCCCCTTGTGGAATATTCTAGAGATTTATTCGCCTTCGAGTGGGAAAATCCCCATACTGGACGGAAGCAACAGTTCCGGTGGACTGTTCTGCTGCAAAGGTTCACAGAATCCCCAAATTTATTAGGGCAGGTTTTAGAGCAGGTTCTGGAAAGGTTCCAACCTGAATCCACCCTTCTCCAGTATATGGATGACCTATTGATTACGGGGAAAAAGAAAAATACTGTGAAAGAAGTCACTGATAATTTGCTAAATTTTCTGGGAGACCAGGGTCTGCGAGTGACCAAAATAAAATTACAGTATGTGGAAAAAGAGGTGAAATATTTATGACATTTAATCAGTTAAGGACAGAGGTGAATAAATCCAGAGAGAATACAAGGAATTGTAGAAACAGCTCCCAAAGACCAAGAAAGAGTTAAGAAAATTCCTAGGTCTGATAGGATACTGTAGGCTGTGGATAGACTCTTTTGATAGATTAAGATGGGAAAAGGAGGAGGAAGAATGGATAAGATGCTTAAAGGAAGATTTAATCAATGCCCCTGTGTTAGCCCTGCCATCCTTGGAAAAATCTTTTCACTTGTTTGTGTCACTAGGTGATGGGGTGGCTTTGGGGGTTCTTACACAGACATGGGGAAGGAAGAAACACACGGTAGCATATCTCTCAAAAATGCTAGACCCTGTTTCCAGAGGGTGGCCCAGCTGTATCCAAGCAGTGGCAGCCACTGCAATTTTGGTAAAAGAAAGCCGGAAGCTCACCTTTGGGGGAGCCTTGATAGTGAGTACACCTCACTCTGTAAGAACCATACTTACTCAGAGAGCCCACAGATGGCTAACTGATTCTAGGTTGTTAAAAGTATGAAGCCATATTAATGGAAAAGGATGATTTAGTCCTGACTACAGAGAAGTGTGTTAATCCGGCTTCCTTCCTATCAAAAGAGGAGAGTGGGGATCAAGACGTATCACATGACTGTTTAGACATCATTGAATATCAGACAAAAATCAGGCCAGATTTAAGGGGTAGGCCCTTGCACACAGGGACAATTATTTGTGGATGGATCCTCCCGGGTCTTGCAGGGAAAAAGACATAGTGGATATGCAGTCATAGATGGAAACACCCAGGAACTATTGGAAGCAGAAAAACTGCCCAATACATGGTCAGCTCAGACCTGTGAGCTGTAAGCCTTGAGTCAGGCATTATTGATCCTGCAGGAACAGGATGGAACCATCTATACTGATTCACAATATGCCTTTGGGGTGGTACATACTTTTGGGAAAATATGGAAAGAAAAGGGATTAATCACAAGTAGAGGGAAAGAATTGGTACATGATAAATTAATGACACGGGTGCTGAAGAATCTGCTGCTGCCAAGGGAGATTGCAGTGGTGCATGTCCTGGGGCATCAGAAATTATCTACCCCAGAGGCTAGGGGAAACAGGTTAGATGATGAAGTGGCTAAGGAGGCTGCTCTCCAGGAACAGCCCACAAAAATACATGTTCTGATCCCTACGATCCCAGAAGCAGAACAGTTACCCTGTTTCACTAGGGAAGAAAAAGAGAAGCTTATCCAGCTAGGGACTGTACAGACAGAAGAAGGAAAATGGCTTTTGCCTGATGGCAGGCAAATTTTAAACAAAGCTGTACTGAGAGAGGTGATGGCTATACTGCTGTCAATGGGAGACTCAGGCCCTGTGTGATGCAGTACTAAGAAGAAATGGAGGCTTGGGAATGTATACTGTAGCTAAACAAATTTGTGAAAGATGTGTGATATGTCAGAAAATAAATAAAAGGGTACTTAGGAAAGCTATCCCTGGGGGAAGGGAACCAGGGCTTAGACCTTTTCAAAGTATACCAGTGGATTTTACAGAACTACCCCCGGTGCAGAGATTAAAATATTTACTGGTAATTGCGGATCATCTGACCGGCTGGGTAGAAGCAATTCCAATGGCCTCAGCCACAGCACAAGGAGTGTCAAAGATAATTTTGGAACAAATAATGCCCAGATATGGGTTAGTGGAAAACATAGATTCAGACCAAGGGAGCCATTTTACCTCAAACGTCCTGCAGGGAGTGATGGAAGGTCTGGAAATTACCTGGCACTTCCACACTCCAAGGCACCCACCCTCATCTGGGAAGGTGGAAAGAATTAATCAAACATTGAAAAAGCAGAGTTTCAAAATAATGCGGTTAACTTAGCGGACTTCAAAAAAGGGTTGGACGGCTTCCTGGAGGAAAAAGCCATAGAATGTTATTGAATGGACGATGGAATAATACAGTATTTCTAGGATGGGTGGGACAAATTGCTTGTTCTTTTGGCCACTGTCGGTGACAGGGTGCTGGGCTCGATGGACCCTTGGTCTGTCCCAGCATGGCGATACTTATGTACTTATGTAAACCAAATTACCCTGGACAAAGTGCTTACCAATTGCACTACTAAGAGTTGGGACTGCACCCTGAAGGGACTTGGGAATTTCCCCCTAGGAAATGTTGTTTGGGTTACCTTATATGGGGAGAAAAGGGGGGGGTTACCTACATTTGAAACCAAAGATATGTATGTAAAGAATGTTATACTGGCACTGTCTTCCTCTTTATCTCATTTAAGGGAGAAAGGGTTACTGGCCCAGACTCCACCACTCGAATTTGCTGTTCACAAGATCCAGCCGGGAGATTGGGTACTGGTCAAGTCCTGGAAAGAGTCCAAGCTACAGCCCTCCTGGGAAGGTCCTTATCAAACCTTGCTGACCACTGAAACTGCAGTCATGTCAGTCAAAAAGGGTTGGACGCACTACACCGGGATGGGAAAATTAGGTTCTTACCTTGATAATTTTCTTTCCTTTAGTCACAGCAGATTAATCCATTAACTGATGGGTTATATCCGCCTACCAGCAGGTGGAGATAGAGAACACTGAAAGCACATGGTGTTCCTAGACGCCCAGCCCCCTCTGCCTTCAGTATATGAAATTTCCAAAGCAGAGTGAATAAGAAAGGCAAAATAACATAAACTTTCCTCACAGAGAACAAACGCCCCTGAACCAGAGCAATAACCAAACAAAGGAGGGACGTTATCAACCTCCTGCAATAAAAACAGCATGTAGTAACTCTGATAGCTTATCTTCAAGTACTCCTGATGAGGCACAATGTCTGTATGCAACATCTGTACAAAAACTAACGTCAGACAGGGAGGGATCATGGATTCATCTGCTGTGACTAAAGGAAAGAAAATGATCAAGGTAAGAACCTAATTTTCCCTTCCTTGTCATCAACTGCAGATGAATCCATTAACTGATGGGATGTACCAAAGGACTTCCTAAGTAGGGTGGGAACAGGCAACTCAGCAAGCAAGCACTTGCGCTCCAAAATGCGCATCCTGCCGTGGTGCCACATCCAGCCTGTAATGCTGCACAAAAGAGAGCTGAGAAGCCCAGGGAGCTACACGACAGATCTCTTAATGAGAAAAGACACCCGTTTCAGCCCACGAAGAGGACTGAAGCTTTAAACGCTTCAGGCGGCGACCGCCCTGAAAGCAGATAAGCAGAAAAAATTAGTTCCTTAAGCCAGCGGGCTATAGTGGCCTTAGACACTGGAAACCCCGATCGGGGACCTGCCAACAGAACAAATAAATGATCAGAATTCCTAAACTCATTTGACATCTGCAGATACTGCCACAGAGCCCTGCGGACATCCAAAAGGCGCAATTGCCAAAAGGAGTCCGGAAACTCCTCCTTACAAAAGGAAGGAAGAAAAATGGGCTGGTTCAGGTGAAAAGCTGAAACCACCTTAGGCAGAAAGGAAGGCACCGTACGTACAGTTACCCCGGATTCCGAGAACTGAAGAAAAGGATCCCGACAGGAAAGAGCCTGAAGCTCAGACGCTCTTCTTGCTGACGTCATTGTCACTAAAAAAAACTGTCTTGAGAGAGACATCCTTCTCAGAAGCCCGTTTAAGAAGCTCAAACGGAGATCGCTGGAGCGCCTACAACACGAGCCCAGGTTCCAAGCCGGACAGGGCGACTGCAAAGGAGGACGGAGACGAAGCGCCCCTCTGAGAAATCGGACAATATCTGGATGAGCAGCAAGGGACAAGCCAGAGACTTTCCCCCGGAAGCAGGCCAACGCTGCCACTTGACCTCAAAGGGAATTGTAGGCCAGGCCCTTTTGTAGCCCGTCCTGCAAAATATCCAGCAAAAGCGAGACTGTCGCCACAGTCGGCGAGATAGACTTGGAGTACACCATGCCTCAAAAGAGCGCCATATCCGAGCATAAGTCGCAGAGGTAGACCGCGTGCGATCCTGCAAGAGCATGGCAATAACCTATTAGAATAGCCCTTGTCCCTCAATTGCGCCCTCTCAAGAGCGGCAAGGATCTTCCATAGTCACCAGACCCTGAACTAACAAGTTCGGAACCCGAGGCAAAGGAAGAGGTGCATCCACCAGCATACGCCGGAGATTTGCGTACCATAGATGCCTTGGCCAATCTGGGGCGGTGAGAATCACCAATCCTCGGTGCAGGCGAATCTGAAGTAGTACTCGCCCTATCAAGGGCCAAGGAGGGAACACATACAGGAGGCCCGAGGGCCAAGGTTGAGCCAGGGCATCCAACCCCGCTGAGCGAGGATCTCTCCTTCTGCTGAAAAAGCGAGGGACTTTGGCATTTACGCTTGACGCCATGAGGTCCAAGCCTGGAGTCCCCCATTTGGCACAAATCTGAAGAAAAACTTCTTCTGCCAGTTCCCATTGCGCCGAGTCGATCTGAGGTCTGCTAAGGAAATTGGCTTGTACGTTGCTCTGACCGGCTATGTGAGCCACGGACAGCAGCTCTAGGTGGCGCTCGGCCCAGTCGCAGATCTGAGATGCCTCCGCAACCAGGGCCCTGCACTGAGTGCCACCCTGACGATTGATGTAGGCCACTGCTGTCGTGTTGTCTGACAGAACTCGGACAGGAAGACCCTTCAGCGTCCTGTGGAAGGCCAGAAGAGCCTGGAATATTGCTCTCAGTTCCAAGCGATTGATGGACCATCCCGCTTACGTGATGGACCACAGACCCTGAGCATAGTGTCCCCGGCAATGAGCTCCCCAGCCTGAAAGGCTGGGATCCGTTATCACCAGACACCAAAAAGGAAGAGCCAGTGGTATGCCACAGCATGCTGTCAGAAAGCCACCAATCCATACTGCGCTGGGCCGCAGGAAGCCACCTTAGTCTGCGTTGGAATTCCTGGGAAATCGGAGACTATTGCTGAAGCACAGCAAGCTGCAGCGGCCTCATATGAGCTCTCGCCCAGGGAACCACCTCTATGGTGGCCGTCATCGATCCCAGGAGCTGAACAAAGTCCCAAGCTCGAGGGTGAGGCATCCGCAGGAGCAGGCGGACCTGATTCTGAAGCTTGAGACGCCTGCTGTCAGGAAGAAAAATGAACCCCGAAGCCGTGTCGAACCGGACCCCCCAAATACTCAAGAGACTGAGAGGGGGTCAGGTGACTTTTGGGCATATTGACTACCCAGCCCAGAGTCTGAAGCACTGAAACAACTCTGGCTGTGGCAAGTCGGCTTTCGTCTTCCGAATCCACTCTGATGAGCCAGTCGTCGAGATAAGGGTGAACTCTGATACCCTCTCGCCTGAGAAATGCAGCCACCACTACCATCACCTTGGAAAAAGTCTGAGGGGCAGTGCCAGGCCGAAAGGCAAGGCGCAAAACTGGAAATGTTGGCTAAATACCGCAAACTGGAGAAACCGCTGATGCGGCGGCCAGATGGGAATATGCAAATACACTTCCTAGAGGTCCAGAGACGTGAGAAACTCTCCTAGCTTTCCCTCCGAAGGGACAGCTTCTGTGTTTCAATGACTCAGAGGGCTATGCTGAAGGGTTACCCATATCAGACAGGCCTCTGAGAAGAAACCAGACAAAGAGTGTCCCAAACTGGGAGAGTGGTAAGATGGCGACCTGAAGTTCGTATGCCCAACAGCCCAGCTGCTCTCTGAAGTTTCGTATTCTTTACATAAATTTCCTCTCTGCAATTGCAGTTACCTTAACTGAGAGGAAGGGGACAACCGGCGGTCAGCCGCTGATGGCCAGCGTTTTGTCCCCTGAGCAGCAAGTGCAGGACCGCTGCGGGACAAACTGCCCACAGATGAAAGAGTTGGCGAGTCCTTTGATTAGCGCCGGCGAAGGAGCGTCGATGCTCTTGGACCTAGAAAAAACAACTCCATCGCTCCCGAATTATTCAACCACCATGTCCAAAGGAGTGGAGGAGTGAGTTAGAGGTATATGCTGAAACGGAGGACATTTACAGCAGAACCCGAATCGGCGGAACCACTCCTAAACACCTAAGCGAAATCAACTTGGAGTTTTTGGTTCCCGTGGAGGTTACATTGAATACCATCTGGAAGTCGCTTCGGGACCTAACAGTGGCAGTAAATAATTTTGTTTCAGATATAATTTTATTAGAGAGTTACATGAACAATTTAACTGAACCCTTTCAGAGTGAAAAATTGATATAACAAATGATTCTACATGAGCAAGAAGTGGTTATGATTTTGAAAATGATAATAGACCAGAAACTTTGAATAATAAAATGAACATTATTATAGATGATTAATATTGAAATTATTGTTTTTCCCAGAGTTCCGGGTATGACTCCTAAAGTTTTCCTCAGAAATATTTCCTCAATTATTACTTTAAAAGGAGTGAAGCCTATGAAAACTGGGATTACTTTAATCAGTGGGATCTGAATTAGAGACTTAAGTATATGTATTGTTAAATAACTTCTGGCTTTTAAAAGAGAGAGAATGTAATCAGATGTATTATTTCTAACTAATATTGGACAATAAGTATGTTTTCAATGAAATGATTTGACTATTGGCCTTGAAGAAGCCAACCAGATGATCAATGCGGAATAATGAATTAGACGAGTAATATCTGGGGATAATCAGGTTAATACCACGCCTTTTTTCTGTTTACTGTTTAATTGATCTCCTTGTCTTGTTTCACTCTCCCTATTTGGTCTAAGGAAGAGAAAAGAATTACCTGACTGAAATAATTCCTATGTATTACTTTCTCTGTATTTCCGGCAAGTTGTTTTATCGCTTGTAAAAATTTAAATGGTTATAAATAAAAAATAAAAAAAAGAAACTCTCCTAGCATGTACCACCGCAATGACAGAGTGCAGGCTTTCCATATGAAAGTGTCGCACTCCTAAGGCCTCGTTGACTCTGCATAAGTCGAGGATAGGTCTGAACGACCCACCTTTTTGAGGCACCACAAAATAGATGGAGTAGCGACCGCAGCCACGTTTGGTGGGAGGAACTGGAACCACCGTTCCAAGCTTCAGCAACACCTGCAAGATCTTGTTTACCGCCGCCCGCTTGATGGCAGTGCCGCATCGGAACTCCAAAAAACGCGTCTATCACCGGGGCAGCGAATTCTAGTCGATAACCTTCTCTGATCAGGTCCAGAACCCACTGATCCAAAGTAATCTTGGTCCACTTCTTGAGAAAGAGGTAGAGAAGACCCCCTACTGCAGGAACCGATGAGTGGACTGGCGTCCCATCATTGTGGAGGACGGCCCTGAACTCCTGGACATTGCCTGGACGCCGCAGCGCGTTTGTCCGAACGAAAGGAGTTTCTCTTCTGGAAATGGGTATGTTGACCAAACCCCGCAGAGCGCCCCGGGCGATACCTGCGAGCTTTGCGAAAATGTGGCCTGGAAGAGGAGGGAAAAGAAGGACTTTTGGAAGAAGGCCTCGACCTATCCTCAGGCAACCATTGGGACTAGAGTCCCCTAGGTCCTTAACAATCTTCTCCAAATCCTCCCCAAATAAAAGAAGGCCCTGAAAGGGTAACCTCACCAGCCTTTGTTTAGAGGCCATGCCAGCCGCCCAATGCCAGAGCCAAAGAAGGCGGCGGGCAGCAACCGCCACTGACATTTGCTGAGCCAAAGCTCTGATCAGATCATAAAGGGCATCAGCCAAAAAAAGACATTGCAGACTCCATAGGTGGGCCGACCTTAGCGAGGGAATCTGCTCCATCGGCGGGCTGCTCAACCGCCTGCTGCAACCAGGAAAGGCAGACCCGGGCTGCATAGGAACTGCAAATATCCGCCCGTAAGGACAGGCCCGAGATTTCAAAGGACCGCTTCAGCGTGGATTCCAGCCGCCAGTCCTGCATATCTTTCAAAGCGACCCCTCCCTCCACTGGGAGAGTAGTCTTTTTAGTCACAGCCGTGACTAACGCATCCACTTTAGGCATCTCAAAGAGGGCCAACTGACTTTCACTCAGAGGATAAAGGTGACACATAGCCCTGACCACCTACAAGGGACCATCAGGATCAGACCACTGAGCTGAAATAAGCTCTTGGATGGAAGCATGCACGGGAAAAGCCCGAGAAGGCTTCTTAGTACTAGCCATCCGAGGATTAATAGAAGAGGCAGCGCCCTCGTCAGGATCTTCAATACAAAGGGCATGTAAGGCATCAGAAATGAGAGCTGGCAGCTCGTCGCGATGGAAAATCCAAACCGCTTTAGGGTCATCCAACTCCTGTGGCAAGCAGCCACCCTCGTCTGGATCATCAGTCCGTGAGGGCCTGCCAGATCCCTAAGACTCTCCGAAACTAGACCACAGGGGAGACCAGGATGAAGCATCCCCTTCAGATGGGGTATTCACTCGTCTACGCTTAGCGTCAGCCAAAAGCTTGGGGGAAGAAATAGTCTCCAGCAAACGGTGGGCTATCAAGAACTGGAGGCAACCCAGTCCAAAAGGAATTGTCAGGAGCCTCAGGCAGTGCTCTTTTTAACATAATTCCCCCGGATGGACAGTGATAAAGACTGAGGATCCTCTCAAGATAAATAAGGCTGAAAATGCTACTTGAACAATTCCTACAAGAGACCTGCTTTGAGCTGGGGTCCAGGCCCTGATGATAATCCTGCCAGAGATCCTGTGACCAGTTTTTGTAGACTGTGTGAACCATTAATAGACACTTGGACTACAGGGACATCGATTATAGAGGAAGGGGACATATTCTATGGGTGTGCTAAAATAAGGGTAGAACAGGGAGACATATCACTATCACTACCCCGACCTAACACGGGGGAACTGGTAACGTTTTGGCTCATTAAGTATGAAATACTGGGAGGGGGTTGGCAACCTTGCTACTTCCTCAGAAAAAGGGAGGATAGAGTTATTGGACTGTTTAGGCTTGTTAAGATTGGAAGACTGTCTTCCTTTAGCATCGGGGCTATAACAGTCCCTCTCCCTTGAATAAAGTGCATATATCCTCTCTTAAATGCAGATAGAAGAAATAGAAATAGCAGTGATAGTATTGTTGCAACTTGTAGGACTAGTTTTGTTAAATCATGGGAGGATTATGAAAAATTACAAGTGGACCTTATGAGACTGGGAGACTGGGTGTCTAAATGGCAGATGACATTTAATGTGAGCAAGTGCAAAGTGATGCATGTGGGAAGGAGGACCGAATTATAGCTATGTCATGCAAAGTTCCACGTTAGGAGTCACGGACCAAGAAAGGGATCTAGGTGTCGTTGTTGATGATACGTTGAAACCTTCTGCTCAGTGTGCTGCTGCGGCTAAGAAAGCAAATAGAATGTTAGGTACTATTAGGAAAGGAATGGAAAACAAAAATTAGGATGTTATAATGCTTTTGTATCGCTCCGTGGTGCGACCGCACCTTGAATATTGTGTTCAATTCTGGTCGCCACATCTCAAAAAAGATATAGTGGAATTAGAAAAGGTACAGAGAAGGGCGACGAAAATGATAAAGGGGATGGGACGACTTTCCTATGAGGAAAGGCTAAAGCGGCTAGGGCTCTTCAGCTTGGAGAAAAGGCGGCTGAGGGGAGATATGATAGATGTCTATAAAATAATGAGTGGAGTTGAACGGGTAGATGTGAAGCGTCTGTTCACGCTTTCCAAAAATACTAGGACTAGGGGGCATGCGATGAAGCTACAATGTAGTAAATTTAAAACGAATCGGAGAAAATGTTTCTTCACTCAACGTGTAATTAAACTCTGGAATTCATTGCCAGAGAATGTGGTAAAGGCAGTTAGCTTACCGGAGTTTAAAAAAGGTTTGGACGGTTTCTTAAAGGAAAAGTCCATAGACCGTTATGAAATGGACTTGGGGAAAATCCACTATTTCTGGGATAAGCAGTATAAAATGTTTTGTACATTTTTGGGATCTTGCCAGGTATTTGTGACCTGGATTGGCCACTGTTGGAAATAGGATGCTGGGCTTGATGGACCTTTGGTCTTTCCCAGTATTGCAATACTTATGTACTTATGTACTTAAATAAGAAAAGGTTTTAGGGGAGACCTAAGGGGGACGAAGGAGATGATTTGGAATTGGTTACTTTTACCCAGTCCAAAGTCTAATTTGTGTAACATGAGTGGTCTCGACCTTTCCTTATTGGTAATCATAATATTGATGTTAATGAGTCATGTTAATGCTTTCATGGTCACATACACCACTTTCCCGAAGTTATTTCATCCTATTCAGAATAAGCCTGTGAAGCTTACAATAAGAATAAATTAAACCACTAAACCCCAGGTAATTAGGTTTGATGTGTGCAACCTAATTGACTGTGGGGATTTAAAAGCACAGAGAAAATGTAGCAGGGAACACAAGTATATGTGTCTAGATGCACCCTGTAAGACTTGGTATTATGTATAGGGATGGACTGCTACACCTAGTGGGGTAGACATGAAAATAACTAAGCCCCAGATCTCTATCCTTAAAGGACCCTCTCAGTCTGACTGTAAGGATAAGGAGTGTAATGCTGTTTTCATGACAATCATTGGTACAAAGGGGACAGAAGAGGTTAATGGTAAGACCTATACAAAGGGCATACATAATACTCTGTTTGAGATGGGAATAGATGTATCAGGAAGAGACCCCTTAGCATACTGTTTAAATCTTTAAACAGCATGCTAAGGGGTCTCTTCCTGATTGTGGAAAAGAAGATTCAGGATATCCGAGTGCAACAAGCATGCCTATAATAAAGCCATTTTGACCACCTCTAAATGATCCTAAGGTAGTGCAAGTAATACAACTGAAGGATTTGAGACAAACATTTGAGATAGAAACAGGATAAGGGGAGATAAATGCCTGGGCTGAAGTGGTCAAATTTACAGTGGCAAGTCTGAACAAAAGTGATTGCTATGCAGGTGCCTCAGGTAGGCTGATGGTTCGAATTAGCCCCTTTTCTTTTAGGGTGGAATTCAAATCCCAATACCACAGAATGGACACAAGGCAGGGAGTGGAAAACATGAAAAAGGATCTGCGGAAGCTAGAATAATGGTCTAAGGTTTGGCAATTAAAATTCAATGCGAAGAAATGCAAAGTGATGCACTTAGGGAGTAGGAATCCACGGGAGACGTATGTGTTAGGCGGAGAGAGTCTGATAGGTACGGACGGGGAGATGGATCTTGGGGTGATAGTATCTGAGGATCTGAAGGCGACGAAACAGTGTGACAAGGCGGTGGCCGTAGCCAGAAGGTTGCTGTATAGAGAGAGGTGTGACCAGCAGAAGAAAAGAGGTGTTGATGCCCCTGTAAAAGTTGTTGGTGAGGCCCCCCCTGGAGTATTGTGTTCAGTTTTGGAGGCCATACCTTGCTAAGGATGTAAAAAAAATTGAAGCGGTGCAAAGAAAAGCTACGAGAATGGTATGGGATTTGCGTTACAAGACGTATGAGGAGAGACTTGCGGACCTGAACACGTATACCCTGGAGGAAAGGAGAAACGGGTGATATGATACAGACGTTCAAATATTTGAAAGGTATTAATCCGCAAACGAACCTTTTCCGTAGATGGGAAGGCGGTAGAACGAGAGGACATGATATGAGATTGAGGGGGGGGCTGACTCAAGAAAAATGTCAGGAAGTATTTTTTCATGGAGAGAGTAGTGGATGCTTGGAATGCCCTCCCGCGGGAGGTGGTGGAGATGAAAACGGTAGCGGAATTCAAGCATGTGTGGGATAAACATAAAGGAATCCTGTGCAGAAGGAATGGATGCTCAGAAGCTTAGCCGAGATTGGGAGGCGGGGCTGGTGTTTTGGAGGTGGGGCTAGTGCTGGGCAAGACTTCTACGGTCTGTGTCCTGAAAATGGTAGAGTCCCAAAAAACAACAAGGCAAACGATCTGCAAAATCCAATATGGGAAAGAAAGCCAGCAGATCAATGTCACAACAAAAAGATTTTATTGAAGATACCGTGTATGAACAAATCGCCCGACACAGGCCGTGTTTCGCCCACCTAGGGCTGCGTCAGGGGCTAATTTGAAACCTTCGTAAAGGGGCAAATATGGTGCATAAAAGTCAAGAAAAAACCAGCTAAAACGGGAATCCTGTGGTCTCTAGCATACACAAATGGACACACCATTATTGAAGCCCTTTGTCGGGCGATTTGTTCATACACGGTATCTTCAATAAAATCTTTTTGTTGTGACATTGATCTGCTGAAAATGGTAGATACAAATCAAGGTAAGGTATACACAAGAAGTAGCACATATGAGTTTATCTTGTTGGGCAGACTAGATGGACCATGCAGGTCTTTTTCTGCCATCATCTACTATGTTACTATGTATGAGGTGTATGTGGGCTCTGTTTCAGGAGGAAGGAGCATGGGGAAATATCTCCTGTAAATCACTGGCACTGCTATTCCTGGCACTAAGCCTTAAAGATGTGCGCGTGTCACCAGTCTTCTCACCAGGACATGGGAACCATTCAGCCTGTCTCTCAAGATGGGGGGAAGGGGCAACCAGGCAGGTAGGAGTCTTACGCACATGCACACACGTGATGAATGTGACTGGGAAGCAGGATAGTGGAAACTATTCAAACCTGAAAATGGCCAGAGCGGATGTGTGATGGTATTGTGGGGGGAAAAATTCTCAGGCCTACTTTGCCTACCAAGTGGACAGGCACATGTGCATTAGTACAATTGGCTATACCGTTCACCCTGGCATTTGAAGAAGGGCCCAAGTTACATAATAGACAAAGGAGAAGTACCATAAGTACCTCTTTTGATGAGAGAATTTATATAGACATATGGGAGATTATAGATGAAAATGCAATAAAAGGATAAAAGAGAAAAAGTGGGGAATTGTGAGAAATGTTTAAATATATTGCTTTTTCATTTAACATAATTCCAAAAATTTTATTTATTTAATTTATTTATTGCATTTGTATCCCACATTTTCCCACCTATTTGCGGGTTCAGTGTGGCTTACAATACATTGTGAGTCATGGAATTACATTGGTTACAATATGGTTATGGGTTATATTGAGAAGAGTTATGGGAAGACAGTCGAAGTCAAACATGTTTTGGGAAAACAAGTCAAAGTCAAACATAGTTTGGGAATGGAACAGTAGAATGTAACAATGGGGAAGTGATCGGCGATAGAACAATGGCGAGAGAAAATTAGGGTATAACAGTTCCATCTGTGGGTAGGGTTTTAAGTGTGGTGAGATTAAGGGGAAGAGAGATCAGAAGAGAGTGTATTGCCCTGTCTCTGTTAGTGCGTAATGACTTCATATGTTTTGATTCTTGCCATAGCTTTTCTCGAAGAGGTGAGTTTTCAATAGTTTGCGGAAGTGGGTTAATTCATAAATCATTTTCAGGTTGCGTGGTAGTGTATTCCAGAATTTCGTGCTTGTGTAGGAGAAGGTTGAGGCATGCAGTGCTTTGTATTTTATGCCTTTGCACTTAGGGAAGTGGAGATTGAGGAAAGTTCAGGATGATCTTTTGGCATTTCTGGGTGGCAGGTCTATTAAGTCAGACATGTATGCAGGGGCCTCACCATGAATGATCTTGTGGACCAAGGTACATACTTTAAAGGTGATACGTTCCCTGAGTGGGAGCCAGTGCAGTTTCTCACGTAAGGGTTTTGCACTTTCGTATTTTGGTTTTCCGAAGATGAGTCTGGCTGCTGTATTCTGGGCTGTTTGAAGTTTCCTCAGTATTTGTTTTTTGCAGCCTGCGTATAGTGAGTTGCAGTAGTCCAGATGACTGAGTACGAGTGATTGCACTAGGCTGCGGAAGACAGATCTTGGAAAGAATGGTTTTATTCTTTTCAGTTTCCACATGGAGTAGAACATCTTTTTGGTTGTGTTGTTCGCGTGAGTTTCGAGTGTTAGGTGGCGGTCGATAGTGACTCCAAGGAGTTTTAGAGTTTCTGAGATTGGCAAATTTAGTTTAGATGTGGTAATAGCGGTAAATTTCTTTGTGTTGTATTGGGAGGTAAGTATGAGGCATTGAGTTTTTTCTGCGTTCAGTTTCAATCGGAATGCATCTGCCCAGGTATTCATGATGTGTAGACTTTGGTTGATTTCATTGGAGATTTCATTAATGTCTTGTTTGAAAGGGATAAATATCGTTACATCATCTGCATATATGTAAGGGTTGAGGTTGTGGTTTGATAGAAGTTTTGCCAAGGGAATCATCATTAGGTTGAAAATAGTTGGCGATAGGGGAGATCCCTGCGGTACTCCGCATTCAGGTGTCCATGTAGCAGACGTGGTTGAATTTGATGTAACCTGATATGAGCATGAGGTTAGGAATCCTTTGAACCAGTTTAGGATGTTGCCTCCTATGCCAAAATATTTGAGTATGTGTAGTAGGATTTCGTGATCGACCATATCAAAGGCGCTTGACATGTCAAATTGTAAGAGGAGTATATTGGTGCCGGTTGCAATCATTTGTTTAAATTTGGTCATCAGGGTAATTAGTACTGTTTCTGTATTGTGGTTTGACCGGAATCCTGATTGGGCATCATGTAGTATTGAGAACTTGTTGAGATAGTTTGTGAGTTGTTTGGTTACCATCCCTTCGGTTATTTTGGTTATTAGTGGTATAGATGCTACTGGTCTATAGTTAGTTATTTCGCTTGCGTTTTTCTTTGTGTCTTTGGGTATTGGGGTGAGTAAAATTTTTCCTTTTTCCTTTGGGAAAAGTCCATTTTGTAGCATGAAGTTCACATGGTTTGTTAGGTCTGTTATAAATTGTTGAGGAGCTGATTTAATGAGGTTGTTTGGACAGATGTCTAGTTTGCATTGGGATTTGGCAAATTTTTTTAGTGTTTTAAAGATGGAGTCTTCTGATATTAATTCGAATTTGGTCCAGATCCTAGCTGCTGGATATATTCCGTCTTCAGGGTCTAGGCAGTTTAGGAGTGTGGTGTATTCGATAGGGCTGGTGGGTATTTTGAGTCATAATTGTATAATTTTCTCCTTGAAGTATTTCGCTAGGTCGTCGACCCCTGGTGTATCTTTGTTGTTGTTTGTAACTGGTGTGGTGTCCAGTAATTTATTTACAAGGTAGAAGAGTTTGTGTGTGTCTCTGTAGTTTGGGCCAATCATTGTTTTGTAGTGTAGTCTTTTAGTCTGTTTTATGGTATATTTGTATGTCCTCCGGAGTGATTTCCAGGCGTTCAATGTGTGTTCATCTTTCTTTTTGTTCCATGCACGTTCTAACTTTCTGACTTGTGTTTTGAGTTCTTTCAGCTTCTCGGTGAACCATGGGTTTGATTTTTTCCTATGTGATGTCCTGGTTTGGATTGGGGCAATTGTGTCTAATGTTGTCTTACATATGTCGTCCCATTCTTGGAGGAATTGAATGGTGTCAGTGTTTGTTGACCATTCATTTTGGTAGACTTGTCGCCAGAATGCTGTGGGGTCTATTTTTCCTCTCGTAGTGTATGTTGTTCGTTCCTGTTTATTGGCTGCGTTCGTACGTATTTTTCGCCAGTGGAGGGAGATATATGCTTTATGGTGGTCTGTCCATGGTGTGGGTGTCCATTTTGTGTCTGTGAGTAGGAGAGTAGAGTCTGGGTCGAATTTGTGTGTAATAATGTCTAGTGTGTGTCCTTTTTCATGTGTTGGTTGAGTGTTAGGTGCGTGTAAGTCCCAGAGTTTTAAGAATTCTTTGCATTCTTGTGTGCCTGTTGAGGTGTCGTCTTCAAGGTGTAGGTTGATATCTCCTATTATGAGGATGTTTGAGGCAGAGACACATGTGTTTCAGATGAAGTCCATGAGTAGCGTTTGGGAGTCTTTCCATTTTCCTGGTGGTCTGTAGAATAGAATAACATGCCCTGTTAGAAAGGAACTCTTTTGAGATGAAAGTATAACTATTATTTTACAGGCCCTTTCTATCAGAAAACACCACATTATAGCTTTCTAAAATCATTAACAAAAGAAACTCTGTTTAAAAAGATGTGTGCAAATTGATAGAAGTGCTGAGCAGTGGCATTCCTAGGGGGGCTGACACCCGGGGCGGATCGCCGATGCGCCCCGCCCCCCCCCCCGGAACGGTGCGACGCCCCCCCCCGGCGAAAGAACCCCGATCCCCGGCGAAAGACCCCCCCCCCCCCGGTACACGCCGCTGGGGGGGGGGGGGTGCCGCGTGCCTTCCGGCTCTTCGTTTTCATTCTCCCTCTGCCCCGGAACAGGAAGTAACCTGTTCTGGGGCAAAGGGAGCATGAAAGTGAAGAGCCGACAGGCGCGTGGCACCCCCCCCCAGCAGCGTGCACCCGGGGCGGACCGCCCCCACCGCCCCCCCTTGGTACGCCAGTGGTGCTGAGACAGGAAGAGAGAGAAGAATGGGGGGTAAGAAACCCGAGCTGCTGAAGACCCAGAGATGCATGAGAGCTTCAAGGACAGGCCTGATAGCTGAAATAAAAATGTATCTAGGCAAGAGACTATGAAGCTGTAAAACTTTGGACAAAGGGAGAAGAAGGGGGGGGGGGTGTCAGGTGGAACATGCCATGTACTAAACTATGCAAAGCTCTCACATAAAGGTTTGAAGATAAGAAAATGCAAACCAAGCAGAACTAACAGTGGATAGAGGCTCAGCTGCTTGGCCAATGGAAAATTTTCAGAGGACTGTCATATGATAATTAGCAATGATGTATTAGGGGGGTGGTAAATGTGATCAATATCCAATGAGAAACTTAGGGGCAGATACTTAATGTAACCAAAAAGAAAGGGTATATAACCTGTAAACATTAAGGAAGGGTGTGCCTGTTTGCTTCCAGGGGCACCCATTCTTGCAAGGATGTATTTTGAAATAATAAATTAATTAAGGTCCATGAAGCCCAGCATCCTGTTTCTAACAGTGGCCAATCCAGGTCACAAGTACCTGGCAAGATCCCAAAAAAGTACAATACATTTGATGCTGCTTATCCTAGAAATTTTCTCCCATCCCCACCCCGATCATTACCTCCCCCCCCCCAATTTGTATTATCCCCCTGATTATTAACGATCCAGCATGTTACTCAGTGCCAACCGGCGCATTCTCGAGCTCTTAAAGTAGGTTGAACAATAATTCTCCGAGGACAAGCAGGCTGCTTATTCTCACTGATGGGTGACGTCCACGGCAGCCCCTCCAATCGGAAACTTCACTAGCAAAAGCCTTTGCTAGTCCTCGCACGGCCGTCTTCCCACCCGAACCGGCTCGTGTTCGTCAGTCTTCTTTTGTCCGCGCTCGGTACGGTCGTGTTTGCGCCGTTCGCGCCCCTTAAGTTGACCCTCGCGCGTCTTTTTGACTTTTCGCTTCTTTAAAATAAAAAAAAAAGGGATTTCGGAGAAAGACCTTTCGGTCTTTTTCCCCTCCCCGTATTTCCAGTTTTTGCCCCGTTAAGTTTCCTTTCGTTTTCGGGGTAGGCCCTTTTGAGGCCTCGGGTCGAGTTTTTTCTCCCCCTCTTTTTGGTGCCTTACCGCAATTACGAGTTTTGATTTCGCTGGCGTGATTTTTCTGCCCATGTCATCGAAATCTCCCAGCGGCCTCAAGAAGTGCACCCAGTGCGCCCGGGTAATCTCGCTCACTGATAGGCACGTGTCGTGTCTTCAGTGTCTGGGGGCTGGGCACCGCCCGCAGGCCTGTAGTCTTTGCGCTCTTTTACAAAAAAGGACTCAGGTAGCGAGATTGGCCCAGTGGAACGTGTTGTTCTAGGGCTCTTCGTCGGCAACTGCACCGGGAGTATCGAGTGCATCGACGTCGACAGCGTCAAGACCTCCGACCTCGGCGGCGACTGTATCGATTACATCGAGGCATCGACCCTCTGCATCGTCGGGTCCGAGACATCGGAAGGCTGCGTCGGCGTCGGTGGTACCGGGACCTCCACTAGTGCCGATGTCGTCAGACGGTGGTGCTTCGTCTGGAGTGCAGGTGAGGGCTGTCCATTCCCCTGCTGGTGGCGGTGAGCCTTCGGGTGGGTCTCCCCCTACCCTGAGGGCTCCTGCGGTACAGCCCCCCCGAGACCGACCTTCTTCGGCCTCGGCCCCGAGGAAGCGACGGTTGGATTCTACGTCCTTCTCGTCGGTACCGGGAAGTTCCGGTGACATGCTTCATTTGAAAAAGTCAAAGAAGCATCGACACCGGTCTCCTTCCCGCATCGGTACTGAGAGCTCTGGGTCGTCGAGGGAGTCGGCACCCAGTAGGCATCGGCACCGGGAGGACCGCTCACCCTCTGTTCAAGAGGTGTCGATGCGCTCCACCTTGGACAGCCCGGAACAGCCTCCACGCCCGGAACAGACTCTGACTTCGACGCCTGCATTGGCTTCCATGTCTTTCTCCACAGCCGCCCTGCACGAGAGTCTCCGGGCCGTTCTCCCAGAGATCCTGGGAGAGCTGTTGCGCCCTTCCCCTCCGGTACCGGGGGTGCTTGCGTCACCGGTACCGTCGAGTGAGGCGCTGGCTGGCCCCTTGCCCGGGGTGAGGTCTCCGACATCGGTGCCGCTTGCGGTACCGACTGCGGTCGCCTCCCAGGAAGGCTCCCCGACGACGTCGGCGGAGGGAGCTTCGCCGGTGCGGGCGAGGGAGTCTACCTCTTGACGCTCACACAGTGGCCGTGTTTCCACGGAGTCGAGCCGGGCACAGCTTCAGACACAGGTTCATGAACTTGTGTCTGATACCGATGGTGAGGCCTCGTGGGAGGACGAGGAGGACATCAGGTATTTCTCTGACGAGGAGTCTGATGGCCTTCCTTCTGATCCCACTCCCTCCCCTGAAAGGCAGCTTTCTCCTCCCGAGAGTCTGTCTTTTGCGGCCTTTGTCCGGGAGATGTCTACGGCCATCCCCTTCCCGGTGGTTGTGGAGGACGAGCCCAGGGCTGAAATGTTTGAGCTCCTAGACTATCCTTCTCCACCTAAGGAAGCGTCCACAGTACCCATGCATCATGTCCTAAAAAAGACATTGCTGGTGAACTGGACCAAGCCTCTAAGTAATCCCCACATTCCCAAGAAGATCGAGTCCCAGTACCGGATCCATGGGGACCCAGAGCTGATGCGCACTCGGTTGCCTCACGACTCTGGAGTTGTGGATTTGGCCCTAAAGAAGGCTAAGAGTTCTAGGAAGCATGCTTCGGCGCCCCCGGGCAAAGACTCTAGAACCTTAGACTCCTTTGGGAGAAAGGCCTACCATTCCTCTATGCTCATGGCCAAAATTCAGTCTTACCAGCTCTACACGAGCATACACATGCGGAACAATGTGCGGCAGTTGGCGGGCTTGGTGGACAAGCTCCCTCCTGAGCAAGCCAAGCCATTTCAGGAGGTGGTCAGGCAGCTGAAGGCATGCAGAAAATTCCTGGCCAGAGGGGTATATGATACCTTTGATGTTGCGTCCAGGGCCGCTGCTCAAGGTGTGGTGATGCGCAGACTCTCATGGCTGCGTGGCTCCGACCTGGAGAATAGGATCCAGCAGCGGATTGCGGACTCGCCTTGCCGTGCGGACAATATTTTTGGAGAGAAGGTCGAACAGGTGGTAGAGCAGCTCCACCAGCGGGATACCGCTTTCGACAAGTTCTCCCGCCGGCAGCCTTCAGCTTCTACCTCCACAGGTAGACGTTTTTATGGGGGAAGGAAGACTGTTCCCTACTCTTCTGGTAAGTGTAGGTACAATCCTCCTTCTCGACAGCCTGCGGCCCAGGCTAAGCCCCAGCGCGCTCGCTCTCGTCAGCAGCGTGCGCCTCAGCAAGGCCCCTCGGCTCCCCAGCAAAAGCAAGGGGCGAGCTTTTGACTGGCTCCAGCAGAGCATAGCCGACATCAACGTGTCAGTGCCGGGCGATCTGCCGGTCGGGGGAAGGTTGAAAGTTTTTCACCAAAGGTGGCCTCTCATAACCTCCGATCAGTGGGTTCTTCAAATAGTCCGGCAAGGATACACCCTCAATTTGGCCTCCAAACCTCAAAATTGCCCACTGGGAGCTCAGTCTTACAGCTTCCAGCACAAGCAGGTACTTGCAGAGGAACTCTCCGCCCTTCTCAGCGCCAATGCGGTCGAGCCCGTGCCATCCGGGCAAGAAGGGCTGGGATTCTATTCCAGGTACTTCCTTGTGGAAAAGAAAACAGGGGGGATGCGTCCCATCCTAGACCTAAGGGCCCTGAACAAATATCTGGTCAAGGAAAAGTTCAGGATGCTTTCCCTGGACACCCTTCTTCCCATGATTCAGGAAAACGATTGGCTATGCTCTCTGGACTTGAAGGATGCCTACACGCACATCCCGATACTGCCAGCTCACAGACAGTATCTGCGATTTCAGCTGGGCACACGTCACTTCCAGTACTTTGGGCTCGCCTCTGCGCCCAGAGTGTTCACGAAGTGCTTAGCTGTAGTAGCAGCGGCGCTTTGCAGGCTGGGAGTACACGTGTTCCCCTATCTCGACGATTGGCTGGTGAAGAACACATCCGAGGCAGGAGCTCTACAGTCCATGCAGATGACTATTCGCCTCCTGGAGCTACTGGGGTTTGTGATAAATTATCCAAAGTCCCATCTTCTCCCAGTACAGAGGCTCGAATTCATAGGAGCTCTGCTGGATTCTCGGACGGCTCGTGCCTATCTCCCAGAGACGAGAGCCAACAACTTGTTGTCCCTCGTCTCGCGGGTGCGAGCGTCCCAGCAGATCACAGCTCGGCAGATGTTGAGATTGCTGGGCCACATGGCCTCCACAGTTCATGTGACTCCCATGGCCCGCCTTCACATGCGATCTGCTCAATGGACCCTAGCTTCCCAGTGGTTTCAGGCTGCTGGGGATCTAGAAGACGTAATCCACCTGTCCACGAGTTTTCTCAAATCCCTGTATTGGTGGACGATTTGGTCCAATTTGACTCTGGGACATCCTTTCCAAATTCCTCAGCCACAAAAAGTGCTGACTACGGATGCGTCTCTCCTGGGGTGGGGAGCTCATGTCAATGGGCTTCATACCCAGGGAAGCTGGTCCCTCCAGGAACGCGATCTGCAGATCAATCTCCTGGAGTTACGAGCGGTCTGGAACGCTCTGAAGGCTTTCAGAGATCGGCTGTCCCACCAAATTATCCAAATTCAGACAGACAACCAGGTTGCCATGTATTACATCAACAAGCAGGGGGGCACCGGATCTCGCCCCCTGTGTCAGGAAGCTGTCAGCATGTGGCTCTGGGTTCACCGTCACGGCATGGTGCTCCAAGCCACATACCTGGCAGGCGTAAACAACAGTCTGCCCGACAGGTTGAGCAGGATTATGCAACCTCACGAGTGGTCGCTCAGCTCCAGAGTAGTGCGCCAGATCTTCCAGGTGTGGGGCACCCCCTTGGTAGATCTCTTTGCATCTCGAGCCAACCACAAAGTCCCTCAGTTCTGTTCCAGGCTTCAGGCCCCCGGCAGACTGGCATCGGATGCCTTCCTCCTGGACTGGGGGGAAGGTCTGCTGTATGCTTATCCTCCCATACCTCTGGTGGGGAAGACTTTGTTGAAACTCAAGCAAGACCGAGGCACCATGATTCTGATTGCTCCTTTTTGGCCGCGTCAGATCTGGTTCCCTCTTCTTCTGGAGTTGTCCTCCGAAGAACCGTGGAGATTGGAGTGTCTTCCGACCCTCATCACACAGGACGAAGGGGCGCTTCTGCATCCCAACCTCCGGTCTCTGGCTCTCACGGCCTGGATGTTGAGAGCGTAGACTTTGCCTCTTTGGGTCTGTCGGAGGGTGTCTCCCGTGTCTTGCTTGCTTCCAGGAAATATTCCACTAAGAGGAGTTACTTCTTTTTATGGAGGAGGTTTGCCGTCTGGTGTGACAGCAAGGCCTTAGATCCTCGCTCTTGTCCTACACAGACCCTGCTTGAATACCTTCTACACTTGTCTGAGTCTGGTCTCAAGACCAACTCTGTAAGGGTTCACCTTAGCGCAATCAGTGCATACCATTACCGTGTGGAAGGTAAGCCGATCTCAGGACAGCCTTTAGTTGTTCGCTTCATGAGAGGTTTGCTTTTGTCAAAGCCCCCCGTCAAGCCTCCTACAGTGTCATGGGATCTCAATGTCATTCTCACCCAGCTGATGAACCTCCTTTTGAGCCACTGAACTCCTGCCATCTGAAGTACTTGACCTGGAAGGTCATTTTCTTGGTGGCAGTTACTTCAGCTCGTAGAGTCAGTGAGCTTCAGGCCCTGGTAGCCCAGGCCCCTTACACCAAATTTCATCATAACAGAGTAGTCCTCCACACTCACCCTAAGTTCTTGCCAAAGGTTGTGTCGGAGTTCCATCTGAACCAGTCAATTGTCTTGCCAACATTCTTTCCCCGTCCTCATTCCTGCCCTGCTGAACGTCAGCTGCACACATTGGACTGCAAAAGAGCATTGGCCTTCTATCTGGAGCGGACACAGCCCAACAGACAGTCCGCCCAATTGTTTGTTTCTTTTGATCCCAACAGGAGGGGAGTGGCTGTGGGGAAACGCACCATATCCAATTGGCTAGCAGATTGCATTTCCTTCACTTATGCCCAGGCTGGGCTGGCTCTTGAGGGTCATGTCACGGCTCATAATGTTAGAGCCATGGCAGCGTCGGTAGCCCACTTGAGTCAGCCACTATTGAAGAGATTTGCAAAGCTGCGACGTGGTCATCTGTCCACACATTCACATCTCATTACTGCCTGCAGCAGGATACCCAACGCGACAGTCGGTTCGGGCAGTCCGTACTTCAGAATCTGTTCAGGGTTAGAATCCAACTCCACCCCCCTAGGCCCATGTTTATTCTGTTCCAGGCTACATTCTCAGTTAGTTGGATAAATTGTTAGGTCAATCTCAGTTATGTCCTCGCCGTTGCGAGGCCCAATTGACCATGTTTGTTGTTTTGAGTGAGCCTGGGGGCTAGGGATACCCCATCAGTGAGAACAAGCAGCCTGCTTGTCCTTGGAGAAAGCGAATGCTACATACCTGTAGAAGGTATTCTCCGAGGACAGCAGGCTGATTGTTCTCACAAACCCGCCCGCCTCCCCTTTGGAGTTGTGTCTTCCCTTGCTTTGTCTTGCTACATATGGGACTGACGAACACGAGCCGGTTTGGGCGGGAAGACGGCCGCGCATGCGCGGTGCGCAGGGGCGCGCGAGGACTAGCAAAGGCCTTTGCTAGTGAAGTTTCCGATTGGAGGGGCTGCCGTGGACGTCACCCATCAGTGAGAACAATCAGCCTGCTGTCCTCGGAGAATACCTTCTACAGGTATGTAGCATTCGCTACCCATGCTGCCCCTAATTAGCAAAATTAACAATGCCTCCCGCCCCTCCCAACCTCCTTCCCCCCCACCCCAGGAAGGAGTAGACACCTGTTATCCTTAATTTCTTGATGTCAAGAGCCAACCATCCTGGCACATAGCTCATTAGATCAATAAACCTTCTAACTAAACTACAAGAAACTATTAAAACTCTCTCAACCCTCACCAGTAAACCCCAAACCTAACCCGATATCCATTACCCGACGAGGTCCTCCCCCCACCTTTACTTTCAAACCTAATCCAAATCCATCCCCTAAATCCCGATGAAAAAGGGCCTCTCAAAGTACCCCATTCCTTAACTATCCAGGGCTGCAAAGGAGACCCCTACACCCCTCCCTTCTTATTAGTAAAAAAAAAAAAACCTCATACAGTGATTTTATGCAGTAAATAACAAATTACACCCTTTCCAACTGATGTACCTGGTTTCGCCAGTGCCAATAAGCAGGAGACTCAGCCAAAGTCCAGTATTGAAGAACACACTTCCGCACTACCAAGCTCAATTTCCGACCAGCCAAATCTTTTTTAAAACCATGCTAAGCTAACTGCTTTTACTAAATTCTCTGGCAACGAATTCCAGAGTTTATTTTTTTATTTATTGCACTTGTATCCCACATTTTCCCACCTATTTGCAGGCTCACTGTGGCTTACAAAGACCTGTTGTGGCAACGCCAATCCAGGGTAAAAGATACAATTGGTGTTACAAAGAGTTCAAGGATGACAAAATAGAACTAAGCAAACAGTTATGGAAGGAAGATATTCAGAAAGGGTGGAGTGGTGATGTGTTATAGTTAAGCTATGGATTCTCGTGGTAGGCCTTGTTGAAGAGATAGGTCTTCAGAAATTTGCGAAAGTTAGTTATTTCGTAAATTGTTTTTAAGTTAGTTGGTAGTGCATTCCACAGCTGCGTGCTCATGTAGGAAAAGCTGGTCGCATGTGTTAGTCTGTATTTTAATACTTTACAGCTGGGGAAGTGTAGATTAAGAAATGTGCAGGCAGATCTTTTAGCATTTCTGGGTGGCAGGTCCACAAGGTCTAGCATGTAGGTCGGGGCATTTCCGTAAAAGATTTTATGAACTATCGTGCAGATCTTGAACGTGATACGTTCTTTAAGTGGGAGCCAGTGTAATTTCTCTCTTAGGGGTTTTGCACTTTCAAATATGAGCCTGGCTGCGGTATTCTGGGCTGTTGTAATTTTTTTGATAGTCTGTTCTTTACAGCCAGCGTAGAGTGCGTTGCAATAGTCCAGGTGACTCAGTACCATTGATTGTACCAGGTTGTGAAAAATGTCCCTTGGGAAGAAAGGTTTTACTCTTTTGAGTTTCCACATGGAGTGGAGCATCTTCTTAGTTGTATTCTTCACGTGGTTTTCAAGTGTGAGATTTCGATCAATGGTAACTCCAAGAATTTTCAGAGTGTTTGAGACGGGGAGGGAAAAGTTTGGTGTGGTTATGGTGGTGAATTTACTTGTGTTATGATGTGAGGTGAGTATAAGACATTATGTTTTTTCTGCGTTAAGGTTTAGCTGAAATGCATCTGCCCAGGAGTGCATGATTTGGAAGCTTTGGTTAATATCGTTGGTGATTTCCTTTAGATCATGTTTGAACAGGATGTAGATCGTGACGTCATCTGCATATATGTATGGATTGAGGTTTTGATTGGCTAGTAACTTGGCTAGGGGTATCATCATTAGGTTGAAGAGGGTTGGTGAGAGGGGGGATCCTTGGGGGACTCCACATTCAGGTATCAATGGGGCTGATATAGTCGTGTTAGCTGTTACCTGGTATGATCTTGTGGTCAGGAATCCTCTAAACCAGTTAAGAACGTTACCTCCAACTCCAAAGTATTCTAGGATGTGTAGTAATATTCCATAGTTGACTATGTCGAAGGCACTGGACATGTCAAATTGTAAGAGGAGTATGTTGTTGCCTGTTGCAATTGCTTGTTTAAATTTATTCATTAGAGTCACTAGTACTGTTTCAGTGCTGTGGTTCAACCGAAATCCTGATTGAGACTCGTGAAGAATTGAGTATTTATTTAGGTAATTAGTGAGCTGTTTCGTCACTATGCCTTCCATGAGTTTGGTTACCAGCGGGATAGATGCTACTGGGCGATAGTTGGTTAAGTCGCTTGTACTTTTCTTTGCGTCTTTAGGTAAAGGGGTAAGTAGAATGTTTCCTTTATCCTTTGGGAAGAGACCATTTTGTAGCATGTAGTTCAGGTGCATTGTGAGGTCTATTTTGAATTGTTGAGGGGCGGATCTTATAAGGTTACTAGGGCAGATGTCTAATTTGCATTGCGACTTGGCGTATCTTGCAAGCGATTAGGAGATGTTATCGTTCGAGAGTTTGTCAAAGTTAGTCCATGATCGGTCTGCTGGATGTTCCCATAGTATTAGATCTAAACACTCAAGGAGATTTACATAATCGATTGTGTTGATAGGTATCATGAGTTGTAGCTTTATAATTTTCTCTTTAAAGTAATTCGCAAGATTATTTGCTGATGGGGTGTCTATGTTATTAGAAGTAACCGTTGTGGTATTTAATAGTTTGTTTACGAGTTGGAAGAGTTTATGTGTATCCTTGTAGTCTGGTCCGATTTTTGTTTTATAGTATGATCTTTTGGTTTGTCTGATGGAGTATTTGTATTTTCTTTGTAGTTGCTTCCAGTCGTTGAGTACAGAGTCGTCTTTTTTCTTATTCCATGCTCGTTCTAATCTTCTAACTTGTGTTTTTAATTCTTTCAGTTCTTCATTAAACCATGGTATTGAGTTTTTTCTATGTGAGTTTCTGGATTGTAGTGGTGCTATGTTGTCTAATATGGTTCTGCATCTATTGTCCCATTCATGAAGAAATTAGGGTGAGTCTTTTGGTGCTGTCCATTCGTTGTTATAGAATTGTTGCCAAAATGTTAGCGGGTTGTAGGGGTATTTCCCTGCGATCTTACCTGAGCTGGTCTTGTCCATACAAGCCTATGCAAACAAGATGGATGCAACAACCTCTGACCCGAACCTTACTGTGTCAGCAAGATCCAGATTCAGCTTGTGGAAAATCACTGACAGGCTTGCTGAAGCCAAGGACAGTCTGTGTTCCAACCACCCCCTTCTATCACCCTGAGGAGCTGAGAAGGGAGGCAGACCCATGGCACCAGAAGTTACCATTTGCCAAGGTCACAAAACAAAGAACTCTTCTTGCTCATGTACTGAACTGGATTGGTCCGGGCTATCACCTGACTGAGAGGTACTAGGAAAGCGGGAACAGAAGAAAGTTAGTAAGTCAGAGTCCCTCGGAGGAGGGGTAACTGGTAAGAGGACCTGAGAAATCCAGCAAGGCTCGGGGTGAGCCAGAGACTGTGTTTGGTACCAACCTTGTGACCTGCATAACTGGTGCAAATACGTGGGGCAGAGATATTGGCTCTGAGATCCAACATGGAGGGACGGAAACCTGCTTGCTCCAGAGAGAGACCTGCACTACATCTAAGACACAGACAGCTGAGACAGCGTCTGGGAAGATTCTGCTCCGTTCTGTTTATTTTCTCCGAATCTGCCTTTGCTAATCAAGCAGCGGAAGCAGTGGCCCGTCTCATCTCTCTGGGCAAAGTTACATATGCCCTCCAAATATCTAGCTTTCCCAACCTTGAATCTGCTCATGACAGGCTTACACCGTCAGGCAGTATGGACTCTTGTAATTAGAAAGGAACCCAGTATGTAGTAGATATAATAAGATAGTTTATTACAATCTTACCAATGGTAATACAGGTAGGTTAAGCATTCACATAATGGAACCGCATATCATGGCACGTCCTCTCTCTCTAGCCTTCTGGAGTCTCCCTTCTCTGTTCGTCTTCTCCTCTCATCTCCTTCTTCTTCTCGTCTCGTCTCGTCTTGTCTCGTCTGCACTAATACTCCTCAAACTGCTGCTTATATACAATTTTGGCCCTATTCATTTCAATGGACCCCAGCTGTCTCAACAGGGCTCCTAGTCCTTATCAGTTGATCAGAATGACTTCACATATTCCCAAACCTTCCTGTAGCCCCCCCTTTGGATGTTCTCACCCGGGGTGCAGCTGACCCAGCACTATCTCTATGTAACCATAGCAACTCTTGCTTATGACGTCTTGCAGGTGCCAATCTCAGGATTGTTTATAGAGTAGATTCCCCCACCCTTGCCAGTTCAGCACTTGCCACAGTGAAATGTAACTGTGTCAAAGGTGACCTCTGATTTTTACAAGCTAGCTCTCTTTTGTATCAGAGATGATTCTGATTTTAAGAAGCCTAGCTCTTATTATGAGCCATTTGCTTGCAGTGGCCTAGCTCTTTAGCCTGAGCCATTGACCTGTATTTTACTGGTAACAAATTTAAATACCAGGGGTAGAGGAGGGAGAGGAAGGGAGGGCTGCGGGGGATAGGGGAGGGGTCTGTGGAGGGAGAGAAAGGGAGGGCTGAGGGAGAAGAGGGGGGCTATGGAGGGAGAGAAAGGGAGGGCTGAGGGGGAAGAGGGGGGCTATGGAGGGAGAGGAAGGGAGGGCTGAGGGGGAAGAGAAAGGGAGGGCTGAGGGGGAAGGGGGCTGATGGGGGATAGGAAGGAGGGGGTAGTGGTGGAGTATGGGGTGGGGTTAATGCATCCGGGGTGCGCAGTGGCAGGGTGAGATCAGGACCAAAGGACACCTGACCTGCTGTTACCTGGCGTGCCAGGTCATCAGCTAAATTGCTGTTATTAGGGTATTGGATGAGTGATCTTTATAATATAGATCAAGCATAGAAGAGTCTAGAATTTGGACATGAAAAAGTGCAGTGCATTTTAAAATATTCCTCTGTCCTGTAATTCAGCAGCTGTGAAACAGAAAATAGTTAATTTGTAGGCAGACGAATCTGCGCTTGTGAACAGAAAGACAATTCATAAATCTTTACACACACAGTGACGTCGGAGAGAAAATGGAAGGGAAAGAATTTCCTTTAAAGTTCTCCGGTAGTAGAAAATACAAATATAAATCAAAAGTGAGTTGAACAGAAAGCAGTAAACGGTGGGAATTTATTAAAAATCAAAAGTGAGAAATAATGAGTTTTATCTTGCCAGCGGCATTGCTTATCTTTAAAAGTTTAAAGAAAACTGTTCAGTGCTACAGACAAGTATTATAGACAAGTAGCAGAAGAAAATACAGCTGTTAATCAAAAGAAAGTTAGTCAGAAGGCAGTGAACAGTGAGACTTCATTATTCAGATGTGTGAAATAAAGGAAAATATAAACAGAGGATCACATTTTTTCTTTTTTTGTTTCCAGTCTGTGAATAACAAAGTAAGGAAAAAACTCTACCTGTAAACTAGTGTGCGGGAGTTCATAGTGAATGTTTAAAGAAGCAGGCTAGGGGCTTCCGGTGGCTTCAGGGGGAAGCGCCGTAGAATTCTGTCTTAATCAGATAATAACTAAATCATTACCATGCTACAAGCAGGGTGTGAGAAAAAGAAAACCCAAAAGTAAGAAATAAAGAGTTTATCCTGTTACACAAAAGTTTTAGAAATAGCGGCACCTCTCTGCCAGGGGAGGGGAGGGGGGAAGAGTACTCAGCATGACCTTGAAGTACAGAAAAATGAAACTGTCAGGCTTTCCTAGTGTGAGCGTTTACACACAGAAAAGCAGAGATGCAGCTTTAAGCATGAAGCACAGAAGATTGCATTTGTAGGTCTGAGTAACTCGGGCTCAAACCAGATGGACACAAGACCATTCTGTTGTATTTTTTTCTCTAAGAATGAGTTGCACAATATATTTAAAAAGTTAGCCAAAAACAAATCTATTACAGGGGATTCTGGAGTGGAAAAGCCTGATGAACTGGGACCATTTTATTCCTAAGTAAATATCAAATAAAGTAATGGCATTAAACCATGGCATGTTAGTACAAGGTATGGTCAAAAAAACATATATGGATAATACAGTAATTCAAGACAGTGTAGGAAGTAACCACTATTTAGAATTAAGTCAGAAGAGACAGTAGGACTACTAAAACTAGAATATTACCAAACACACTCAGGATAACTTCTAATCTTTAATCTAATAGTTTAAGCATTGTTCTTCACAATAGTACAGATGAGCAAAGTGATTATAGGGTCCAAATAATTTGCTCAGGTATGGTCCACGCCTAGTTATTGAGAATGGCTTTGGTCCGGGTTCCACAAGGGGAACGATTGCTGGACAGGGGGATTATTACGCCGGGCATGCTTATGAAAAGACTGTCAACATATGGCAGAAACATGGCCCAACCTATGACAGCGCCCACACCCAATATGCTCGCCACAATCTAGGCTGGCAACTTCTGGTTGTCGCAAGACATTGGGAGCTTTGTCTATTTTGTCAAGGGTAGACACAGAGTTAATTTGTAACTGACCTAGATTAGCATTGCCCGAAGTGATAGGGAGTGACAAGGGGTTCACTGGTTTAGATGGCTGTTTAAATTCTACTGTTTTAGAGGGTTGTTTAAAGGTTACAGATCTCGGGACTGAAGGGCGGGTCTGGAGCCGGGATTCTGGTCTAGAGCTAGAAGGGATTGCATTAGTAGGGACACTTGGCAGGGGTACAGGTTGAGGAAGAACGGGAGGAGGAACAGGTATAACAGCACCTAGGATGACAGGTTGAAGGATAATAGGGATAGCAGCACCTGCAACTGTGGTGGCGGCACCTGGAACAATGGTTGGAGGAATGGCAGGGATGGCAGCACCTAAATCAGTGGGCTGGGGGATGGCAGGTGTAACAGCACCTGGAATCATGGGTCCTGGACCGGAAGGAACAGGGACAGGTGACAGATCTACCGTACCGGAGATCTGTACAGATGTGGGCTTGTTCAGAGTGATGGGATGGGTGGGGGGAAGTGGAGGTGTGGGATTCAGAAGGTGGGGTGGTATGGGCGTATATCCAACGGCAATGCCACAATTTAAAAGTTTGTTGGAAAGACCTGGCTCATATGGAGGCGGAGTCCCCTCATATGAAGGTACAGCCATGGGTGCAGTGTCATCCAAGGGTGGATGTGCTGGGCTTTGGGTGTTGAGCAGAGGATTAGAATTACCTTCTTGCTCCCCAATAAGAATAAATTTGTCTATGGCATTGAGATTTTTATCTCTGGACTTCACTTTTTTATGGGAGTTGTTGTAAGTAATTAAACCACGTAATTTGGCAGGTTCAAAAAAGCTGGACATGGGCCAATCAAGGGTCTTATCCTTGGCATTCCAAACTTTGAACCATTTCTTACAGATACGGGTGAGAGACTTTTTTTCATTCTGGAAGAACTTTAGAATTGTGTCTAAAGGCTTGGGCTTGGTCATAGTCAGAAAAGTATATGGCACAAAGGGTGGTACAACTGGTGTTGTGTAATTATGTGCTTAACTTTATTACAGTGTGAAAGGGGTTTAATAGACTGACTAAATCTTCATTAGAAATTGATTCTAACAAAATGAAGTGAATTTATACTTACCTGTCTTCAGAACTTTCCAGTGTGCAGGGATACTTCACAAAAGGGAAGGAAACCTGTGAATAAGTCTAAGTAAAAAGAAAAGGTTGCCTGGGGCAATTTCATAAAGGTACAATGATAGCTGAACCGGTCAAAAACAAAAAAGAAAATTACAATGTGCATGCAAACAAAAAAATTCTCAATATGTGTTTGTAATAGTCAAGGTACTTAGCAAAACCCCGCAGTCTAAACCTGGCCCATCAATTAGTGCGTCCACTTATTGAGAGTACACTCAGGATCCATTACAAGACACTTAAGACAGGGTGGCTAAAGGTTACCTGTATTACAAAAAAAAACCGCGGTTCACCTGGAACCGGAAGAAAACAACCCTCAACCTCTGTCAGGAGATCGGACAAAAAAAACCAAACCCTCAGTTACTCTGAACTGGACAAACTCTCGGTCACGCTAGACCGGGGAAAAGAAGCAAACCCTCAGTTACTCTGAACTGGACAAACTCTCGGTCACGGTAGACCGGGGAAAAGAAGAACCCTCAGTTCCACACCTAGAACTGGAATAACCCTCAGTCAATTTAGACTGGAATACAAAAATATCCCTCAGTATTAAACTGGAACTCTTGGTCACCTTGACCAATATAAAACCTCTCGGCCAACTGTAGACCGGTGAACAAAAAAAAAACCTATTTTAAAAAAACGTAATGGTCAGCTAAAATTATAGTACCTGAATGAGGGCAACCCCAAAAAACCACTTGTTTTAGCCTGAGCCATTGACCTGTATTTTACTGAGAGCAAGGGCGGCCATATATATACAGTTCTTATCTGAAGCCGTCATAAGGACAGCGGTAAGATCACGGTTGTTTACTTCCTAGTCTGGGATTAGTTATGGTGTTATCTAAGCAAGGAAGATTGGTTTATGTCATCTCGTGGTCAGAGAGAATAAGCTGCTAATTTGTATTTTGCATAAGATGTGACAAGTTTTCATAAGGATTATTAGGATATCGTTTGTACTGTTCTAATCATTACTGTACTTAGTCTCAGGATAATCAGAGTATAGTTTAGACAATATATTTTGGTAGTGCTCGTATCAGTAAGAGATATTTACATTGCGTATAAGCTACTGCAGAGCGTTTCTATTTTCCTATCTATAATAAATCTAATATATATATATATCAGCTGTGTCTTTCTTTTTCATTTCTCTCATGGAACACCTGGAGTGGTGCCAGAAGCAAGATTCCTGTATATCACCCTAGACAGAGCTAGTGAGTTTGTTAGACAGACTTCTGCATCGGGGAATCTTGGTATAAGTAATCTGTGGGTAACTGTTATCCTAAGTATTATTTGTTCACGCCTACAGGGTCTATTTTGCCTCTCGTGGTGTAGGTTAGTTCTTGTTTATGTTGTGAATCTTTTGTTCGCCAGTGAAGGGAAAGGTTTGCTTTGTACACATTGAGTGAAGAAAAATTTCCTATGATTTGTTTTAAATGTACTACTTTGTTGCTTCATTGCATGCCCCCTAGTCCTAGTATTTTTGGAAAGAATAAACAAGCGATTCATGTCTACCCATTCCATTCCACTCCACTCATTGTTTTATAGACCTCTATCATATCTCCCTCAGCCGTCTTTTCTCCAAGCTGAGGAGCCCTAGCCGCTTCAGCCTTTCCTCATAGAGAAATCTTCCTATCCCCTTTATCATTTTCATCACCCTTCTGTGTACCTTTTCTAATTCCACTATTATCTTTTTTGAGATGCAGCAACCAGAATTGAACACAGTATTCGAGGTTCAGTCGCACTATGGAGCGATACAAAAGCATTGTTACGTCCTCACTTTTGTTTTATGGTGCCCGATTTCCCGAACACTGCAGCAACAATATAAAAGGCAGGCAGGAAGGCTTATCTTTGCTTGCTGTCACAGCGCTGGAGGCTTCAAAGTGGCTGCATGCTGCTGTGCAGCCTAACTGGTGTTTATGAAGACAGGTACCGATTGGTGGGTCAAAGAGGCAACACAAGTTGGTGGGTCAAAAACACTGGGTGGGCCTGAGCTGAGATTGGGTAGGCCTGGGCCCACTCATAGCTATGTCCCTCCTCAGACTTGGATCCAGGTGTATGTAGCCCTTCCAGAAAGATTTGGACAGGTGTATGTAGCCCTTTGTATGAGAAATAGAGCTGAATCTATGTGTATGCTGCCCATCAGACAATAAATACAGCTGGATCCAGATGTAGGCAGCCTTTCCAAAACGATTTGGACATGTATTACTGTATTGTATAGAACAGTGTGGAAAAATGAGCAAAATATGCAAAGAGAGTTACTGCTGTTTCTAGCAGGTATAATAATTTTTTAAAGCTGTTTTACTGATTTAAAAATGTATGTTATCATATGTTCACATGGGATGCTTTCAAAGAAACACTTGTTAGTATTTTTATAGAGAACTATCTTTATTGTCATCATAAAGAAAAAAAGCAGGCATCTAGGCTCCAAAGAAAACAATACAGTAATGGAAATAACAAAGCAGCTGTTGGAGCACTGACAAATATATTTTGAAAATAACTCTTCCCCTCTTCACAGACCCTTGAAATTTCCACCAGCCCCCACAATTCCTCTTAGATCTTCTCCTCCCCCCCCCCCCCCAATACCCTAACAAGAGAGAATGCAAATCTACTTTGCTTGAGATGGCTGCTGCAGGGGGAACCAGCTTCAACTTTATAGTCATACTGACTCCTGTTATCCAATTTGAATGGAACAGATAAGCTCATGCCATGTCCCCTCATTTAACCACAAGGAAACAGAGGTAAGAGTTTTCAGTTTTGGTATAGTAGAATAAGTCATCACAAGAACAAAATATAAAAAAAAACCTAATGGACTGCATTAGGGGCTTATAGCCCATTTAGTTATGTTTCAACAAATGAGAGTTCTGTTTGACATAAAATAATTTTTATTATTTGACTTATAAAACCACTTGCCCTTGAAATATGTTCAAAAGCAGAATAATCCATTCAGTGGCGTAGCCAAGGGTGGGCCTGGATGGGTCCAGGCCCACCCAATAGCAGCACACCTATGAAGTGTCTGGCAGGGATTCCCAAGCCCCACCTGCCGAAAATTCCTGTCCTTCCTGCATACCAGCCTTCCCTCTGATGTATTCCGGCCTATGCGGAAACAGGAAGTTGCATCATAGGGAAGGCTGTGGAGCCAACATGAGCAGTGTGTATTATTTGCTGCTTGTTGCCAGTGAAAATCTGCTATTTAAAAGGTATGGGGGGAGGGGGATGTTGAGAGACCATATGGCAATGGCATGCAGGTGAGAGAGGGCGAGACCAAATCACTTGTGGGACAGGGCGGAGTTCTTCTGTCCACCCATCTTGGGCTCAGGCCCACCCAAAATTTGGTGTCTGGCTACGCCCCTGAATCCATTTGTGTATCTAAAAGGTAAACTTCTACAAAACAGAGGACGATATGATTCCCTGTGCCCCAATGAAAGGAGTTTAATTCTACTTCAATTTAATTTCAATATATTCCATCATCTTTATAACATCAGGCTTCCCAAGGCAGATTACAACAGAAGATGAACCCATCAGGAAACAGGATATCCTCACTGAAATCTGGCCATCTGTATAGAAAAATGAGCACAAACTACAGCGTTTATAATTGCTGTTTCTAGCAGCTACAATAATTTTTGAAGCTGTTTAGTGATATTCAATTGTTATTTATTTTCTCCTCCACCGTATAAGGCACTGCCTATCCAACTACTACTAACTAACATTTCTAAAGCGCTACTAGGGTTACGCAGCGCTGTACAATTTAAACATAGAAGGACAGCTTTAGACTTGTTACAGATGGACCAACAATAAAGAACGACAACGTGGATGAGGACCAGCAGTTCATAGTTTGCTTGCGTGAGTGAATGGCAATGACGGCTGCGCGGAGGAGTGGAAACAAAGATTAACGAAATTGGCTTCCTTGCTTACAGTGGACCTCCTTGTTACCTTACAAGAATTCGCGCAGGAGAAAGCCAGATCCCGCTGTCACGCCCCATGTGACGTAACGTTACCTTCGCACGGGGGCTCTCTACTTTTAAGGAGGACTAGATAGGCACGCAAATACGAGTGTCCAGGAGAATAATCCCTAGCGTTAAATACATCAACAGTATTCTTTAAAAAAAATCGGAGGCTATATGTAAAATGAAAGAGAAAATGAACTTTTAAAGGGTTTGTAATCGAATCCGGGAGGATCCCGCTGTATGCATCTTTTACCTTTTGCCCCAAACTTCTTGCCATGGAAGATCATCTTGGTTATTGAAGAGGAAGTGATACAGCAATAGCAGTGTTGTGTTGCGGCCAATCGATTCGCAGGGTAGGATTGAATGTAAATGTTCGTCTCCTCTCCCCTCCCCCCCCCCAGTTTGCCGGGTCTCTTGTATAGAGGAAGTGGCAGCACTGGCATCTCGTTATTATTTGGATCCTTTCAGCGAAAGTAAAAGGTTATATATGTGTCTTGGAATAAGGGCCGTTCCAGGTTTAGTGTATTATGGGGTCTTAATTCTTTCATCACGTCCAAAGCCCACTTACTGGCCTAGCGGTATGTACTTGACTCTGTTAAGTAGGATGCCAGGGTTTGTTGTGCTGACCAGCTGTCTTCTGCTAGGGTTGAGACCAAGGAGGTTTACTATGACAGGAGACAGCATGAGCGTATCTGGCCCATTATGTGGCCTGGAGCTAGCAGGAGCTTACCACAATCAATTTTCACTAGATGAAAAGTATCCTACAGTAATACCGTTGTGTGTATCTGAAGGAAAAAAAAAGGCCTCACAGAGTTCCTAGATAGGATACTTTAACATTTTCATCTAGTGGAAATTGATTGTGATTGTGGTAGTATCTAACGATTATATATTTCCACACCCAAAATATTCTTTATATAGCTAGTAGGAGCTTGCCATCCTATTGAATGACCTCAAACATTCACAGGCCATTTAAAACAATAGCAAACTTGTGAGGTTTATATTGTTTTACTAAACCTCCTTGTTTTTACATTCTTTCTTTTTGGAGGGAATCTGGGCAGGGGGGCTTAAGGGGAGTTCGGGGGGGGGGGGGAGTTTTCTGTGAAGGGGGGACGGTTATATTCAAAACATGTTTGTCAGTACACCAGAGCTTGCTTTGTTTGTAGTGCTGTATTAAGTGCTGTGTTATATGCCTTTATTTTTGCTTATGATGACAAGATATCATAATATAATATCATATAATATCCTATATGATATTCTTATGCACCTTATTTGTAACAATTCTGAAATTCTTATTCTGTTAATATGATTGCCATGATATTCTTATGTACCTTATCTGTATTTATACTCTGAAATTCTTATTCCATTAATGTGAGTGTCGTTGTAACATATTGTAAGCCACATTGAGCCTGCAAATAGGTGGGAAAATGTGGGATACAAATGCAGCAAGTAAATAAAAAAAAAAAAAAAAAAAAAAAAAGATATTTCTACATATAGCCCGGGTCTCACCTGGTTCTAGCTGTGGTCCCAGGTACAAAAAAAAATACATTCAGGCCATGCATAACACACTTGGCATATTTTCAAAGCACTTAGCCTTCCAAAGTTCCATAGAAACCTATGGAACTTTGGAAGGCTAAGTGCTTTGAAAATATGCCTTAGATCACCAGTCAAACTCCAGTTGAGCGGCGGAGAGTGGGCCAGTGGTCTAGAATACCGATCTAGGGGTTTGGGAGACACTTTACCAGGCAGAGTGCTGCTGTGCTCTTCAATTCAGGAACCATTTTGCACTTTTATTTAACTTTCAACAACAAACAAATGGCAACATGAACTATCCTTGTTCACAGTCCAGTTGATTCAACTCTCATTAAAAAAAAAAAATAACCTAGTGCCAAGACTATTGATGTTTGCAGGAAACCCTATTTGGGCTTTTCCTCCTTTAGGGTGTATGTACAGGGAATCTTTTTAACTCGTGGGCTATTTTAAATATAGACACATGCTCCTGTCCATGCCTATGCTGGTAGCCAGATATCGTTTCTAAGACTGCATTTCTTTTACTCCCAATCTCTCCTCTTCCATCAGGCACAGACCCCTTTAGGGCTGTCCATCTTCCGCGGGTTTACGTTGCTGAGTAATCCCCTGGCCTTGAACAAACGCTTTTCTGCTCAAAGTCCCGCAGCTGGGTAGGACCCTCCCCACTCCCTAATCATCCCAGAGCTCTTTCTCCTGCTCCAGTTACTGTTTCTGCGACAATAACTGCTCTTGATTTTGCCCCTTTCTAATTGACAATCCAGGGTTCCCCTTCTCCTCATTATTCAATGGTAGGGGATAATGCACCTAATTTGAACCTGTAGTTAACCAAAGACCATGTGCTTTTTCATGCAATTGTTTATGAATTCCTCAACTCCTCCCAGAACTGTCACTCTACAGAACATGGGCACTGTCTTTCTGCATTTTGTTTCATAAACCCTCCCCCTGGGCTGGGCCTTCTTCTACCCCGAGACCTCCCAGTCACTCCCCTCAGTGACTATCCACCAGTATTTACTCTCTTTAGCAATCCCAATTTAACATGGGATTACATACATAAAAACAATAGCAAACGCTTATGACTGCCAAATGTGTTAAAAATTTTTTTTTTCAAATCTTCCCATTTCCTGATTTCAGGCTGCTCCGGTGAGTCATTTATTTCTGTGCCTTTGAACCCAGCGATCTGAACCGTGTGATGGCGGTAGAGGTGGTCAAAAAACGATGTTCCCACTTCGGCTCCTGGCGCTCTGCAGCGGGCATCTGTGTAGCGTTCTGTTCTGACATGCTTTCCGGTACCGACAGTCAAAGGGAGTTTGACGGGGAATCTTCTCGCGCGGCGGAGAGTGCTTCTGGCGGTGTTATGGTGGCTCCTGACCCGGTTAGTGAGCCCTTGTCTTTTTCCTCTTCAAAACCCAGACATTTTTCTGTTTCAGGTGCAAGTGCTAGCAACGTGGAGGTGGCCTCTAGCCCTGTTGTGGAGTTTGCTAACATGGCCATGTAAGGTGCAGATTTTTCCCCGTATTTTATATTACTACTTCATCAGGCTTATTTATTGAGAGGGGATTTACTTTTAACCCTCTTCCCCTCCCTCAATCAATCAGCCCTATTTATTTATTATTTATTTAGATTTTGCTCACACCTTTTTCAGTAGTAGCTCAGGGTGAGTTACATTCAGGTACTCTGGATATTTCTCTGTCCCAGGAGGGCTCACAATCTAAGTTTGTACCTGAGGCAATGGAGGGTTAAGTGACTTGCCCAAGATCACAAGGAGCAGCAGTGGGATTTGAACCGGCTACCTCTGGATTGCAAGACCGGTGCTCTAACCACTAGGCCACTCCTCCACTCCCTGGCAGCTACATCCCTCCCTTAGAAGGCAGGGATGTACCTGCTAGTCAGCCTGAATGAGGACCTCCTCTTTTAGTGGAGGACCCAACTGTGAAACGCAGGCGTTTAGCTGCCTTGCCAGACGAAGGGTCTATGGCACCTCATTCTCCCCCTTCGTCCTTATTAGCAGGGTCTGGGGAGTCTACACAACCTTTTAAAGCTGAAGAATTTGAAGATGGAGATCTTTTACCAGGGGAACTAGATGATCCCTCTGCAGTTCGGAGTTTTCACCGTGATGAGCTCCCTACTTTAATTTCTGAAGCTTTGGCAGCTCTGAATATTGCTGATCCAATCTGCAGCTTCTCTCAGTGTTAAGATGGCAAGCACACGGAAGCCTGTTAAGGCTTTTCCCATGCACGAATCCATTCAAGAGTTAATCTCTGCTCAATGTGCTGTTCTTGAGAGTTTCAAGGGCTATGGCGCGGCTCTACTCTGTATTCCGCTTTGCCCAAGGTGGACGCTTTAGTCACTGTTGTCACAAAGAAAACCACTCTTCCGGTGGAAGGAGAAGTGGCACTTAAGGACATGCAGGATAGGCGTCTCGAGGTGTCCCTTAAGTGTTCCTTTGAGGTTGCGGCATTTGCATTACAGCCTTCTATCTGCACCTCCTATGCAGCCAGAGCTTGTCTTTCCTGGTTTCAGTAGCACTTCGAACAGGATCCAGAGTCTACGTCGATGGCGGTTGTTTGTACTCCCATGAAGTCAGCTCTTGCCTATCTGGCTGACGCCCTCTATGACTTGGTCAGTGCATCCTCTAAACAGATGGCGCTGGCAGTCTCCGCTCGGAGACTGCTTTGGTTGAGACACTGGTCGGCTGACATGTCTTCCAAACAGCGTCTTACTAGGCTTCCCTTTAGGGGGAAATTACTTTTTGGTGAGGATCTAGAAAAGATTGTTAAAGATTTGGGAGATTCGAAATCCCAGCGTCTGCCAGAAGACAAGCCCAGATCTGGTCCAAGGACCAGTGCCCCTAGGCCTCATTTTCGTGATGTCCACCTGTCGTAATACTTCCTTTCAGCGTCCGAGATACCAGCAGAAATCCTCCTTTCGCAATGACAAATGAGCATCTGCATCTGGAGCCAGATCTCAGCCCAATGATGGGGCGCAGGTCACTCTTTGAGGATTCCCATAGGAGGTCGTCTAACCCTCTTTTTCGAAGAGTGGGCCAAAATTACTTCGGACCTGTGGGTTTTAGATCTCATCACAGACGGCTACAGGCTAGAATTTGCTGTGCCCGTTGGAGACTTCTTTTTGGAATCTCGTTGTGCTTCTCTGGCCAGAAAAAAGGTCGTTCAGGCTGCTTTACAGGCGTTACTAGATCTCGGGGCATGGTTCCTGTTCCGCAGGCTGAAGTCCGCATGGGACAGTATTCCATTTATTTTGTAGTCCCTCGAAAAGGCAGTTCTTTCAGGCCAATCCTTGACCTTCGAAAAGTCAACAAGTGTCTCCATGTGCAACATTTTTGCATGGAGACTGTGTGCTCTGTGATAGTGTCGGTTCAACCCAGGGAGTTTCTCACTGCCTTGGACTTGAAAGAGGCATATTTACACATTCCCATTTGGCCACCTCATCAGAAGTTCCTATGATTTGCGGTGTTGGGCTGTCACTTTCAGTTTCGAGCTCTACCCTTTGGCCTGGCTACAGCTCCTTGCACCTTCTCCAAGGTGATGGTAGTCGTTGCAGCTTTTATCCGCAAGGAGGGGATCAAAGTTCATCCTTATCTTGACGACTGGTTGATTTGAGTGGATTCGGAACTCGACTGCCGAGTGGCCACCTCTCGAGTTCTGGCGTTGTTGCAGTCTCTCGGATGGGTAACCAATCTGTACAAAAGTCGGTTAGTTCCTTCTCAGACTCTGGAATATCTGGGAATTCTATTCGATATTGCTCAAGGATGGGTCTTTTTGCCGGAAGAAAGGAGGATCAAGCTATGTTCTCAAGTTCGCAGCCTGATGCAGTCTCCTCAACCGCGAGTCTGGGACTATGTGCAGGTCCTGGGGTCTATGATTGCTACTCTGGAAGTAGTTCTGTGGGCCAGAGCTCATATGCGTCCTCTTCAGCTGTCTCGTTGGTCTCCTGTGTCCAAGGATTATCTCCGCCGATTGGAGTGGCTCTCTTTTTCCCCAGGAACAGCATGACCTGGTGGCTTTGTGCTCCCAACCTTCAGAAGAGAGTGCCATTAGCGACCCCTCAGTGGGTGATAGTTGTCCTCGATGCCACCTCTCGGGTTGGGGAGCTCATTGTCTCCACCGGGTGGCACAGGGTCTTTGGTCAAAGACGGAGACTAAGTGGTCCATCAAAAGACTGGAGTTGAGAGCAGTGATGGAGGCCCTCAAATCCTTTCAAGATCTCTTAGAGGGACAGGCGGTTCGAGTGCTCTTGGACAACACCACAGCGGTGGCTTACATCAACCGTCAGGAGGGTACTCGGAGCGCAGCTTTGGCCTTGGAGGCGTCCAGCCTGTTCCAGTGGGTGGAGAGTCGTCAGCTCACTCTATCAGCAGCTCACATTGCAGGTCAAGCGGACTTTCTCAGCTGTCATCTTCTCGACTCGACAGAGTGGGAACTGGCGACAAAAGCCTTTCGTCTGATCTGTCTTTGTTAGGGCACCCCGATAATGGATCTCATGGCAACCAGGCGCAACGCCAAGGTTCCAAAGTTCTTCAGCAGAAGAAGGGAAGTCGACTCTGCAGGTCTAGATGCTGTAGTGAAGATTTGGCCGAAGTTCGGTCTTCTTTAAGTATTTCCTCCTTGGCCTCTCATCGGTCATCTTCTACAAAATCAGGCTTCATCAGGGACTGGTAATTTTAATAGCTCCTGACTGGCCTTGCCGGCCATGGTATGCAGATCTAATGCACCTTCTAGTGGAACCTTTGTTCCGACTTTCTCTCTTACCCGGTCTTCTTCATCAAGGTCCGGTGTTCATGGAGGATGTCTCCCATTTTGGTCTTATGGCTTGGCTCTTGAGAGGGCAAAGCTGAGGAAGAAAGGCTGTGATGACTCTGTCATTGCCACGTTGCTTCGAGCTTGGAAACTGGAGGGTATACTGAAGGGTGCCAAGCTCTTAAGCAGGCTATATTTCCTTTCACATGAGGGGCTAGACAGATTGTTCAGCTCCCTAAGGTGGATGCCTTGGTCATGGCTGAGACCAGGAAGACCACCATCTCTCAAAGATGCCCAAGACTGGAAAGTGGAGCAGCTCCTTAAGCAGGCATTCTTCTCAGCCATAGCTGTGCAGGCCACTGTGTACAGAGGCTATGTAACATGGATGCTTTTGCACTGGGTCCAGCAGCTACTTGAAACTTGGGCTGATCTTTTGGTGGATGCTATTTATAATGTAGTCAGCATTTCTGCTCTGACGGTGTTTTTGGTAGTGGTAGCCTACGGGTGGTTGTAACTGTGCCATTGGGTGGTAGATGAGGCTTTCAAAATGTGTTTGAGTAAACTCTCCATCAGAGGTCAACTGTTTGGTGAGATCTTTGAAAAAAACTAATGAAGGATCTAGGATAGGCCAGGTTTGGGTGGTGTTTAGGGGATTGCCCTGGGGGTGTCAGTTCATCTCTCAGGCACTTTGTCCAAGAAGTACAGGGGTCACTACCATGTGGGCTAGCAGTCCCTGGTTGCTTCTGGAGCAGCAAAAGCCTAGAAAGGGCCACTGCTGTGGCGCGCAGAGGGCAAGGGAGGCCTGTACTTCATCCTCTGCCACAGGAGTCAAAGGACCCCAGTGAGGGTCAGCTTCGACTCTTTTTACCATGCGTGGACCCTTATCACTTTCAACTAATGGGTTCTGGCAGTGGTTCAGCAGACTACTTGTTAGAATTTGCTGAGTTTGGTTCAGGTGAGTCTTATAACATTCCCCTGCAACTCCCCTCCTTGGAGCCAGGGAACTGGTACCCACCTAGACCAGGCCTGGGCCACTATTCAATATATTTTGTGCTTCCCCACAAGCATGGCTCCTTTCATTCTGTCCTGAACCTAAGGGGGGTCAGTGACGTAGCATTTTAATCAAACATGTGGCATGCAGACTGCAGAAGCTAGATTCTATGAGAGGGAACCTGCAGTGATTTATTCAAGTACAAGTACTGGTTAGCTTATATTGATTGACATGTGTTTTGCCATATACTCAATTAATGTTGGTAGTGAAAAAATGTATCCAAAGGCATTGGTCCATTCTCTCGATCTCCTACAATTTCAACTACCGGTTTGCTTTTACTAGAGGAGGGAATTTAGGTGTAAAATTATCTGTAGTTCGACAAAATGGTAAAAAGAATAATAATAGAGCAGGTCATTTTAAATGTAATAGGTAAACTTATTGTCAGTATGCCTTGGAAACTACATCTATAATTATTCCTAACTCCTCTGGAAAGATTTTTGTATTACATTTATTGACTGACTACGATTCACAACAAGTTATTTATGGGATACAGTGTCCCTGTAAATTTTGGTATATTGGCCAGACTAAAAGGAAAGTTAAACAAAGAATAGCTCAGCGCCTAAGTAACATTAGGGTACAATGTATGGAAGCCCCCCTTGTTAGCCATTGGAACGAAGTTCAACATTGTCTTGAAGATTTGAAGTTTGTTGTCTTATATCATTTAAAAACAGCTCAGGTGCGAATATCTCTGCATTATTGGAGCAAAAAGAACAGTGATTTATTTTTACATAGGACACTGTATACCCTTGTGGGTTGAATAAGGAAGTTGACTGAACAGTATTATAAGAGGAGGAGGTAGCCTTTGGACATATAAGCTGTGTTCCGCAGAGTCTCACCACGCCATCATCTTCAGGTAGGCATTATGCTGGGTGTGGTACCTGTGCTTTGAGTTCTAGCATTCCAGCATCCAATGAGAATTGGTATGAAGGCATTTTTTTAAATGCTATTCAGATTGTTAGAATGTGTTCGAAAGATGTTTAATGCATCACGATATATGTATTTTTCTGCTTGCAGTTTCAACCCCTGATGACGCTTATAAAGCAAAACATGGCCTATGTTGGGTTGCAAGCCTTCAAAAATCTGTGAAGGGCCAAGCATTGATAGTGCACAGATACTTTTTTTTGTTACATTTTATACCCTGCGCTTTCCCACTCATGGCAGGCTCAATGCGGCTTACATGGGGCAATGGAGGGTTAAGTGACTTGCCCAGAGTCACAAGGAGCTGCCTGTGCCTGAAGTGGGAATCAAACTCAGTTCCCCAGGACCAAAGTCCACCACCCTAACCACTAGGCCATTCCTCCACTCCAATCAATTTTATTGATTGGTTCTAATTCTGAAGGGAGAGTGTGACTAAATTATTCAAGATTGAGAGTCACCATTGGAAACTATAGTGTCTTGGCAAGTTTGTGCTATTGCATGGATGGTATTACAGCTTTGGAAATACCTCATGAAGAGTATGGCGACTATTTATGTACACTCATGAGATGGACTATTCTGGTAATTGAGTTTTGAGAGTATTAGGAATTATTTATTTATTTGTTACATTTGTATCCCACATTTTCCCACCTATTTGCAGGCTCAATGTGGTTTACATGGGACCGTGAAGGCGTACGCCAACACCGGTAGAGAAACAAATAACAAAGTGGAGTGGAGGAGTGGCCTAGTGGTTAGGGTGGTGGACTTTGGTCCTGGGGAACTGAGGAACTGAGTTCGATTCCCACTTCAGGCACAGGCAGCTCCTTGTGACTCTGGGCAAGTCACTTAACCCTCCATTGCCCCAGGTACAAATAAGTACCTGTATACAATATGTAAGCCGCATTGAGCCTGCCATGAGTGGGAAAGCACGGGGTACAAATGTAACAAAAAAAAAAGTGGTGTTATAGTCTAATTAGGTTCATAGTTACAGAGACATTGGGAATAGTAGAGAAGAAGAGATATAAAGTGTTCATTATGAGCTTAGGTTACGTTGTGTTGCAGGATTTAGGTGCTTAAGTTGGGTCGGTAGGGTATACCTTTTTGAACAGGTGGGTCTTTAGTGATTTAGTGATTATGATTGTATAGTCATTGAGGCCACCCCTTTTATACAAGAAATGAATATATAGTAGAATATAAAGTTACTTGTGAATGTAAAAGTAATATGATATATGCTTAATGTTTTTAAAAGTTTTTGGAAAATATTTAAAGTATTTATTTATTTATTTACTTCTTACCAAGTATATTTATTGAATTTTAGATTTATACAACTAATGTAAAAAGATTGAACATCAATAACAAGGTTACCACATGAGTAGCCAAGGTCAATATTAAGTAAGTAGAAAGGACATAAGTGTAGAGTTCAAAATTATTAAAATGTAAGAGATGCATCATTAAGAAGAGAGAAATGTATCGAACTTCCATTCATGATATGTTGTATACTGGAGCAAGGAGAGTGAAATTCCAAGATGTTCTCATATTTTCTAAATAAAATAATCCATTTCTACCATATATTAATGTCCAAGAAGAATTATCTTTCCAGTGATTGATAATTAATTTAACTGCTACAGAATTGAGAAAGTCAAGCAAATATTTATCCTTGTCATTTAGCTGGTATGTAATGGCACATGATTTCCAAATCACATGTTTAGCTTGTAAAGACTCCTGAAACTGCAATATAAGTAGAATTTTGTTCCAAACATCCTACCAAAAGGTAGACAGATTTACACAATCAAATAACATGTGGAAAAGTGTACCTGTACATCAACCATAGGACCAGTGCGTATCAGATATGGTAGTACCAGCCAGTTTAGATTTTCTTGGGGTGCAGTGTTATAAGCTCTGTGTTGCATAAAATATAATGATTGAGTGATATTAGTAGAAAAAGAGAAGCGAGGACCTTGTGACCCAAAAATATGCCAAGTTTCTGTAGGGATAGAGCCATTTAAATAGATGAAAAGGTATTAATTAGTGACAGAGTATGGGAGGTTGATGGAATATGGGTTTGTAAACGGAGATCGTCTGTGTAAAATGATAATTTGATGACAATATTATTTAAGGTTAAACCAGTAATAGACAGGAGTTTCGAATACAGATGGCCAAGGGTTCAACGGCAATATTAAATAAAAGAGGTGATAGGGGACAGCCTTATCTAGTGCCTCTGGTAATCAAAAAGGCGTCTGACATATATGTTGACTGAAGGTTTCTTATGAAGTATTCTGATCATGTTTATAAAAGAGTTATTAAAGCCAAACCATGACAGAGTTCTAAATAGCTTCACTCTACCTTGTCAAATGCCTTCTCAGCATCCATAGCAATTGCTATTAGATCCTTTCTTTGGGATTCTTTTAAGGATAATATGCTGGAATTTATATATCATGCCAAAATTTCCACGAGGAACTCTGCATGTAATTCCAAACAGTGCACCCGATTTTAATGACTTAACAAGCAATAATGTGCACTAACTAGAATTTATATGCAGAAATATTTGCGCACAGCATGTTATAGAATACAACTAGATTGTAATGCACACACATCTAAGATGGGGCATTACACTCAAAAGAAGTGGGTGTTCCCTGACGTTCCTTGCATAGTTATAGAATTTGTTGCATCCCGTGTTGATATGGGTGCTCAGATTTACACCAAGTTTTCTTTGGTATAAATCTTCGCCGTTCTTTACGACGCTTATCCAGCATGTACATATATTTTTGTTATAACATTTTACATTTAGATCTTATCTCTTTCAGGATTTTCCACTTCTGTTACACTAACCTGTAACCAAAACTGTAACACATCTATGCCAGAGCTCTCTTCACTTTCTGCCTTACCTTCAGTCATGGTTAGCCAAGTGCAACTCTTACCTCAAGAGTAAGGAGCTCAAGCAAGAAGTGTCCAGCTGCAAAACATCAACAAATTGATTAATCACATGCAAGATTTTAGCAGTACTGTTATATAAGAGCACATCCTATATAATAATTCTCACCTGGAACATTCTGAAGCTCACTCTGTGGGAGGGAAACACTGAAGGCTAGGCTGTCAGCAACACTCACTCTCACTCATGCACCACTCACTGTCACTCAGGACCCCCCCTCAGCCACGCCCCTTCCGGACATAATTTGCAATCCCAACGTTCTAAATGAAACCTCAAAACCCCTCAAAACCGGAACTGTGAGGCGCCAGAGATATCCTGTTTGTCCATGCCTGGAAACCGGAAGTCAGAACTGTGAAGCGTCGTGTGCCCCGCCCTCGCGTCACTACGTCATGACGATGAGGGTGGACCACACTGCAGGAAACAAACGCGATCTCCGGCGGACCACACTGCATGAAACAAATGTGCGATCTCCCGGCTGGGTGCCCAGGCTGCACTCGCGATCTACCCACGGAAACAGCATCACCTGTGAAGTGTCGTGTGCCCCCGCCCTCGCGTCACAACATCAAGACAATGAGGGCGGACTACACTGCAGGAAACAAACGCGATCTCCAGCGGACCACACTGCAGGAAACAAACGCGCCATCTCCACAGAAACAGCATCACGGAGCGCACAGGTACCTCGAGGGGGGTTGGGGGACAGCTGCCTCGCTGATGGTGGGTGGCGAGGCTGAAAACACTATCTCCCCGTGCCTGCAGGGGGCTTCGGGGACAGCTGGGTCGCTGACCATGGCTCTAGAGGCTGCAAACCCCATCTCCCCCTGCCCCAAAACCTTGCTAGCGCCCGTTTCATCTCTCCCAGAAACGGGCCTGTTTTACTAGTTTCACATAAAGCTTAGGTTTGAAAAGATTTATCCTTGAAACTCAGTAGGTTCTATGAATTCTTTTCTCTACAAAACTACCAAACAACATTCATAATGTTCCTTACTTACCATCTAGTACAGCCAATATTCCTTTGAAAGTCTACCAACTCTGCCACTTACACATTGGTGTTAGTTGATGGCAAAATGCAGGGAGAACTGCCATCTAACTAACATACTCACAGACTGTCTCTGTACTGTGGTCTTAGAGCTAACACAGTGCTCTCTGATGCCACTGACTAGGGTTCAAGTCTAGCTGTAGGACATAAGCAGCAAACACATGTAAATCAAGTTAGCTACCATAAGTCATGGAGAGAGAGCTTTGACTTGACAAAACAGACCCAGACAGTGGTAGACAGACACTGAGCTGGATACCTTTGCACCTGCCAATATATTTTCAGATGACAAAACACAGTAAAGATTACATAGTAGATGAGAGAGTGTACAGGTTATCTACAGGTTAGGACAGGTGGCATGTCATGCTTTAACAAAGGACGTAGGAGAGGGAAACTGGAGTACATTTCCAGTGGAGCAAAGAACAAAGGTACAAGGAGCCTTCAAGACAGGGAGCGTCAACTCTTGGACAGACCTGGGTCTTCAAGGCTCCTTGTGCTTTTGTTCTATGGTTTTTTTTAAGATTCAACTTTTTTTTTATTGATGACCAATTACATTAAATACATCCAATAAACTGGGTATACAAAGTTTCAATCATCAAAGCATACAGAGTAAAGACAAATGGATATAGTCTGTCATCAAACTTTTAAACATTTACTTCCTCCCACTTTCCCCAACCCCCATCCTATTATTGTTAAATCTTAGTATTAAAGAAGTCAATAAACGAACAAGTAGACAGTACACTGTTCATTGAGTTTGGTTATATGCGTTATTACACCTATCCCCCAAATATCTGTGTCCAATCCCATTCAAATACCACCCTCTTTGTCATTACGTGATATTTATGCTTAATAAATGAACCAAAATAAACAATCAAAATACCTAGTTGTATCAATGAAAAAAAAATCACCTCTCTGAACCCGGAATCCACTTTTCCTAAGGCACTATAAAGTGTTTAAAATAAAACTATGTGCTCTCAAGACAAGGGAAAAAAATATATAATTCCCAAACTTCCAAGCCTTTTTATGCCTCAAAGATGCTCCCAACCCTCTTCGCTCCCAAAGCATAAGCTGATGAAACATGCTCTGCCATCCCCAAAAGGAAGAGGCAGTCACTTATGGAGCCCAGCAGGGCGCACTAAAGCTGAAAGGTCCTGAAACCCTTAAGAGGTTAGTTTTAGAAAGAAAAATACCTTCAAGTAATGTTCCATCTTTCCACCTCTTCCTGTGTTAACTGAAATAAGCAGAATTGTCCTCTTAAATGTGCATATCATAATTATCCTAAAATGTGGCATGGCAAAGTCATATTATTTTAACACTCCTGCTAGGAGAGAGGTGCTTAAAGACAATGTAAAAAATATGTTAACATTCATTCTTACTCTTTTGCTTAACATTCTAAACATTTAAATACAGCACAGGGCTGTCATCTCCGCTACAGAATATTTTTACTTCCTTTCCTGTCCCTGATACAGACTGAATCCCTACCGACAAACTGATTGGCTGTATCTGCACTCTCTCTTTCTTGTCTCTGAAATACTTCAGTTTATCTAGGCAGAAGAGAACTAGACCGGATTGCCTGAACCAGGATACTCCACTTAATTACTCGTTGAAACTACAGCCTTAAATTTCTATTAGGATGGAGAGGCAGATTCTTAAAGAAAAGAACAGGAGACTGCAAAATTATTCAAAGTTGTTAAATCGCGAGAGGATTCTGAAAAAAATTACAAGAGGATCTTACGAGATTGGACATCTAAATGGCAGATGACATTTAATGTGAGCAAGTGCAAAGTGATGCATGTGGGAAAGAGGAACCCGAATTATAGCTACGTAATGCAAGGTTCCACGTTAGAAGTCACTGACCAAGAAAGGGATCTAGGTGTCGTCGTTGATGATACTTTGAAACCTTCTGCTCAGTATGCTGCTGCGACTAAGAAAGCAAATAGAATGTTAGGTATTATTAGGAAAGGAATGGAAAACAAAAATGAGGACGTTTTAATGCCTTTGTATCGCTCCATGGTGCGACTGCACCTCGAATATTGTGTTAATTCTGGTCACTGCATCTCAAAAAAGATATAGTGGAATTAGAAAAGGTCAGAGAAGGGCAACGAAAATGATAAAGGGGATGGGATGACCACTATGAGGAAAGGCTAAAGCAGCTAGGGCTCTTTAGCTTGGAGAAAAGACAGCTGAGGGGAGATATGGTAGCGGTCTATAAAATAATGAGTAGAGTGGAAAGGGTAGACTTGAAGCGTCTGTTTACTCTTTCCAAAAATTCCTAGTATTTTTGGAAAGAGTAAACAGACGCTTCAAGTCTACCCTTTCCACTCTACTCATTATTTTATAGACCGCTACCATATCTCCCCTCAGCTGTCTTTTCTCCAAGCTAAAGACTAGGACTAGGGGCATGCGATGAAGCTACAAAGTAGTAAATTTAAAACGAATCGTAGAAAATTGTTCGTCACTCAATGTATAATTAAACTCTGGAATTCATTGTCAGAGAATGTGGTAAAGGCGGTTAGCTTAGCAGTGGTTAAAAAAGGTTTGACAGTTTCCTAAAGGAAAAGTCCCTAGGCCATTATTAAAGTGGAGTTGGGAAACACCACTGCTTATTTCTGGAATAAGCAGTATAAAATTTTTTGCACTTTTTTTGGGGATCTTGCCAGGTATTTGTGAACTGGATTGGCCACTGTTGGAAACAGGATGCTGGGCTTGATGGACCTTTGGTCTGGCCCAGTATGGCAATACTCATGCATTAGGCGAG